>NC_034190.2:28519985-28824985 GCF_002021735.2 Oncorhynchus kisutch
GATGACAATAATGTTAAGTTTGAGTGGACAAGTGACAGTGACAGCATGGAATTCAAATGAGGAGATAGAAAGGTGAGCGAATGAGAAAATAGAAAATCTCCACTTAGGAGAAATGAGTAGACCTGTGCCACAACCTTGACGACCAGATGCTCTCGGACTATGAGAGAAAACATAGACAGATGAAGAAAGTGCAGCTGGAGTAGCAGTGCAGCTGGAGTAGCAGTGCAGCTGGGGTGATCCATTTCTCCGTCAGGGCCAAAAATATCAAGGAACTGAAGGGCAGCATAGGCTGAGGCAAGGCAATCAAACAAGCAAAGCGTCAGTATAGAGACAAAGTAGAGTAGCAATTCAACGGCTCAAACACAAGACGCATGTGGCAGGGTTCACAGTCAATCACGGATTACAAAAAGAAAACCAGCCCCGTTGCGGACATCGATGTCTTGCTCCTACACAAATTAAACAACTTATTTTCTCGCTTTGAGTATAATACTGTGCCATTGACAACGTGAGTAAAACATTTAAACGTGTTAACCCTCACAAGGCTGCCGGCCCAGACGGCATTCCTAGCCGTGTCCTCAGAGCATGCGCAGACCAGCTGGCTGGTGTGTTTACGAACATATTCAATCAATCCCTATCCCAGTCTGTTGTCCCCACATGCTTCAAGATGGCCACCATTGTTCCTGTTCCCTAGAAAGCTAAGGTAACTGAACAAAATGACTATCGTCCCATTGCACTCACTTCTGTCATCATGAAATGCTTTGAGAGACTAGTCATAATACTAGTCATCTGCCCCCAGATGGTGAAGGTAGGAAACAACCACTCCACCCCGCACATCCTCAACACTGAGGCCCCAAAAGGGTGCGTTCTCAGCCCTCTCCTGTACTCCCTGTTCACCCATGTCTGCGTGGCCATGCACGCTTCCAACTCATTCATCAAGTTTGTAGACAACACTACAGTGGTAGGCCTGATTACCAACAACGACGAGATGGCCTACAGGGAGGAGGTGAGGGCCCTTGGAGTGTGGTGTCAGGAAAATAACCTCTCACTAAACATCAACAAAACAAAGGAGATGTTCGTGGACTTCAGCAAACAGCAGAGGGAGCCCCCCCTCCACCCCACCCCACCCCACCGACTTCGACGGGACAGTAGTGGAGAAGGTGGAAAGTTTAAGTTCCTTGGCGTGCACATCACGGACAAACTGAAATGGTCCACCCACACAGACAGCGTGGTGGAGAAGGAGCAACAGCGCCTCTTCAACCTCAGGAGGCTGAAGAAATGTGGCTTGTCATCTAAAACACTCACAAACTTTTACAGATGCACAATCGAGAGCATCCTGTTGGGCTGTGTTAGAGGTTCACCTAGGGGTCATGATTGGGGCTGTACACATGTTTGATGTATTAGAATAATTTATTATGCTTATGTTGTATAAATTAAAGGGGAGGGGTTATAAGACCCCTCCCTCCTTACATTTATAGGGTCCTAGACTGCAGATAAAAAATATATACAGTGCCTCACAAAAAAATACAGTTTTATATCTTTATGTTTGAAGCCTGAAATGTGGCCAAAGGTCGCAAAGTTCAAGGGGGTCGAATACTTTCGCAAGGCACTGTATATATTAATTATAGAGGTTTAGTATTGTTCCACAGTTGTTTTATAGTTCTCTCTCTCTCTTATAAAGAGACCCCTCTGAGAAAAGTGTGACTGAGACAGAACTCTGCAGGGGAGTGTAGGAGATTGGACTAGTCAGACATTCCACGATAAATCCACTTTGGGGAGTGGACATTTACTGCTAGGCTTTTAGATAACACTAAAAGCCTTGTTTATATAGCTTTGCAGGCATGGACTTCGAGTTTGATAAAATAACATGCAACCTTTTCTTTGATGCAGAACTTACTTGGAAACATGCATGCTATGTTCCTGATTGTCATATTCTGTATGCAATTGCATTAATACAGGTTTTTTAATTATTTAATTAAAGATATTGTCATAATGCTAATTTTACCCATTAGCCAATGATTGACAAGGAACAAGGAGGAACGAACCCCAACAGCTGTATCACCGTCTGTTACAGCAACTGCAAAGCTCTTCAGAGGGTAGTACGGTCTGCACAACGCACCACTTGGGGCAAACTACCTGCCCTCCAGGACACTTACAGCCCCCGATGTCACAGGAAGGCTAAAAAGATCATCAACAACAACAACCACCCGAGCCACTGCCTGTTCACCCCGCTATCATCCAGAAGGCGAGGTCAGTACAGGCGCATCAAAGCTGGTGACCGAGAGACTTAAAAACAGCTTCTATCTCAAGGCCATCAGACTGTTAAACAGCCATCACTAACATAGAGAGGCTGCTGCCAACACACTGACTCAAATCTCTGGCCAAAATAAATGGACTAAATACAGGTATCACTCGTCACTTAAAATAATGCCACTTTAATAATGTTTACATATGCTACATTACTCATCTCATATGTATATACTGTATTCTACACCATCTACTGCATCTTGCCTATGCCGCACGCCATCGCACATCCATATATTTATCATTTGTGTGTGTGTGTGTATATAAGGCAGTTGTTGTGAATTTGTTAGATTACTTGTTAGATATTACTGCATAGTCGGACCTAGAAGCACAAGCATTTCGCTACACTTGCATTAACATCTGCTAACCATGTGTATGTGACCAATAATGATTTGGTCTGCTCTGGGCTGGAGAGGTGGTGCGAGCCAGACCTGGGTTCAAATAGTATCGGAAACCTTTGCAATATTTCATTTGTGTTTATTTGAGCTTGCATGGTGCAATGGAACCAATGGCAGAGTCCCGTAAGTACAAAAACCCCACTCAGGTGACAGTCCAGGCAGGCTCAAGCAAACGCTCTTAGATTTGAAAAATGTCAAACACTTTTTGGACCCAGGTGTGTCGAGGGTCTGGCATAGGTCTGGTAGAGCCTGGGATCAGATATGTGGCAGGTCAGGTACCGCAGTGAGCCATGTGAGGCTCCAGTTAGTTCCTGCCCCGGTCTCAATAATGTAGATGTGGGGCTCAGCAACATGGGACTCAGTCAGTAAAATGTGGAGCAGCTTTCAGTTGGCCTCCCGCCGCTCCTCGTCTGCAGGCCGAGCCGACCGCTGAGCGCCATCTGTAGACCATTACACCCTGTCCATCTTGAAGACTATCCATGTAGTCTACAGGACCACAACTTTAACCGCATGGCAAAAAACAGCATCCCCTCAGTGTCATCCCTACCATACATTATTTAATTAGAGTACACATTCCATAAAACCTGTTATTAACACTGTGTTATTATGTTAACAACACTGTATGAACACACAACCTTGTAGATGAAGTGTCACCTCGCCACCGCTTGGTCACAGCTGGCTGGCTGGCTGACTGGCACTCACAGCAGAGAGAGGAGTAGAGAGGTAGAGAGCAGAAACTCTCCCAAGGTCACATGACTGCAGTAGGATTAAGGGTCACAGGTCTCGGGGGGCTTGGTGTAACCCCAATCAGGGCTAAATAGGACCTTTTCTAATAGTTAAAAATATCCAGATGATGACCTTTGAACCATGTTGCTCAGTGATGTGGAAGACCCTCTGAGGTCGGAGTTCTGAAACACCTCTGTTAATCTGCAGGATTAGTGAGGTCCTCAGAACACAGCAGCCTTTCTTTCTCCACTAATATCTCTCTCCCTCTCTTTCTGTCCTTTTCTACATTACCTGCTCCCTAAAACTATTTTTCCTTAAAAAAAGAGAGTGGGGCGATGACATCAGTTTTAAGGATAGTGCATCTTTTTATTGTGGACACATTCGTGTTGTTATGGTATCGGCTGACAGTCAGTCAGACAACAACATAATACCTCTGTTATATACATTTGACGCTGCTAATCTAGCGGATAGGGAGCTGAAATCATTCTGAGCCAGCCAGGCAGGCAGAAGCTCCTAAATATATAATACCGTTAAATCTAATTATAGTTCAGTGTTGCCGGAACAAAACCCAACGTGTGTCTCTGCATCAAGATAATTCAATAGGAGTAAAGAGTAAACAGAGATTAATTTGGGTTAAAATGATCCATTTGAGATTGTTTCGGCAAAAATTTCCATAATTTTGTTTAATTATATTCCAGTTTATACCAAGGCTAGGTGAAACATGACATCTCGGCAGTGTTGAGGTGTTTTTAAATGAATACGGAGCTACCCAAACCAGAAACAGACACAGACATCTGAGCTAGGAGAGAGAGACAGAGTGAGGGAAAGAGAGATGGAGAGAGATAAGGTGGGCCTTATCTTATCTTGGTCTGCTCTTCATCTATCTTTCCCTCACTCTGTCTCTCTCCTAGCTCAGATTTCTATGTCTGTTTCTGGTTTGGGTGGCTCCGTATTCATTTAAAATACACAAACAAAGATTGAAACAGACATCACGTAGGTATAGAGCATCAAGTCGGCAGATGAACGCTAGATCCACATTCGATGGGATGTGTGCGAACCTTTAAATGTGAATAGCATTGACTAGGATGAACGCATGGCTGTAACAGCTTTGCTCTTAGGACCACAAGACTCCCTATAGGCAAGGCTGTGTTGGGACTGGAGCTCAGACAGGCCTGGGGCTGAGGCTGGGCTCTGGGCTGGTAATAGACCACTGTGGAAAACACAACTGGCACAGAAGCGAAATGCTTACCCAACAAGGCTTTTCTCCACTTAAATGTTCTGCTATTTGTCCAACGTGCCTAGGCCTCTCAGCCCACCTTCTGTGACTTCCTCTCCTTCTGGGTGGTCAACAATTCAAGATGTGACTCTGGATTTATGTTAATTTGAACCTTTATTTAACTAGATCCTTTTTATGTCTCTATTTTGGTTTGGTCAGGGTGTGAGTTGGGGTGGGCATTCTATGTTTTGTGTTCTATGTTTTCTATTTCTGTGTGTTTGGCCGGGTGTGGTTCTCAATCAGAGGCAGCTGTCTATCGTTGTCTCTGATTGAGAACCATACTTAGGTAGCCTTTCCCCACCTGTGTTTTGTGGGTAGTTGTTTTCTGTTTTGTGTTTCTGCACCAGACAGAACTGTTTCTTTTATGTTGCAGTTTTTCCTCTTTCCCAACTCTGCAGTGTGTCGTTAATGTTTAATGCTGACTCTGTTAGCAGACAGACTGCAGAGCTGTGGTCTCTGAGAGAGACAGAGAGAGAACGACAGACAGAGAGGAGATGACAGAGCTTTCCTGACTGGTGCCAGAACCACGAAGTCAATAACTTAAGAGGGTTTCCATCCAGCGTGCAGAGAGTGGACATCTCACACCTTCTTGAGTCTCACGCCACCATGCCTGTTCCCATTTAATCTCCATCCTGACCAGGACACTGGAACCATAACACAGCGGTATAAAAGTAGACGTTGCAAATGTTTTCTCAATCGCTGCCGGGTCTGGAGGAGGCTGTAAGAGTATAGCTTTGCATACATGGAGCAGCTCCACTTTGTCTCTCCCTCTGTGATATCATCCTCATGACTTCCATACACACGGCAGAACTCTTTATTGAGAGAAACAGAGATTCAGAGCGTAGAAGGGTGAAGTGGTAGAGAGGATGATTTGGGAAGTTCCCCCTCCTCCTCCTCCCCCCTCGTTCTCATGACAAGCTGGCAGGGGAGTCGTCTAAATACCCTCTATACATTTCCGGATGTTCCTTTGTGATTCAACATGGCTGTTGAACAATCTACTGGGATCCAGTTTCACCCAGAGGACCACCAGACTCTGATATGTGGGCCAGAATTGGAGAGAAGAATAAGTGGCTTTAAGACTCTAACACTGTCTGCCTGATGTATGACATGTTTACTGTGTAATATTGGGCTTATCGGTTAGGGCACCTACAGAGCATATAAAAA
This sequence comes from Oncorhynchus kisutch, assembly GCF_002021735.2. Lineage (NCBI taxonomy): Eukaryota > Metazoa > Chordata > Actinopteri > Salmoniformes > Salmonidae > Oncorhynchus > Oncorhynchus kisutch. Next base: position 28,525,851 of record NC_034190.2, read on the forward strand.
ACGTGGTTTAATAATGTTTTCATGTAATAATGTAGGCTAGTCCTGTAATATGTGATTGTGATTGTAGATACCTCAGGGCATTGTCATTCTCTCTCTTTCTCTCTCCATCCCTCCCTCTCTCCCTCACTCTCTCTCAACATCTCTGTGTTTCTCTGCCTCTCTCCCATGAATGTAAACATTGTTAGGGCTACTGATTTCAAGTGTCAGGGAGAGAGAAGAGAGTTTTTACACTAATATTGTCCTGTCAGACAGTAGAACGCTCTCAGCAGAGCGTTTATTTGACTCCCTTTAACCATCGGTGTATTCTCTATGATGGTGTTATTGGAGCCTAATCACAATAAGTGACTCCAAATTGACACAATACATTATTTAATATTAATTTATATTGGGTACAAAATAATCTAAAACACAACCAAAACAAACAAATGGATCCAACACATTTGTAGCGTCACAACCTTGATGTAGTCATTGCGTACTATGAATACTGGACCAAATACTTAACTTTTTGCAATTTCAATACACATATATTTGTCCCAATACTTTACGTCCCCTTAAATGGGCAGACTGTGTAGAAAAAGTGCTGTAATTTCTAAACGGTTCAACCCACACTGCCCAAATTGTGGGCTTCCCAAATAGGCAAAGGCCTACACACTTGTGATTTGAAACAATCCACAGCAACACAAAAAAAGCTAACAATCCTCTCTGGCTCAGTCATGCTCTCTGGCTCAGTCATGCTCTCTGGCTCAGTCATGCTCTCTGGCTCAGTCATGCTCTCTGGCTCAGTCATGCTCTCTGGTGAAGTATATATTTTTAGTTTTTATTTAGACAGGAGCATTTATATAATTTGGGCAAAACTTACATTTACTTTATGGGAAGCCAGCATGATAACACTGCATTGCAAACCCCACCAACTTTCCTTTCCAATTCGCAAGAGGCTGAAACCAGAGATTTGTATTTAATGATGAGATGCTCATGTCTCCACCCTAACAATAGTGTGTCCCAAAGGCGCGAAGACAGGCGACAAGTTTAGGGCTGGATATTATGCCCATGGAAATGCATTGGGCTTATTCTGGACAGATTTTTGGTGAGAGTGAGCCCTCTCGATTAGCCTCTTCCTCTGCTGAAACACTCTCACTGGAGAAAGTCCCAAGTTCCACAGCTCAGGTTGAGTCAAGTCACAAGTCCCTAATTTTGGATTTCGAATCCTCAAGTCAAAGGTTAAGTGTTTTGCAATTAAAATGCATCACTGATTTTGGACCCACGTCTGTTACAAATGGCATCCCTTTCCCCCACTATCACATAGTCTTTGAAACTGAATGCAACAATTTTTGGGACTGAGGATGCCCATATGCGGAGGTGGCACTACAGGTCCTGGAGTGGGGGGGCAAATTGTTTTCCCTGGGGCCCGGAGCTTTTCCTATTCTAGTAACCTAACCATGTATAAATCATAACCCTGTTGTAGGGTCTGAAAGGGATTAAGTAGTTGTATGGGAAATGCAACCAAATTTACTTTATAGTCATTTAACCAGACTCTCCTATCCAGAGCAATTAGGACTAAGATCCTTGCTCAAGGGCACACCGATACATTTTCACCTAGTCAGCTCGGGGATTTTAACCCTTGACCTTTCACTTACTGCCGCCTAGGTATACAGATATTTTCTAAACAGGTCACAGGGTTTTTAGGAACGAAAACCCTGTCAAACTCCAGCAACCTTGTACTTGTTATTATGAATTATATTTTAAAATGAGACTTTAAACAGACACTTCAACTGGACAAAAGTACTCACAGGGCTGAGCTTTCAGCGTATAGGCCTATGCAACTGCAAGATAACAGGGTGCATTGTCTGTAGGATTTGCAGCTGCTGGCTGTAGTTATCAATAGTCTAGTTGATCAGAAAGAAATCATTTTGTTTTCTTCACATACAGTTCAGGTGTAGGCTGCTGCAACATTTCTGTGAAGAGTTCCTGCTTGTGTATGTCGGGAATGATGTGTTATCATGTTTGCTAAATAAATACCGGAGGACAGTGGAGCTGTGCGCACTTTGCTAGATAATGTGCTTTGTGCCTGACCTGCTCAACCAGTGATTTACGTGAATCTGGTTGGTCAAGACACAGAACAGAACACACAGAACCTGCAGCACTCCGATATAAAGGACAGATAGGCTTACATAGTGCACAAGATTACAAATAGAGTCTCTCGAGTCATACAGCTCAAGTCCAAGTTAAGTCACGAGTCATAGATGCTCCACTCGAAGTCTGGAGGCAAGTGTTTTTTTCTCAAGTCGCAAAAGATGTGGCTTATGTGTAGAGTTAGATGATGAAAAGGTTTTGCAAATCAGCCTCAATCAACTGAAGACCGATATTCATTAGATTTATCTTGAATGTGGAGTAATTTGTGGGAATCAAATGTCACATGAACATATTCAAACCCCCGGTATTTGTAAGAGGTGGCCAAACCCCTTTGAGAGCAACACTACAAAAGTATGTGGACACCCCTTGAAATTTGTGTATTTGGCCGATTCAGCCATACCCGTTGCTAACAAGTGTATAAAATCGAGCACACCGCCATGCAATCTCCATAGACAAACATTTGCAGTAGAATGGCCCGTATTGAAGAGCTCAGTGACTTAATTGTGGCACCATCATAGGATGCCACTTTTCCCGAAAGTCAGTTCTTCAAATTTCTGCCCTGCTCGTCCTGCTCCGATCAATTGTAAGTGCTGTCATTGTGAAGTGGAAAGGTCTAGGAGCAACAACGTCTCAGCCCGGAAATGGTAGGCTACACAAGCTCACAGAACGGGACTGAAGAGTACTGAAGCGCATAAACGTCTTCTGTTGCTACACTCACTATCGAGTTCCAAACTGCCGTTGGAAGCAACGTCAGCACAATAAATCATGAAATGGGTTTCCATTGCTGAGCAGCCAAACACAAACCTAAGATCACCATGCGCAATGCCAAGCGTCGGATGGAGTGGTGTAACGCTCACCACTATTGGACTCTGGATCAGTGGAAAAGCGTTCTCTGAAGTGATGAATCACGCTACACCATCTGGCAGTCCAATGGACGAATCTGGGTTTGGCGGGTGCCAGGAGAACGCTATCTGTCCGAATGCATAGTGCCAACTATAAAGTTTGGTGCAGGAGAAATAATGGTCTGTGGCTGTTTTTCATGGTTCAGGCCCCTTAGTTCCAGTGAAGGGAAATCTTAACGCTACAGCATACAATGACATTCTAGATGATTCTGTGCTTCCAACTTTGTGGCAACAGTTTTGGGAAGGCCCTTTCCTGTTTCACCATGACAATGCCCCTGTGCACAAAGCCGACTGCGAGCCAGGCCTAGTCGCCCGACATCAGTGCCCGACATCCGTCATGCTCTTGTGGCTGAATGGAAGGACGTCCCCTCAGCAATGTTCCAACATCTAGTGGAAAGCCTTCCCAGAAGACTGGAGACTGTTATAGCAGCAAAGGGGGGACCAACTCCATATTAATGCCCATCATTTTGGAAAAACACAGCAGCCTTTCTTTCTCCCTTAATCGATCTCTCTCTCTCTTTCTCTCCCTTTCTCCATTTCTCCATTTCTTGCTCCCTACAACTCTCTTTCCTTAAATTGACCAACTTTTTGGGGGGGGAAATCTTTTTATTATGCTAATTCGATTTTCGTGGGGGCGAGGACTTCGACTCTAGGGGGTTTAAAGGATAGTGTATCGTTTTATTATGGACACATTCCTGTTGTTATGGTATCTGCAACATAATACCTCTGTTATATACATTTGATGCCGCTAATCTATTGGATAAGGAGCTGAAATCATTCTGAGCCAGCCAGGCAGGCAGAAGCTCCTAAATATATAATACCGTTAAATCTAATTATAGTTCAGTGTTGCCGGAACAAAACCCAACGTGTGTCTCTGCATCGAGGTAATTCAATAGGAGTAAAGAGTAAACAGAGATTAATTTGGGTTAAAATGATCCATTCTAGATGGTTTCGACAAACATTTCCATAATTTGATTAAATTATATTCCAGTTTATACCAAGGCTGGTGGAACATAACATCTCGGCAGTGTTGAGGTGTCGAGGATATCACTCCTGTTTAATCGGGGTAAAGATATTTCTCTCACTTGTGTTGGCAGATGAATGGTTGTACATGATGCCAGCCTCTGTGTCTGGCAGGGTGGCCTACTGTAAGGTCTGCCCAGTTTCAGGAGGCACGGCTGGCTCACCTTATCTCTCTCCATCTCTCTCTCCATCTCTCGCTCTGTCTCTCTCTCCTACCTCAGATTTCTATGTCTGTTTCTGGTTTGGGTGGCTCCGTATTAATTTAAAATACACAAACAAAGATTGAAACACTCATCATGTCATACAGCATAAATGCTCAATCCACATTCAGTGTGATGTGTGCGAACCTTCAAAATGTCATCAGTAAATAGCATTGACCAGGATGAACGCATGGCTTTAACAGCTCTGCTCTTAGGAACACAGGACTCCCCTAGGGCAAGGCTGTGTTGGGGCTGGAGCTTGAACTGGGCTGTGTGGGCTTGGGCTAGGATTAGGAATAGAACTAAGACTGGGTTGGGGCTGGGGCTTGGGCTGGGACTGGGGCTGGTAATAGACCCCTCCTGCTCTGTGGAAAACACAACTGACACTGAAGCAAAATACCTACCCCACAAGGCCATGCTCCAGTTAGATGTTGGATGTGCAGCCATTTGTCCCACACGCCCAGGCCTCTCAGCCCACAAACCTCCAGCCCACCGGCCACCAGGCCCACCAGCACTGGCACCCAGCCCACCCCAGCCTGAGCCCATCCAGGCCTGCTGCCTGCTTTCTGTGGCTTCCCCTCCTTCTGGGTGGTCAACAGCTCAAGATGTGACTCGGGGTGACTCATGTGTGCTCCACATTCAATCTTCAGAGTGAGGGAACAAGAGAAAGAGAAAATGAGAGGAAGACATAGAGGTAGAAGAGAGAGTTGAAACAGTATAGAGTTGAAACAGTATAGAACTGTCAGACATAATGACATTAGAGAGGACCATGTAGTGACCTTGTAGTGACCTGTAGTACTCACTCCCTAATCTAGATTTTTAAAAATGTATTTCACCTTTATTTAACCAGGTAGGCTAGTTGAGAACAAGTTCTCATTTGCAACTGCGACCTGGCCAAGATAAAGCATAGCAGTGTGAGCATACAACAAAGAGTTACACATGGAGTAAACAATTAACAAGTCAATAACACAGTAGAAAACAAAGGGTGGGTCTATATACAATGTGTGCAAAAGGCATGAGGAGGTAGGCAAATAATTACAATTTTGCAGATTAACACTGGAGTGATAAATGATCAGATGGTCATGTACAGGTAGAGATATTGGTGTGCAGAAGAGCAGAAAAGTAAATAAATAAAAACAGTATGGGGATGAGGTAGGTGAAAAGGGTGGGCTATTTACCAATAGACTATGTACAGCTGCAGCGATCGGTTAGCTGCTCAGATAGCTGATGTTTGAAGTTGGTGAGGGAGATAAAAGTCTCCAACTTCAGCGATTTTTGCAATTCGTTCCAGTCACAGGCAGCAGAGTACTGGAACGAACGGCGGCCAAATTAGGTGTTGGCTTTAGGGATGATCAGTGAGATACACCTGCTGGAGCGCGTGCTACGGATGGGTGTTGCCATCGTGACCAGTGAGCTGAGATAAGGCGGAGCTTTACCTAGCATAGACTTGTAGATGACCTGGAGCCAGTGGGTCTGGCGACGAATATGTAGCGAGGGCCAGCCGACTAGAGCATACAAGTCGCAGTGGTGGGTGGTATAAGGTGCTTTAGTGACAAAACGGATGGCACTGTGATAGACTGCATCCAGTTTGCTGAGTAGAGTGTTGGAAGCCATTTTGTAGATGACATCGCCGAAGTCGAGGATCGGTAGGATAGTCAGTTTTACTAGGGTAAGCTTGGCGGCGTGAGTGAAGGAGGCCTTGTTGCGGAATAGAAAGCCGACTCTTGATTTGATTTTCGATTGGAGATGTTTGATATGAGTCTGGAAGGAGAGTTTGCAGTCTAGCCAGACACCTAGGTACTTATAGACGTCCACATATTCTAGGTCGGAACCATCCAGGGTGGTGATGCTAGTCGGGCATGCAGGTGCAGGCAGCGACCGGTTGAAAAGCATGCATTTGGTTTTACTAGCGTTTAAGAGCAGTTGGAGGCCACGGAAGGAGTGTTGTATGGCATTGAAGCTTGTTTGGAGGTTAGATAGCACAGTGTCTCCTGCAGAAACACACAGAGGGACATAATGTTTTGTCTTGCTGTAAATATTGTAGGCAACTTAGACACGGTTCAATATTGTACAGACCTGTATCATACTGTATCATCAGACCCACAGTCCACGGACCACATAGCACATCAGGAGCGGCTGATCAAGATAAAAGCTGCGTAAAAAAATGAGAAGAGCAGAGTTGCCTTCCAACTGCTCAGGGTAGTAAAGAGGCAGACCGATGCATTCATACCAGGCGCTACCTACAGACCACACACACACACATACACACACCACTCAAAGCATGGGTGCTATTTTATTACATCAGTGGGCGTAGCGCTAACCCTCAGGAATGCTCAAACAATTCACTTGAGTGGAGTACGGCCAGCAGATCTATCGGATACGCTCTTTGAGGAGCCTCATCTGAATTCCATGTCGCTCGCTGGAATGTTCCACACATGGAAGGGGGGGGGGGTGAAGTCAGAGAGAAAGAAACAGAGAGGATGAGAGGAGAGGAGGAGGAGGAGGAGGAGGAGGAGGAGGGGGACGAGGGGGCGGCAGGAGGATGAGGGGGAGGAGCAGGAGGAGGGGTGGGAGGAGGAGGTTGAGGAGGAGGAGGATGAGTGTGAGGAGGAGGATGAGTAGGATGAGGGGGAGGAGGAGGATGAGAGGTAGGAGGAGGAGGGGTGGAGGAGGTTGAGGAGGAAGATGAGGGGGGAGTATAGGGAGGCTTGATATGGTTCTGCTTATTCTGTTGATTTAGGTCTTGAATTATGTCCCAATTAATGTTGCTCATTTAACCACTAGGACTTGTGTATGAGCTGACTAAATTTACATTAAGGTTTACATTGCTTTAAAGATTATATTTAGATAAACAGTCAAACCACACTTGACAGATCCAGGGATGAATACCTACATGGTTAATACCAATGAAAACCTTTTATATAGCAAGTAAACACGGCTGGGATATAAGGTTAGGGCTATATGGGCTCACACCTGGGTAAAGAGACTGTGTTGTTCTGGGTTGAGCTGTGTGCTTTCAGGTTCAGGAAGCTCTGGTTAGGACTGGGAGAGGCCTGTAGGGTGTAGGTCTGTAGGGTATATTAGGTTTAATAAAGATTACACGTGTCATTACATAAAGCACTGACTGCTGTTCTACATTTAGTAATGTAGGGCAACATAAATATTACATTAGTTCTCACACAGGGATACAGTGGCAGGTTTGACACTTCATTTAGCCATGGACAGATATAATTAGCTACTATTTGTCTAAAAGTTTCATTATTCTCCCTCCCTCCCCCCTCCCCCTTCCCTCGCTCCCTCCCTCCCTCACTTCCCCCCTCCTTCCTCCCTCCCCCCTCCCCCCTTCCTTCCCTCCCTCCCCCCTCCCTCCCTCCCTCCCCCACTTCCCCCCTCCTTCCCTCCCTCCCCCCTCCCTCCCTCCCCCTTCCTTCCCTCCCTCCCTCACTTCCCCCCTCCCTCCCCCTCCCTCCCTCCCTCCCTCCCTCCCTCCCTCCCTCCCTCCCTCCCTCCCTCCCCTCCCTCCCTCCCTCCCTCCCTCCCTCCCTCCCTCCCTCCCTCCCTCCCTCCCTCCCCCACTTCCCCCTCCTTCCCTCCCTCCCCCCTCCCTCCCTCCCCCCTCCCCCTTCCTTCCCTCCCTCCCTCACTTCCCCCCTCCCTCCCCCCTCCCTCCCTCCCCCCTCCCTCCCCCCTCCCCCCCCCCTCCCTCCCTCCCTCCCTCCTCCCTCCCTCCCCCCTCCCTCCCTCCCCCTCCCTCCCTCCCTCCCTCCCTCCCTCCCTCCCCCCTCCCTCCCTCTCTAGAAGAGAAGGGGATGTGTTCCTCTCTAGGAGAGAAAGGGGGGGTGTTCCTCTCTAGAAGAGAAGGGGGAGTATTCCTCTCTAGGAGAGAAAGGGGGGGTGTTCCTCTCTCAAAGAGAAGGGGGAGTGTTCCTCTCTCAAAGAGATGGGGAGTGTTCCTCTCCAGGAGAGAAGAGGAGTGTCCCTTTCTTGGAGAGAAGGGGGAGTGTTCCTACTAGGAGAGAAGGGGGAGTGTTCCTCTCTAGGAGAGAAGGGGAGTGTCCCTTTCTAGAAGAGAAGGGGGAGTGTTCCTCTCTAGGAGAGAAGGGGAAGTGTTCCTCTCTAGGAGAGAAGGGGAAGTGTTCCTCTCTAGGAGAGAAGGGGGCGTGTTCCTCTCTAGGAGAGAAGGGGGCGTGTTCCTCTCTAGGAGAGAAGGGGGAGGGTTCCGCCCTTGGAGAGAAAGGTGGAGTGTTCTTTTCTGGTAGAAAAGGGGGAGTGTTCCTCTCTCGGAGAGAAGGGGGAGTGTTCTTCTCTTGGAGAGTAGGGGGGATTGTTCCTCTCTAGAAGAGAAGGGGGAGTGTTCCTCTCTAAACTCTTAGAAGAAAAAAAATCCCAAAAGGACATCCCTTTTTGGTTCCACCTGGTATCCAAAAGGGTTATCCAAAGGGTTCTCCTATGGGGACAGCCAAAGAAACCTTTTAGGTTCCAGATATCACCTTTTTTTTGAAGAGTGTAGGATAAAAGAGTGAGTGTTCTTCTCAAGGAGAGAAGGGAGAGTGTTCCTCTAGGTTTGAGGCTCCTCAGTATTTATTCATATGTGTTGTTGGCCAAGCCTCCTACCGGCCCAGAGAAAATGCTTAAAATGAAAACAAAATATTATTGCAATCGGACCATGTGTGAATTAGACGGGGGTGACCCTGCCCTCCTGTGCTAAGCCCTTTAAGTCACATGCGGTTTGTCAAAACTTGTCAAGATTAGAGAAGAAGCAGAAAGTCGAGGGGATATATGTTAAATAGCGGCTCGGTCTCCATGGTGATGATGCTAGTAAGGCAGAGAGGGCCTTGAGAGATGTGACAATACAAGGACTGAGCTGTGTGTGTGTGTGTGTGTGTGTGTGTGTGTGTGTGTGTGTGTGTGTGTGTGTGTGTGTGTGTGTGTGCGCTTTATACAGCAAGCCATGGCCACGTGACTCACTCACTGTCGTGAACAGGGTGGTGAGTGTGTCTTACAGGGCTAATTGAAGTGTGGTTACAGTAAGTAAGCAACACCTGGAGGGGCTGGAGACAATCACAAGGACAGGTGAAACAGATCAGGGTGTGACATTAGCATTGCCGCTGGAGTGATAGATGTGCAAGTAGAGATACTGGGGTGCAAAAGAGCAAGAAAATAAATAACTATATGGGGATGAGGTATGGGTGTGCTATTCACAGATTGGTTGAGATATAAGTCTCCAGCTTCAGTGATTTCTTGCCGTTTGTTCCAGTCATTGGCAGCAGAGAACTGGAAGGAAAGGCGGCCAAAGGAAGTGCTGGGTTTGGGGGTGACCAGTGAAATATACCTGCTGGAGTGCATGCTACAGGTGGGTGTTGCTATGATGATCAGTGAGCTGAGATAAGGCGGGGATTTACCTAGCAAAGACTTATAGATGACCTGGAGCCAGTGGGTTTGGTGACAAATATGTAGCGAGGGCCAGCCAACGAGAGCGTATTGGTCGCAGTGGTGGGTAATATATGGGACTTTGGTTACAAAACGGATGGCACTCTGATAGACTACATCCAATTTGCTGAGTAGTTTGCAGTCTAACCAGACACCTAGGTATGTGTAGTTGTCCACATATCCTAAGTCAGAACCGTCCAGAGTAGTGATGCTAGTCGGGCGGGTGGGTGTGGGCAGCAATCGGTTGAAGAGCATGCATTTAGTTTTACTAGCATTTAAAAGCAGTTGGAGGCCATGGAAGGAGTAGTGTATGACATTGAAGCTCGTTTGGAGGTTTGTTAACACATTGTCCAAAGAAGGGCCAGATGTATACAGAATGGTGTCGTCTGCTTAGTGGTGGATCAGAGAATCACCAGCAGCAAGAGCGACATCATTGATATATACAGAGAAAAGAGTCGGCCCAAGAATTGAACCCTGTGGAACCCCCATAGAGACTGCCAGAGGTCCGGACAACAGGCCCTCCGATTTGACGCACTGAACTATATCTGAGAAGTAGTTGGTGAACCAGGCGAGGCAGTCATTTGAGAAACCAAGGCTATTGAGTCTGCCGATAAGAATGCAGTGATTGACAGAGTTGAAAGCCTTGGCCAGGTCGATGAATACGTCTGCACAGTACTGTCTTTTATCGATGGTGGTTATTATATCGTTTATGACCTTGAGTGTGGAAGAGGTGCACCCATGACCAGCTCGGAAACCAGATTGCATGGTGGAGAAGGTACGGTGGGATTCGAAATGGTCGGTCATCTGTTTGTTAACTTGGCTTTTGAAGATTTTAGAAAGGCAGGGCAGGATGGATATAGAGCTATAACAGTTGGGGTCTAGAGTGTTTCCCCCTTTGAAGAGGGGGATGACCGCGGCAGCTTTCCAATCTATGGGGATCTCAGACGATACGAAAGATAGATTGAACAGGCTAGTAATAGGGGTTGCAACAATTTCTGCTGATAATTTTCGAAAGAGAGCGTCCAGATTGTCAAGCCCAGCTGGGGGCTGGGCATGTTGCTGTGGGGGGTGCAGAGCTGTTGTCCGGGGTAGAGGTAGCCAGGTGGAAAGCATGGCCAGCCATACATAAATGCTTGTTGAAATGATTGATTATCGTTAATTTATCTGTGGTGACTGTGTTTCCTAACCTCGGTGCCATGGGCAGCTGGGAGGACGTGCTCTTGTTCTCCATGGACTTTACAGTGTCCAAAGACTATTTGGAATTAGTGATACAGGATGCAAATTTCTCTTTGAAAAAGATAGCCTTAGCTTTCCTAACTGAGTGTGTATATTGGTTCCTAACTTCCCTGAAAATTTGCATATCGCGGGGGCTATTTGATGCTAATGCAGAACACTACAGGATGTTTTTGTGCTGGTCAAGGGCAGTCAAGTCTGGAGTGATCCAAGGGCTATATCTGTTCCTGGTTCTACATTTTTTGAAAGGGGCATGCTTATTTAAGATGGTGAGGAAATCACTTTTAACGAGCAAACAGGCAGGATGTTGTCAATTGACAGGATGTGGTCAATATTCTTCCAGGATACCGGGGCCAGGTCGATTAGAAAGGCCTGCTCGCTGAAGTGTTTTAGGGAGCGTTTGACAGTGATGAGGGGTGGTCGTTTGACTGCGGACCCATTAAGGATGCAGGCAATGAGGCAGTCATCTCTGAGATCCTGGTTGAAGACAGCAGAGGTGTATTAAGAGGGCAAGTTGGTCAGGATGATATCTAAGAGGTTTCCCATGGTTACGGATTTAAGGTTTGTGTGAGATTGAGGGCATCTAGCATAGATTGTAGGCTGGAGTGTTAAACATATCCCAGTTTAGGTCACCTAACAGTACGAAATCTGAAGATAAACGGGAGGCAATCAATTCACTTATGGTGTCCAGGGCACAGCTGGGGTCTGAGCGGGGTCTATAGGAAGCAGCAACAGTGAGAGACTTGTTTCTGGAAAGGTGGATTTTTAAAAGTAGAAGCTCAAATTGTTTGGGCATAGACCTGGATAGTATGACAGAACTCTGCAGGCTATCTCTGCAGTAGAGAGCGCCTGGGGAATGGGAGTGGTTCTGGGGGCTGCAGGGCCTGGGTTAACTTCTACATCACCAGAGGAACAGAGGAGAAGAAGAATAAGGGCTAAAGGCTAGAAGAACTGGTCGCCGAGTGCGTTCAGAAGAGAGAGTAAAAGTAAAGGAAGCAGAGTCCTGCATTCCTATACTGAGAGCTTCTCCCTTTTCTAAAAGGAAGTATTTGGGTGTTTTTGGACATTTATTCATGTTTTCTCAGAGCCCCCATACTGCACAACGAGGATGAGGAAATGAAATCGCTGGTTGGGGTATGTTTCTCAAAAACAAGTGAAAATGACCGAATCATTTCTGGACACTTCTATAACAAACAGTTGTAAAATTATAATTTAAAGCAAATTATAATTTAAGGCAAGCATTGTTTTTGCAGCAGTGTTAACCACACCTTTTTTTCTTGATAAGACAAAAGCATTAAACTCACAAAAATAACTTTCTGTGTGTCTTGTGTGTGTGCCCGCGTGTGTGTGTGCACCGCGCGTGTGTGCCCGCGCGTGTGTGTGCCCCGCGCGTGTGTGTGCCCGCGCGTGTGTGTGCCCGCGCGTGTGTGTGCCCGCGCGTGTGTGTGCCCGCGCGTGTGTGTGCCCGCGCGTGTGTGTGCCCGCGCGTGTGTGTGCCCGCGCGTGTGTGTGCCCGCGCGTGTGTGTGCCCGCGCGTGTGTGTGCCCGCGCGTGTGTGTGCCCGCGCGCGTGTGTGTGCACCGTGCGTGTGTGTGCAACGTGCGTGTATGTGCAACGTGCGTGTGTGTGTATGACCATACAAGGTTGTAGAGGTTGAGCTGAGGAAGAGAAATTAATTAGATATTTCACAGTTATTATCTCTAGTGTGGTGAGCGCACACACGTAGGAGGGTACAGAGATGTGTTGGTAGGGGGGAGCAGGCAGGGAAGGAAGGGGGAGGAAGGATGGGGAGTAGTGACGAGGAGGGAATGAATACAGTTAAATCACATCCACAACAACAGCTCTAACTGGAGGCTTAGAACTAAGGGCCTTTATCTGTCTGGATCTTTGTTTTCTTATGAAGTGTGTGTGTGTGTGTGTGTGTGTGTGTGTGTGTGTGTGTGTGTGTGTGTGTGTGTGTGTGTGTGTGTGTGTGTGTGTGTGTGTGTGTGCGTGCGTGCGTGCGCTCAGGCCTGGAATTGAACAGCCCTGCTCTAAAAAGTGTGACACAACAGTTCCCTCCATAGGGTGTATAGCAGTAATCAGGAGACTCTCTCTATCATCACGCCCCTGTTTGATGATGTAACATATCTCCGGAACCTGTCACAGACAATCAGTTGCCAGCAGTAACAGACACACTGTACTGTGATGAACGATCTTCTTTCATGTCAGACTTTTGAACAAAGATATCAACTTTTTTATTTCTTCTGAAGAAAGAGCCAAGCAAATATTGAAATCCAACTTTGGTCTCACTATAAATGCTGTATAGGGCTAAAGGAACACATTTAACAATCTCCTCCTCCTCCTGCTGCTCCCCCTCCTGCTCCTGCTCCTATTCCTCCACCTCTTCCTCTTCCCCCACCTCCTCCTCTTGCCCCACCTGCTCCCCCTCTTCCTCCACTCACCACTTGGGTCTGGAGTGAAGGAAACAGATGGACCCAGAGGGAGAGAAAATTGTCTCACGGCAGTCCTGTTGCCCTCCCTCTCTCCCCTCTCCTCCCTCAGCCCCAACAGGGAGCCACAGCATGTCTCAGACACAGAACAGACATGTTAGACACACAGAGGTGAAATAGAGGTGAACCCTGACTCAACTGTACAGAGACAGAGAAGCAGAGAGAAACCTAAAACCCAACGCTGTTGAAACAACAGGTGAAACCAGAGGAGAATGAGAGGAGAGGATGTGGTTCTGTTTCTGGTGCTCCTTACGCTGTAAATTCTAGAGACTAGAATAAAGCAAATTATGTGGTTACACTGTCAACTGGGATTGATCATGTTTGTTCTGACTCACCAGGAGCTGAGTGGAGTCAGAGAAAGCAGTCCAGTAGGGATACAACATGGCTCTTAGTGGAGGAGGTTAAGAGAAGCACCAGCAGGACTGCCACCGGCACCGGCACAGGCACAACCCAATCACTGATAAAGACTGATGCAACCCAGCACTTAGAGGGCAGAGGGATCTGGCTCCAGCACAGTAAATCACAGCTCTAACAGAACTGCCCTGGATCCTTTGTGCTCTTTGAAACAGACAGACTGGGACTCTGAATTCAGTTGGCAACCATTATGCCTGTTTGCTTGTTCATGTCCCATGATGCATTGTGAGATTCCTTCCACAGACAACCTTTCTTGTTTTATATCTCATCCCAGGTCAGAGGAGGAATGTAGAAAGGTTATGGTAACAGTGTGGGTTGTGTAAATCTGTTTTCTTCTCCTATCCGGTATGATCTGTAGTGAAGTGATCTGCTGCTGATAACAATAATTGAATAATTGCATTGAGAGTGCCGTCATACAGATTAGTGGTGTGTCTGCTGTGTCTGCTGCCTGGTACATGGAATTATATATCGTGTTGGTTTGTCTCTGGCAGGCAGGAAACAGCTCTGATGGGTTGTTCCAGCAGCAGAGGCAGCAGCAGCATCATGTTGCTCTGAGTGTCTCCTCTCCTCCATCCATCAGAAAGTATTAGATTTTCACCAGTTCCTCAGCCTCTAGTCTGCAGGCTACGGCACTGCTACATTACTGCCATGGAAGATCCGATTTGACAAGAGAAGCAGCAGTAATACGAACTGAGATTCATTATTCTGAACTTTCGGTTGCTGAGGCTACAGTTTGTGTTGCTAGTTTTGCCAAAGCTTAAAATCTGGAAAGAAAATACCTCTGGGACCTGAAGGTTTGGTAATAAATGGAATCCGGAACAACACATAGACACACATCTTCTGTCTCCAAACGGAGCCGCCGTCGTATCATTCTGTCTAAAAGGCTGTTCTTATCTTGCTGTTCAGAAGGAATGAATGGAACTGAATGGTTTAGTTGTGGGTGTGAGTTTGGGGTGGGTGTGTGTGGAATGGAATTTAATGGTCTAGTTGTGGGTGTGAGTTTGGGGTGGGTGTATGTTGAATGGAACTGAATGGTCTAGTTGTGGGTGTGAGTTTGGGGTAGGTGTGTGTTGAATGGAACTGAATGGTTTAGTTGTGGGTGTGAGTTTGGGGTGTGTGTGTGTGTGTGTGTGTTGAATGGATCTGAATGGTCTAGTTGTGGGTGTGAGTTTGGGGTAGGTGTATGTTGAATGGAACTGAATGGTTTAGTTGTGGGTGTGAGTTTGGGGTGAGTGTATGTTGAATGGAACTGAATGGTTTAGTTGTGGGTGTGAGTTTGAGGTAGGTGTATGTTGAATGGAACTGAATGGTTTAGTTGTGGGTGTGAGTTTGGGGTAGTTGTATGTTGAATGGAACTGAATGGTTTAGTTGTGGGTGTGAGTTTGGGGTAGGTGTGTGTGGAATGGAACTGAATGGTTTAGTTGTGGGTGTGAGTTTGTGGTGGGTGTGTGTGGAATGGAACTGAATGGTTTAGCCGTGGGTGTGAGTTTGGGGTGGGTGTATGTTGAATGGAACTGAATGGTTTAGCTAATAACCCTGATAACATCTCCAAGGTATTCACAGCCAGGAGGAGAAGATGCTGCATTAGTTATATCTCTGCAGTGATGAGTGAAATAAACTCTGTGGTTGACAGCCAGTCTGCTTTCTCTCTCAGGTATCTACCTACACCAGGGCTCTCCAACCCTGTTCCTGGAGAGCTACCATCCTGTAGCTATTGGCTCCAACCCCAATCTAGCCATCTGAGTCTAAGAATTAGCTGGTTTATCAGTTGGATCAGGTTCATTACAACTGGGGTTGGAGTGAAATCCTACAGGAGGGTATCTCTCCAGGAACAGGGTTGGAGTGAAAACCTACAGGAGGGTATCTCTCCAGGAACAGGGTTGGAGTGAAAACTTACAGGAGGGTATCTCTCCAGGAACAGGGTTGGAGTGAAAACCTACAGGAGGGTACCTCTCCAGGAACAGGGTTGGAGTGAAAACTTACAGGAGGGTGTCTCTCCAGGAACAGGGTTGGAGAGCCCTGATGCATCTGATGTCATCCACCCATCAGATACCAACATACCTAGTGTACATTCCTTTAGACAGAGACCCTGGTAAGATGCTAAAAACACTCTGCGCCCGTCCTGCCCAGCAACCAACACGCAGAAACCATCTGATTAATGTGTTGAATGTTCTAATAGGGGTTAAATGTACAAATTAATATCTGGGAAAAAGGAAACAATGTTGCTAATTTATGCACATTTCAACAGATGTCGCACTTAGGCGGGAAAGAAAAAGAGTAAATGTGTTGTAACTGTAAGATAATTATAGGAGGTGGAGGACTAATCAGTCCATTTGCGGTGCAGCTCTTAAAGGTGCATCTGAAAGGTGATAGATTTTTGTGTGGTTTCAGAGGCCAGACAGACACACAGCAGAAGGAACCGATGATCAATGTCTGCCTCCCAACCAGCCAGGCTACCAGATCAACTGAGGGTATTAGGGATAAACAATAGAATGCCACAACCTAAACTGTTGTCCACTGAAATAATATAATATAATATAATGGACATATATTACAAGGCTAATTATATTTTAGTCATTTAGCAGACAGTCTTATCCAGAGCGACTTCCAGGAGCAATTAGGGTTAAATGCTTTGCTGAAGGGCACATTCGCTACCTGCCGCCCACCAACCAAGACAACTGGCCCTAGACATGATCAACCACAATACAGGGCCCTAGTCACAGGACATTATGGCTGCGTTTATACAGGCAGCCCAACCCTTTACAGTGACTAATGACGGCGTGTGAAATCATTAAGCCACAGAGCATAAACATGTTTTAGATCAATTGTTGTATTATACTGTATGTTCAAGCAATAGGCAGCATAAATCATTGGACAAATAACAATTAGATTGTCAAAGCATGTCCAACATAAAACATGATTATCAATCATTCAAAATGCATGCACAGACCTAGCGATCAACAATAGATACTATGCTAACTGATCCCACTACTGATAGAACAAAAAACAAAAAACAAAATTGAACCTTATATGCACTACCAGTCTCCTCCTCGCAATCCCCTTGGACACAGACCCTCTCCACTCTCACTACCAGTCTCCTCCTCGCAATCCCCCTGGACACAGACCCTCTCCACTCTCACTACCAGTCTCCTCCTCGCAATCCCCCCGGACACAGACCCTCTCCACTCTCACTACCAGTCTCCTCCTCGCAATCCCCCCGGACACAGACCCTCTCCACTCTCACTACCAGTCTCCTCCTCGCAATCCCCCCGGACACAGACCCTCTCCACTCTCACTACCAGTCTCCTCCTCGCAATCCCCCTGGAAACAGACCCTCTCCACTCTCACTACCAGTCTCCTCCTTGCAATCCCCCCGGACACAGACCCTCTCCACTCTCACCAACAACCACCATCAAATCCTAGTTGCAATGACAAACAAAAAACAATAACGATTTGACATCCTTTCCTCAGCTGGCCAGCACTCTCACTCATTTCTAATGAAGTATTTCTGTCTCTCTCCCTCCCCAATCAAATCCATCCGTCTCCACCCCCCCTTCTACCCCACCCAAGCCAAGCTTATCCCCACCTCCCATCCTAACTCCCCCTTACCCCCCAAGCCAAGCGTATCCTACCCACCCATCCTTACCCACCCTTGCCATGCCCCAAGCCAAGCTTATCCCCACCTCCCATCCTAACTCCCCCTTACCCCCCAAGCCAAGCGTATCCTACCCACCCATCCTTACCCATCCTTACCATGCCCCAAACCAAGCTTATCCCCACCTTCACTCCTTGCCCTCCCTTACCCACCCAGGCCCAGTTCATCCCAACCTCCGTCTTTTCCTCACTCCCCTCCTCTCATACGCCTCAACACCCCTCTACACATCCACCCACTCCACCCACTCATCCATTCTCCTTCATTCACACACCACATACGCCCCACCCATTCACACACTCATCCATAGAACCATTATTGACAATCATTGACTTACATACTATTCATGTATTTCCTTGTTTTATAATATGTGTTTTCAGTGTCCATGTATGTCATTGGAATGGGCTAATTCTATCATGACTTCGGTAGGCTGGTCGTGGAAATCATTGTAGGGAATGCCTAGTATGCGTTTTCCCTTTTTTTCTGCTTCTGCAACAATGGAGTTGATATTATTAGTAAACGATCAGTAAAAAGATAAGTACTGTGTCTTGTTGCTCATAATATGTCCCTGTATCCACTGCCTCTGAATATCACTATCACAAGTATATTGAAAAACACAACTGTGGGAGATTCTAAAATATTTAAATGCTGTACTGTGTAGGCTACTGTACACTGAGCATACAAAACATTAAGAACACTTGCTCTTTCCATGACATAGACTGACCAGGTGAATCCATGTGAAAGCTATGGTCCCTTGTGGATGGTACTTGTTAAATCCACTTCAATCCGTGTAGATTAAGGATAGGAGACAGGCTAAATAATGATTTATCAGAGGGTGAATGGACAAGACAAAAAAAGTAAGTGCCTTTGAACGGGGTATGGTAGTACAGTGCATTCAGAAAGTATTCAGACCACTTCACTTTCCACATTTTTTACATTACAGCCTTATTCTAAAAGTGATTGTTTTTTTTACTCATCAATCTACACACAATACCCCATAATGACAAAGCAAAAACAGGTTTTTAGATTTTTTTGCACATGTATAAACAAAAAAACAGAAATAGCACATTTACATAAGTATTCAGACCCTGTACTCAGTACTTTGTTGAAGCACCTTTGGCTATGATTACAGCCTCGAGTCTTCTTGGGAATGACACTGCAAGCTTGGCACACCAGTATTTGGGGACTTTCTCCCCTTCTTCTTTTCAGATCCTCTCAAGCTCTGTTGGGTTGGGTGAGGAGTATTGCTGCACAGCTATTTTCAGGTCTCTCCAGAGACTCAAAAATTGAGCTCAGGTGCATCCTGTGTCCATTGATCATCAATGAGATGTTTCTACAACTTGATTGGAGTCCACCTGTGGTAAATTCAAATGATTGGTCATGGAAAGACACACCCCTATCTGTATAAGGTCCCACAGTTGGCAGTGCATGTCAGAATAAAAAACTAAGCCATGAGTCAAAGGAATTGTCTGTAGAGCTTAGAGATAGATTTGTGTCGAGGCACAGATCTGGGAAAGGGTACCAGCATTGAAAGTACCAAAGAACACTGTGGCCTCCAAACTGAGCAATCGGGGGAGAAGGGTAGGCCATCATTGTAAATAAGAATTATTTCTTAACTGACTTGTCTAGTTAAATAAAGGTTAAATAAAATTAAAATAAATAAAAGGGCCCTGGTCAGGGAGGTGACCAAGAACCCAATGGTCCCTCTGACAGAGCTCCAGAGATCCTCTGTGGAGATGGGAGAACCTTCCAGAAGGGCAACCATCTCTGCAGCACTCCAACAATCAGGCCTTTATGGTAGAGTGGCCAGACATAAGTCACTCCTCAGTAAAAGGCACATGACAGTCCGCTTGGAGATTGCCAGAAGGCACCTAAAGACTCTCAGACCATGAGAAACAAGATTGTCTTTTCTGATGAAACCAAGATTGAACTCTTTGGCCTGAATGCCAAGTGTCACGTCTGGAGGAAACCTGACACCATCCCTATGATTAAGTATGTTGGTGGCAGCATCATGCGATGGGGATGTTTTTCAGTGGCAGGGACTGGGAGATTATTCAGGATTAAGGCAAATATGAACAGAGCCAAGTGCAGAGAGATCCTTGATGAAAACCTGCTCCAGAGCGCTCAGGACCTCAGACTGGTGCAAAGGTTCACCTCCCAACAGGACAACGACCCTAAGCACACAGCCAAGACAATGCAGGAATGACTTCGGGACAAGTCTCTGAATGTCCTTGAGTGGCCCAGCCAGATCCCGATTGAACGTCTCTAGAGAGACCTGAAAATAGCTGTGCAGCAACATTTCCCATCCAAGGTGGTAGGTAGCCTAGTGGTTAGAGCATTGGGACAGTAACTGAAAGGTTGCTGGATCAAATCCCTAAACTGACAAGGGAAAAATCTGTTATTCTACCACTGAGCAAGACAGTTCACCAACTGTTGCATGGGTTCTGTGGATGTTGATTATGGCACCTCTCTGATTCAGAGGGGCTGGGTTAAATGTGAAAGTTGTACACTTGAGAGGATCTGCAGAGATGAATGGGTCCCCAAATACAGGTGGAACAAGCTTGTAGCATCATACCGAAGACTCGAGGCTGTAATCGCTGCCAAATGTGCTTCAACAAAGTACTGAGTAAAGGGTCAGAATACTTATGTAAATGTGATATTTCATTTTTGTAATTTTTTGAAATAAATGATCAAAAATGTCTACAGACCTGTTTTTGCCTTTTCAATATGGGGTTCTGTGTGCAGATAGATGAGGAAAAATACAGATTTAATCCAATTTTGAACAAGTCTGTAACGTAACAAAATGTGGAAAAAGTCAAGTGGGCTGAATACTTTCCGAAGGCTCTGTAACTCTCAATCCACAGTATAGCAGGGGGTGTCGAGACATAAGATATACATTTTTCCAGC
The DNA here is from genome assembly GCF_002021735.2 of Oncorhynchus kisutch. Taxonomy (NCBI): domain Eukaryota; kingdom Metazoa; phylum Chordata; class Actinopteri; order Salmoniformes; family Salmonidae; genus Oncorhynchus; species Oncorhynchus kisutch. The sequence goes on from NC_034190.2 coordinate 28,546,234, forward strand.
AGCATACAGTGTGTAGCCATTGAGATGTTTGTCATCATGTTTACCATTGTATTCAGCACTGGACTCTCTGTGAGCCCACACCACACTATACAGTGCTGCTCAGACATCTTCCTCTCATTTATGTCGGCTGTGATGTGCTCAGCAGGATGTGTTTGCTCTGCACTGTGTGTCCGCTGAACAAAGGAGGCCTTAACAATAGTGACAATCATTATTATGGAACGCAGAGAGAGAGGACAAAATAGATAACCGAGTTAAAGCAGGCAGGGAGCGGGTTCCATGGTTATATATCTGTAGAGGGAGAGGCAGGATCTCTCAGTCTGGTAGTAATTTACAGGAGAGCAGGTAGCAGACAATTAACCTCACTTCCTGATGATGTCACTTCCTGAGTAGGAAGAGTATGAAATGATCAACTTAAAAAATACACCAAGGGGGGAGAACAGAGTTCCTCTATGCTTTTCTACTGCAGTTTTTCTTCACCCAACTCTGCAGTGTGTCATTAATGTGTAATGCCCACTCTGTTAGCAGACAGACAACTCTCTTGGAGTTGTGGTCAGAGAGAGAGAGAGAGAGAGAGAGAGAGAGAGAGAGAGAGAGAGAGAGAGAGAGAGAGAGAGAGAGAGAGAAGCTCTCCAGAGAGAGGACATCTCACGCCACCATGCCTGCTCCCATTTAATCTCCGTCCTGACCAGGACACTGGAACCATAACACAGAGGTATAAAAGGTGACGGTGCAGCAATAGAAAATGGTTGTCAATCACCGCCGGCTCTGGAGGAGGACGTAAGGGAATAGCTTTGCTTACGTTGAGCAGCTCCACTCTGTCTCTCCTTCTGTGAGCTCATCATCATGATTTCCACGCAGAGATAGTGTCACATTCGACAGAACTCCTTAATCATAGAAACAGATTCAGAGGGTTAGTGGTGGATAAAGTACCCGATTGTCATACTTGAGTAAAAGTAAAGATACCTTAATAGAAAATGACTCAACTAATAGTGAAAGTCATTATCTCTTTCGGAGGACCTGAGCCCTAGGACCATGCCCCAGGACTACCTGACATGATGACTCCTTGCTGTCCCCAGTCCACCTGGCCATGCTGCTGTTCCAGTTTCAACTGACCTGAGCCCTAGGACCATGCCCCAGGACTACCTGACATGATGACTCCTTGCTGTCCCCAGTCCACCTGGCCATGCTGCTGCTCCAGTTTCAACTTCCACCTGACTGTGCTGCTGCTCCAGTTTCAACTGTTCTGCCTTATTATTATTCGACCATGCTGGTCATTTATGAACATTTGAACATCTTGGCCATGTTCTGTTATAATCTCCACCCGGCACAGCCAGAAGAGGACTGGCCACCCCACATAGCCTGGTTCCTCTCTAGGTTTCTTCCTAGGTATTGGCCTTTCTAGGGAGTTTTTCCTAGCCACCGTGCTTCTACACCTGCATTGCTTGCTGTTTGGGGTTTTAGGCTGGGTTTCTGTACAGCACTTTGAGATATCAGCTGATGTACGAAGGGCTATATAAATAAATTTGATTTGATTTGATTATTAATACTACTTGAGTAAAAGTCTAAAAGTATTTGATTTTAAATATACTTAAGTATCAAAAGTAAGTATAATTGCTGAAATGTACTTAAGTATCAAAAGTATAGATCATTTCAAATACCGTATATTAAGCAAGCCAGACAGCACCATCTTCTTGTTTTTTAAATTTACGGATAGCTAGTGGCACACTCCAACATTCAGACATAATTTACAAATGAAGCATTTGTGTTTAGTGAGTGCGCCAGATCAGGTAGTAGGGCTGACCAGGGATGTTCTCTTGATACTGTAAGTATGTGAATTGGACCATTTTCCTGTCCTGCTAAGCATTCAAAATGTAACGAGGACTTTTGGGTGTCAGGGAAACAGTATGGAGTAAAAATGTCATTTTCTTAAGGAATATAGTGAAGTATAAGTAAAAGTAGTCAAAAATAGAAATAGTAAAGTAAAGTACTTAATGAAGTAGTACTTGAAAGTATTTAGAAACCAGTTAGAGGAAGGAAGAAGAACAATGATCTTCTAGGGAGTAAAATGGAAAGTTACTGTACTGCTTTCAGGGAACTCAGATCCATTCCTTCCTGCAGCAGGACTGGCCTCCAGCTCCAGTAGCAGGAAATGATGTGTTTAGTCTTGGCCAGAACATTGTTGTTTTCTCTGCCTCAGTAAACAGACAGCTGGATAATGTGGATGATGTATGACATGTTTACTGTGTAATATTGGGATTATTTGTTATCGGTTAGGGCACCTACAGAGCAAATAAATAACATGGTTTAATAATGTTCTCATGTAATAATGTAGGCTAGCCCTGTAATATGTGATTGTGATTGTAAACACCTCAGGGCAAGTCTCTCGTCGCTCTCTCCATCCCTCCCTCAGTCTCTCTCAACATCACTGTGTTTCTCTGCCTCTCTCCCATGACTGTTAACATTGTTAGGGCTACTGATTTCAAGTGTCAGGGAGAGAGAAGAGAGTTTTTACACTAATATTGTCCTGTCAGACAGTAGAACGCTCTCAGCAGCTGCTACAGTCATAGCAACATTCTCAAAACCAGTTTTGACCGTTTGGCCCAGTAGATGCGTGTGCATCCAGACACTCTTTAAATTAATCTGACTTCCCTGATGATCTCGGTCTATTTACGTTTCTTGGCTGGGAAACATAGTTTTATAAAAACAGAAGTTTTGTTTTGTTTTACTCCCTTTAACCCTCTGTGAACTCTCTCTGATAATGTTATTGGAGTCTAATTAAAATAAAAGTGACTCTAAAGTTACAGAATACATTTTTTACCATTAATTTCTATTGGTCACAAAATAATCTGAAACACAACCAAAACAAACAGCAAATGCCTCCAACAAGTCACAACCTTGGTGTAGTCATCGCGTGCTATGAAACATGGTGAAGCCCGAGAATTGCCCTCCCTGGAAGACTGTGTTTCAGACATAAGGAAGTGGATGGCTGCAAATGTTCTGCTTTCAATCTTGAAGGTTGTACAGTCGTCTGAGAGATCAGGGTCCAGAGTAACGCCGAGGTCCTTCACAGTTTTCTTTGAGACGACATAGCATATTACTCCAGTGTTAGCCTCCCTACACTGGCTTCCTGTTAAGGCAAGGGCTGATTTCAAAGTTTTACTGCTAACCTACAAAGCATTACATGGGCTTGCTCTTACCTATCTTTACGATTTAGTCCTGCCGTACATACCTACACGCACGCTACGGTCACAAGACGCAGGCCTCCTCAGTGTCCCTAGAATTTTTAAGCAAACAGCTGGAGGTAGGGCTTTCTCCTATAGAGCTCCATATTTATGGAATGGTCTGTATACCCATTTGAGAGACGCAGACTCGGTCTCAGCCTTTAAGTCTTTATTGAAGACTCATCTCTTCAGTAGGTCCTATGATTGAGTGTAGTCTGGCCCAGGAGTGTGAAGGTGAACTGAAAGGCACTGGAGCAACGAACTGCCCTTGCTGTCTCTGCCTGGCCGGTTCACCTCTCTCCACTGGGATTCTCTGCCTCTAACCCTATTACAGGGGCTGAGTCACTGGCTTACTGGTGCTCTTCCATGCCGTCCCTAGGAGGGGTGTGTCACTGAGTAGGTTGAGTCACTGACGTGATCTTCCTGTCTGGTTGGCGCTCCCCCTTGGGTTGTGCCGTGGCGGAGATCTTTGTGGGCTATACTCGGTCTTGTCTCAGGATGGTAAGTTGGTGGTTGAAGATATCCCTCTAGTGGTGTGGGGGCTGTGCTTTGACAAAGTGGGTGGGGTTATATCCTGCCTGTTTGGCCCTGTCCAGGGGTATCGTCGGACGGGACCACAGTGTCTCCTGACCCCTCCTGTCTCAGCCTCCAGTATTTATGCTGCAGTAGTTTATGTGTCGGGGGGCTAGGGTCAGTCTGTTATATCTGGAGTATTTATCCTGTCTTATCTGGTGTCCTGGCCGTGCTGCTGCTCCAGTTCCAACTGTTCTGCCTGCGGCTATGGAACCCTGACATGTTCACCGGACGTGCTACCTGTCCCAGACCTGCTGTTTTCAACTCTCTAGAGAAAGCAGGAGCAGTAGAGATACTCTGAATGATCGGCTATGAATAACCAACTGACATTTACTCCTGAGGTGCTGACCTGTTGCACCCTCGACAACCACTGTGATTATTATTATTTGACCCTGCTGGTCATCTATGAACATTTGAACATCTTGGCCATGTTCTGTTATAATCTCCACCCAGCACAGCCGGAAGAGGACTGGCCACCCCTCATAGCCTGGTTCCTCTCTAGGTTTCTTCCTAGGTTCTGGCCTTTCTAGGGAGTTTTTCCTAACCACTGTGCTTCTACACCTGCATTGCTTGCTGTTTGGGGATTTAGGCTGGGTTTCTGTACAGCACTTTGTGACATCAGCTGATGTAAGAAGGGCTTTATAAATACATTTGATTTGATATGAAATACTTGGGACCAAATACTTAACTTTTTACAATGTACTTGTGCAATAGTTTTGGTCCCACTAAAATGGGGGGAAAAAAGTGCTGTAACTTCTAATCGGTTCACCCATGTAAACAATACACATATGCATAAAGGGATTTTAAAAAATTAAAACAGACTTTAATAGTATTTTTTATGTAAGGAAAACAAGAAAAAAAAGAGAAGATGGAGCAGTGGATAAGAGTGGTAATCTCACTAGTCATATTAGAAGGAATCGTTTGTTTTCTACTGCCATAGAGGCAGTCTAGGTCAACATCATGAAACGGTATGGGGGTCAAATCATGAAGGAGCTAGCTAAATGTAATTGCCTATAGCCTACTAATTTAAGTGCGGCAGTTTTTCATTCAGTAGAAAGAGAAGAGAGATCCCCCAAAATATGAGATAAAGGGTTGACCAAGGGGGGTAGAAGGGTTGCCAAAGGGAGTCTGTTGATCCTCTCAAAGTTAATTTAATATTTTCTAACTTACGAACAAATATAATGTATTTGAACCACACAGCTAGAGAGGGAGGGACTGAGGATTTCCAACTCAATTCTGTGAAAAGAAAGAAGAGTTGTGGAAATCAATAATATCTGTGTTTGGATTATATAAGAGTGGGGTCTTCTACAGTTCCAAAAGTAGCAACATGGAGTGATGGTTGAAGTTGAATAGCTCTGACATGTGACAACATTTCAAAGATGGAAGTCCAGAAGCTTGTGTGTGTGAGGTTAGCAGGAGAATGTGAGCAATGTTCACACTTGTTGTCTAAATCAGGGTATATCTCTGCTAGTCTGGGCTTGCTCATATGAACTGATGGAGCACCTTAAACTGGATTATTCCAAGTCAAGCACAGGAAGAAGACGAGTTTACTTTTTTTATAGCGCTTCCCCACCAGCAAGTTCAACTCAGCTTCCCACCTCTCCCTAGTTCTGTTAAAGGAGTGTTATCGAAACCCATAAAACACGAGTATGAGATTAACCCCTTCTGGCCAGGTAGATTTTTAAGCAGTTTGTCCCATGGCAATGCCACCGGCAGGTTGGGAAAGGAAGGATATCGAGTACGAATGTAGTGCCTGACTTGGAAGTAGCAACTGTGGTTATAGTGATCTCTGCTGGCCATGTGATGTATTGTAGTTATGTTTCTCTTTTTGTAAGACCTTGAATCCTTTTCATTTTGAAAAACAACAACAACAACAACACCAACAATAGAAACAAACTGCTGTACCAAATTACATTTAAGACAATTCAGTCTTAGAGTTAAGAAGCAGTCTTGAATATCATATTCAATTTGTCAATTCTCTTCATTTATTTTTAGATACATCTTGGTAAATGTCTGGAGGCGTGCGTTTGGCATGTTCTCAAAGTGGAGCTGAAGCCATATCTTTAGTTGATCTGACTTCATCCCCATGCAGCCCACTGGTCAAAATCACCCCTTCTGCAAGAACAGAGTTGATATTATTCATCAACAATCAATACACATAAGTACTTTACATTTTTGCTCATAAAATGGTCTTGCATCCACTGCTTCTGAATATCACTGTTGAATTGACAAAAAAATAAAATAATTAAAGGTGCACTATGCAGAAATCACTCTGCTTTTTCCTGTCTTTTACTTTGGGTTTTGTTAAACAGCTTCAAGCAACAGAAAATTAAAAATATATATTTTGGGGTATTGAAAATACATTTCACAGCGGTTCAGATGGTAGAATGATTCTCTACACTATACATTTCTTGTTTTCATCACATAAATGGAAATTAGGCAAACTATAAGAATTTTTGCATCCAGGAAAGCAATTTCTGCATTTCTGCATTTTTGCTATATAGTATAGGCTGCATAGTGTACTGGCTATGCAAACTAATTTAATACTGCAGTAAACAGTGGAGTGACTGACATAAATTGATTAAATGCATTTGTAGATCACACACACAGCTGCACTTGCAGATAGCCCAGCTCCAAGTCCAACGAGACCAAGGACTGTAATGGTGAAAGCTACTTCTGACACATCAAGAGAATAACCTTTGGATCCATTGATGCAAACTTTTTTTGCTGTTGTAATTTTACCCCCTTTTTGGTGATATCCAATCGGTAATTACGATCTTGTCTCATTGTTGCAACTCCGTAACGAGCTCGGGAGAGGCGAAGGTCGAGTCATGTGTACTCCGAAACATGAACGGAAAAAGACTCCTTTTTAACCAGTTATGCATTAGGGGGCGCTATTAAACATTTTGGAACAAAAAACATTTTGAGTTGTTTAACATTATTTTGGTTAGTACATGATTCCATATGTGTTATTTCATAGTTTTGATGTCTTCAATATTATTCTACAATATAGAAAATAGTAAAAAAAAATAAGAAAGAAAAAACCTTGAGTAGGTGTTCTAAAGCTTTTGACCAGTAGTGTACAATTACTTTAGGGGAAACCAGCATCCTAACAGTACACTGTGCACCCTCCAACATTAATGTCCAATTCACAAGAGGCTGAAACCAGAGATCTGTATATAATGATGAGATGCTCAAGTTTCGGCTGCATATTATGCCCATGGAAACGTATTGGGCTTATTCTGGACAGATTTTGGCGAGAGTGAGCCCTCCCGCTTAGCCTCTGCCTCTGTTGAAACGCTCTCACCGGAGAAAGTTCCAAGTTCCAAAGCTAAAGTCACAAGTCCCTAATTTGTGGTTTCAAGAGTTCAAGTCAAAGATGAAGTGTTTTGCAATTGCAATGCATCACTGATTTTAGACCAACATATTTTACAAACTGCATTCCTTTCCCCCCACTACCACATAGTCTTTGAAACCAGATGCAACATTTGCACTAGAGGCCAGTTGCGACCCGTCATTCAGGGCATTTTATGTTTTGTTGGGGGGGGGGGGGGGCAACAACTGGGCATTCATATAATCATATATATCATTGAGTTAATAAAGCTGCATACAAACATGGTTTCTTTTTTTCTTTCTTGAGTAAGGCAGGTCCAAAATGCAGGTGTTTCAACCTAGCTCAGTGCTTTCTGTGGTGGTGGTGGTGGTGGTGGTGGTGGTGGGGCAAGCCAGCAGAAAATATGGAACTTTGCGCCGTGATTGGCTCAGTGTTCTATCACTCATGAGGACTTTACATCACTGCAAAGTGTATGAGGAGACATTGAAAATTCTAGCCCTTCTGCTGCTCCATAGAAGTGCACATCCCAGAAGGCTCAAGGTCATTGGCCACAGATTAAATTACGTCAAATCACGTTATTTGTACAGTAGCTTTGATTGGACTGATCATGTCAACATCATACTTTCAAAATCTTAGTTAGCACGCTAGACAAGCAGTCATAATGAATCAAGTCGACAATCTACTGGCAAATCCTTTACAATCCTTGTCATATGAAGATAAATACTGAAGATGAATTATATATAAAAATGTATCAGTGTTGGACATAAACATTACACACAGAGGCTGGGATTAAGGGACTCTTCCAAGTTTAAAATGATGAACCATCAGCATGGGCCATGCTGTCAATGAGGCATGATTTGTGCCACGCTCAAAACAACTGTTAACTTGAGGACCACGGCACAATCTTCCTGTTCAAGTGAGCTGAGCACAACAATGTGAGTCCAAAAAATGTATTGTATGCTGCTTCCTAAATGATGTAATATGCCAGGGAGACATGTATACTGTAGCTAAGAAAGTAGCTCATGTGCCTCACCCTAATAATTTGGTCTATTTACCCCTCTTATTTCACCTACTGTTCTGACTTTTCTACTGTAGCCTGTAACCTGTTTTAGGGAAAGATAATCATTGAATATAGTAAGAGCTTTTATTGTCTGCTTATTTTCCCTGTTTACTTATCATACGGCTCTAACTTGGTGTAGAGAAAGAACATTGTGGCCTATGTTCTGAATTCTGTCACTGTACATTTCATAAGTGCTAAGCAAATAGTTATATTGACTAACGTGACATCCATCCTAGCTCACTCATTGTCTTAACCGCTTATGCCACAGTTTGTACATCTCAATTGTCTTTAGAAACCACATTTGTTTAAGCAGGTCAGCCAAAAGGCAGTAAATGAGGCTGAATAAACTGTTTCGCTGGCAGACAAGGCTCCGCTGATAGCCAGGTGTAGCAGTGGTAAGATGTTGGGACTGCTTTCGGGAGGTTTATGGACTGCTGTCGGGAGGTTACCACCATGGTAGGCTGCCTCCCAGACAACCCGTAGAATTGCTCCAGCAAACCGTCCAATGCCCGGTCATGCCGTTCAGCCAAAGTTTGTACCCCTTCCAAAAGGCCACAAAGCAGTTCCTCCTGCCTCCAGATGGTGGCTCCTTAGGAGGAGATGGAGTCGCGCAGCTGGTCTGCTGGGTCAGTCATGGCCAGTTCATGGCCAGGGGTGGAACCAATGACATTTATGGTAGAAAATCTCACTCCAAACTATCTTTGGAAGTTCGCAGCCCCGTGCAAGCTAATTGTTTCAATACACTTTCCAAATGGGAAATCAAAAAGGACACTTACTCAAGCTGTTCCTCTTTGCCCTCTTGGTTGTAAAGGTAAGGTATCTAGCAATGTAGGCAATGTTCGTAAACTAATGACAACACCATCTATATTTCTTAATGACACTAATATCTCCCAATGCCTCAAACCGAGGAGAAAATAAAAGTTGATCAACTCATGCAAACCGGGCATAATGCCAACCTGTGCACGAGAGGATGCCAAGATTGCAGAGTAGCCAATGCTAACATTTCAGCACAGTGAAGGCTAGTTTTCATAATAACACGCAACTGGATTATTTCATAATAACGACACCTTTCTCACTATAACGGTATCTTTCTCGTTATAACGAGTTATTGAATCATTTCTTAAAAGCACGATCGTATCTCGTAATAATAATAGAAAATATTTTATCTGCAATACGTCTAGTTTAGTTTAGTGTAGTTTTACGTCTGGATACGTGTTCTCGGTGATAGCTCAGACTTAGCGCTACTTCCCAAAAATTGTGTCTAGATCCGTTTAACTTTTCTTAGTATACATTGTCTAAGATGTGGCACAATGGCTCTGATGTGGACCCGAGGTCACATCAGTGCTACTTGCCTCGGTCCTATAGTTTGTTGCGAAGAATCAGCTTCGGACTACATTTCCTGTGCAGCAGTGACAGGCTGAAAGAGGAAGCACTTTGCAGTCACATTTACACACACACATATAGCAGCCTGCGTTCACACACTCAAATACAGCTCTTTTGTGGGAAAATGCAGACATAACTGTAAGGAAAAGGTCATTGTTCTACCCCAGCTGCCATGAGAGGAATATTGACTTTGGTCTTGATGTTTTTGATAACAGGGGTAATATTCTTACATATGAACAATTTATAATGTTGAATTAGTTTCCAATACCTTTCAGAGAGTTTATTTGATCAAAGCCATTCCCAGTGGTTTAATAATAGCATGCAGTTAACATGACCTTCATGAATTATGAAGTCTTTATGTGCTTTTTTTGTTACACCAATTCTTCAAAATTCACAAAACATGACATCAACTGATGATTATCTCATAGAACAAAACATGCAAGACCTTTCAAGTTGACTCTCCTTTAAAAGACCTCTCCTACCCTGTTTATCTATTGATCAGTCAAAATAAACTGCCTAATTGCTTGTCTGTCTGTCCATCTACATATCTGAACATGATAGCTGTCTGATAGCTTACTAAAGGAAAGTGCTCAACTGAATCAAAAGTGAAATCTGTATTCTTTCTCCCCAGAAAATTTAACAACGTTTGCATCAATGGACCCAACGGTTATTCTCTTGTTGTGGCAGGAGTAACTTTAAGCATTTCATTCCTTGATCTCTTTGGACTTGGGGCAAGATTTTCTGTAGTTGCAGTTGTTGGTGATCTCCAAATGCCTTATCAATTTATGTGAGCCACTCCACTGTTTACTGCAGTATTAGACTAGTTTGCGTGGCCAGTACACTATGCAGCCTGTACAGCAGAAATGCAGGAATCACTCCACCATTTCCTGGTTGCAAAAGTTCTAAGAGTTTGCCTAATTTCCATTAATGAGCTAAAAACCATTGAATCCGCTGTGAAATATCTCAAAACATTTAGTTTTCTGCTGTTTGAAGCTGATGTACAAAACCGAAAATAAAAGACGGGAAATGGAGGAGCAATTTCTGCATAGTGCACCTTTAAATGAAATTATATCAGAATGTTCTGCCGGATACTTTTTTTTGCCAATTCACCAGTGACATTCAGAGGCAGTGGATACCAGAACATTTTATGAGCAAAAATGTAAAGTACTTATGTGTATTGATTGTTGATGAATAATATCAACTCTGTTCTTGCAGAGGAGGGTGATTTTGACCAGTCTGTCCAGATCAAATAAAAGCTCTGCTTTGAGAACATGCCAAACTCATGCCTCCAGATGTTAACCCAGATGTATCTAAAAAATAAATCAAGAGATTTGACAAATGTAATATTATCTTTAAGAAAACTTCTTAGAGACGAAATTGTTGCAAGAGTTAGCTTTCATTTTTTTAAATGTCATTCAGGTACAGTAGTTTGATGCTATTGTTGGTGTTGTTGTTGTTCCTTTTCAAATAGAAACATAACTACAATATATCACATGGCCAGCAGAGATCACTATAACCACAGATAATTAGGCATGAAAGCTGGTCTCAACACAGAACAGGCCAAGGAAATACCCAGTTACAGTTCAGTCCAGCAACCTTTTTTGATTCATCACAAAGCGTGCTGGCTCAGTCCTGATTCAGTTCTAATAACACCGTCATGGAGAGTTCACTGAACGTTAAAGTGAGTAAAGCAAAACTACTGTTTCATAACATTTTCCAGCCCAGAAACAATAATAGACTCAGATTATCATGGAGGTCAGACTACTTTGGATTCCGCCTTTTCTATCTGGAAAAATAAAGGCTTGATAAGCTTCAAAGACCTCTGCAGTTTTAAAGATCTTTGTTCCAAATATGGTTTGTCACTTAACAACCTCTTTTGCTACTTTCAAGTCAGGCACTGCATTCATACTCATTTTGAGGCTCACAAGTGGAGCAGTGGTCTAAGGCACTGCATCTCAGTGCTAGAGGTGTCACTACAGACCCTGGTTAGATTCCAGGCTGTATCACAACTGGCTGTGATTGGGAATCCCATAGGGCAGTGCACAATTGGCCCCGCGTCGTTAGGGTTTGGCCGTGGTAGGCTGTCATTATAAATGAGAATTTGTTCTTAACTGACTTGCCTAGTTAAATAGCTAATAAATATCCTTCTTTTCCCAACCTGCCGGTGGCATTGTCATGGAACAAACAGCTTAAAAATCTACCTGGCCAGAAGGGGTTAATCTCATACTCGTGTTTTATGGGTTTCGATAACACTCCTTTAACAGAACTAGGGAGAGGTGGGAAGCTGAGTTGAACTTGCTGGTGGGGAAGCGCTATAAAAAAAAGTAAACTCGTCTTCTTCCTGTGCTTGACTTGGAATAATCCAGTTTAAGGTGCTCCATCAGTTCATATGAGCAAGCCCAGACTAGCAGAGATATACCCTGATTTAGACAACAAGTGTGAACATTGCTCACATTCTCCTGCTAACCTCACACACATAAGCTTCTGGACTTCCATCTTTGAAATGTTGTCACATGTCAGAGCTATTCAACTTCAACCATCACTCCATGTTGCTACTTTTGGAACTGTAGAAGACCCCACTCTTATATAATCCAAACACAGATATTATTGATTTCCACAACTCTTCTTTCTTTTCACAGAATTGAGTTGGAAATCCTCAGTCCCTCCCTCTCTAGCTGTGTGGTTCAAATACATTATATTTTTTCTTAAGTTAGAAAATATCAAATTCACCTTGAGAGGATCAACAGACAGGTTCTACTCACATTGGCAACCCTTTAACTCGTACTTTGAGGATCTCTCTTCTCTTCCTACTGATTGAAAAACTGCCACACTTAAATTAGTAGACTATAGGCAATTACATTTAGCTCCTTTATGATTTGATTCCCATACGTTTCAAGATGTTGACCTAGACGGCCTCTATGGAAATCGATAACAAACGATTCCTTCTAATATGACTAGTGAGATTACCTGAACAATTTATTCCCAATCGTATCTACTATTTTCTCTTCTCTATTTAAATTTTTCTTTCCTTTAAAAAAGTTCAAATGTATATTTTGTGTGTGTGTGTTTTTTGTTTTCCTTGTATAAAAATAGGATTACAGTCGGTTTTATAACAATTTGACCCTTTATGCAATATGTGTATCTTTCACATGGGTGAACTGTTTAGAAATTACAGCACTTTTGTACATTGGACAAATTCACTTAAATAAACTATTCAAGTAGTAAAAAGTTAAATATTTGGTCCCATATTCATAGCTCACAATGACTACATCAAGGTTGTGACTTTACAAAATATCTTTTTGCCTCTGTAACGTTCTCACTTATCATTATTCACAATTCATTCATGATTATCCAGAATCATGGTAGCATCCATATTATTGTAGAAGTGACTCCAAAATGACACAATACATTATTTGACATTTATTTCTATTGGCATAATGTAATCTAAAACACATCGAAAACAAACTACAAATGCATCCAGTCAGGTTTGCAAAGTCACAAACTTGATATACAGTAGTCATTGCGTGCAAGGAAACGGGACGAAATACTAAACCTTTGACTACTTGAATTCGCAAATATAAGTGAACTGGTCCAAATACTTATAACACTTCATATGGGGGACTAGATACATCACGTGCTTTCATTTCGAAACGGTAAAACAGATATGTAGGAAAATACACACATAAAACATTTGATCTCAAATCCAAAAATGCTGGAGTATAGAGCCAAGTGAAACGTTTTTGCTTCACTTTCTAAGGAAATACACAGGGGAGTGCGTCTTCTGAGGTCATTGCACATGCGCACCACAGTTTTAATAGGTTGGCATAGGAAGCCCCAGCCCAGACATTGATACAGAATGCAGTACAGATGGTATCATTTTATCATTTGGGGGGACAGATGGTATTTATGTTTTAGGGAACCTCACCCAGTATCAGTACAGCCATGCAGTCCAAAAATAGTGCCTGGTAGATGATTCCTAAATATTAGAGCTTGGTGGCAGTGGAAAACAACGCCCAGGTATGGCATCAGGAAGATTTGAAGTATTGCAAAACTGTGGCAGACCTTAGCTAGAGGTATCTGAAAGAATCAGATATTCTAATCAAAATTAAATCTACGCCTACTCACCCAGAGCATGTATCTAGACACCAGTGGTGGAAAAAGGAGCCATTTGTCATACTTGAGTAAAAGTAAAGATTTGTTAGTAGAAAATGATTTAGGTAAAAGTGAAAGTCACCCAGTAACATATTACTTGAGTAAAAGTCTAAAAGTATTTGGTTTTAAATATATTTATGTATCAACAGTAAATGTAATTGCTAAAATATACTTAAGTATTAAAAGTGAAAGAATAAATAGTTTATATTAAGCAAACCAGACGGCACCATTATAATGATTCTTTTTTACATTTACGGATAGCCAGGGGCACGATTCAACACTCAGATATCATTTACAAATGAAGCATGTGTTTAGTGAGTCCGCCAGATGAGAGGCAGTAGGATATGACCAGGGATGTTCTCTTGATAAGCATTCAAAATATAAGAGTACTTTTGGGTGTAAGGGAAAATGTATGTTGTTAAAAAGTACATTATTTTCTTTAGGAATGTAGTGAAGTAAAAGTAAAAAATTTCAAAATCATACATTTTTTAAAGTACAGCTACTTTCAAGTATTTTTTACTGAAGTATTTTACACAACTGCTAGACACACAACTAAACAGTAAAGATGACGGGTTAGTATTTAATTCCACTATTTCTTCTGCATTAAGCCCGCTCTGTCTGTGCACTCTCTTGGTCGGTCTTACAGCTCCACACACGTCTGCCCTGTTGCATTAAAAAATATACATTAAATCAATTGACTAAAACTAGGTATAGCTGTTTGTTGAGGTAATTTTTGTTGCACCTTTCAAAATGAAACATACCTACAATATGTCACATGGCCAGCAGAGGTCACTACAACTATATAAGACGTATGCTGGTCTGCATACAGAACAGACCATGGAAGTACTCCGTTACAGTTTATGAATTCATCACAAAGCATGCTGGCCCAGTCCTGATTAGGCTCCAATAACACCATCAGAGAGTGTTCACTGAAGGTTAAAGGGAGTAAAACAAAACATCTGTTTTTATAAAACTATATTTCACAGTCAAGGAACATAAATAGACTGAGATCATCAGGGAAGTCAAATTAATTTAAAGAGTGTCTGGATGCAAACGCATCTGCTGGGCCAAACGGTCAAAACTCTGAGAATTCTCTGGTTTTGAGAATGTTGCTATGACTGTAGCAGCTGCTGAGAGCGTTCTACTGTCTGACAGGACAATATTAGTGTAAAAACTCTCTTCTCTCTCCCTGACACTTGAAATCAGTATCCCTAACAATGTTTACATTCATGGGAGAGAGGTAGAGAAACACAGTGATGTTGAGAGAGAGTGAGGGAGGGAGAGTGAAGGAGGGAGGGATGGGAAGAGAGAGAGAGAGTGAAAGAGAGAAGTAGCATCGCCCTGAGAAGTTTACAATCACAATCACATATTACAGGACTAGCCTACATTATTACATGAGAACATTATTAAACCACGTTATTTATTTGCTCTGTAGGTGCCCTAACCGATAACAAATAATCCCAATATTACACAGTAAACATGTCATACATCATCCACATTATCCAGCTGTCTGTTTACTGAGGCAGAGAAAACAACAATGTTCTGGCCAAGACTAAACACATCATTTCCTGCTACTGGAGCTGGAGGCCAGTCCTGCTGCAGGAAGGAATGGATCTGAGTTCCCTGAAAGCAGTACAGTAACTTTCCCTTTTACTCCCTAGAAGATCATTGTTCTTCTTCTTTCCTCTAACTGGTTTCAGTGTTACACAAAGACACAGATCCTGAAGGCAGACAGCAATCTGAGTCTTAAAGCCACTTTTCTTCCCTCCATTACTGGACCACATGTCAGAGTCCAGTGGTCCTCTGGGTGAAACTGGATCCCAGCAGATTAAGAGATCTAATCCAGCCATGTTGAATCACAAAGGAACATCCGGAAATGTATAGAGGGTATTTAAACGACTCCACTGCCAGCTAGTCATGAGAACGAGGGGGGAGGAGGAGGAGGAACCTCCCAAATCATCCCCTCTACCACTCCATCCCTCTACCCTCTGAATCTCTGTTTCTATGATTAAGGAGTTCTGCCGTACGTGACACTGTCTCTGTGTGGAAGTCATGACGATGATCTCATAGAGGGAGAGACAGAGTGGAGCTGCTCAACATAAGCAAAGCTGTACTTTTACGGCCTCCCCCAGAGCCGGCGGTGATTGACAACACATTTCTAGTGCCTCAACGTCAACTTTTATACTGCTGTGTTTTGGTTCCACTGTCCTGGTCAGAAGCAGGCATGGTGGCGTGAGATGTCCTTTCTCTGCACCACTAGATGGAAACACTCTGAAGTTACTGACTCCATGGTTCTGGCACCACTCTGTCTGTCTGTCTGTCTGTCTGTCTGTCTGTCTGTCTGTCTGTCTGTCTGTCTGTCTGTCTGTCTGTCTGTCTGTCTGTCTGTCTGTCTGTCTGTCTGTCTGTCTGTCTGTCTGTCTGTCTGTCTGTCTGTCTGCCTGCCTGCCTGCCTGCCTGCCTGCCTGCCTGCCTGCCTGCCTGCCTGCCTGCCTGCCTGCCTGCCTGCCTGCCTGCCTGCCTGCCTGCCTGCCTGCCTGCCTGCCTGCCTGCCTGCCTGCCTGCCTGCCTGCCTGCCTGCCTGCCTGCCTGCCTGCCTGCCTGCCTGCCTGCCTGCCTGCCTGCCTGCCTGCCTGCCTGCCTGCCTGCCTGCCTGCCTGCCTGCCTGCCTGCCTGCCTGCCTGCCTGCCTGCCTGCCTGCCTGCCTGCCTGCCTGTCTGTCTGTCTGTCTGTCTGTGTCTATCTCTCAGAGACCACAGCTCTGCAGTCTGTCTGTGTCTATCTCTCGGAGACCACAGCTCTGCAGTCTGTCTGCTAACAGAGTGGGCATTACACATTAACGACACACTGCAGAGTTGAAAGGCTGCAGTATAAAAGCATAGAGGATCTCCGTTCTCCCCCCTTGGTGTATTTTTTAAGTTGATCATTTCATACTCTTCCTACTCAGGAAGTGACATCATCAGGAAGTGAGGTAATTGTCTTCTACCTGCTCTCCTGTAAATTACAACCAGACTGGGAGCTCCTGCCTCTCTCTCCACAGCTCTATAACCCTAGAACCCGCTCCCTGCCCTCTTCAACTAGGTTATCTACCTCGTCCTCTCTCTCTGCATCCCATAATAATCATTGTCATCATTGTTAAGGCCTCATTTGTTCAGCGGACGCCCTCATTCAAGGAGCCGAGTGCAGCCTGAGAGGAGCAGACACACAGTGCAGAGCAAAAACCATCCTACTGAGCACATCACAGCCGGGACAGATGAGAGGAAGATGTCTGAGCAGCACTGTACAGGGTGGTGTGGGCTCACAGAGCAAACAGTGCTGAGTGTAATGGTAAACATGATGACAAACATCTCCAGGGCTACACACAGATCCGCTTATCTACTCAGTGTACTGACTGCAGAAAAAGATACCCTCTGTCTTCATAAACACACACACACACGCACACACACCTAACCTGTAACAGAATGCTCCCCTAAGTGGAGATGCTTCAAAGAACTCAGTCATCTGTCGACTGACAGCAGTTTGGTTAGTTTGGTTAGAGGTGGAAGACAGGAAGGTTAGGGGTTGATACGACCCCTGCCTCACAGCAGGCCTACTGCACCAAGGACTCACAGAGGGTTGGAGGGTTTGGCTTAGACAAAGATCTGTGCCCCCGCATATTGACTCTTTACCAGTACCCCCTGTATATAGCCTCGCTAGTGTTATTGCATTGTTGCTCTCGAAAATACTTTCTTAACTCTTATTTTTCTTATAACTGCATTGTTGGTTAAGGGCTTGTTAGTAAGCATTTGACTGTAAGGTCTACTACACCTGTTGTATACGGCACATGTGGCAAATACAATTTGATTTGATTATAGCACGAAAGTCAGCTGGAGAGCGTGTGAAAGTAAGAGAGAGAGTGAACGCGAGAGAGAGAGGCAGAGAGAGCGAGAGAGAGAGAGAGAGAGAGAGGCAGAGAGAGATGTGCTGTGTGTAGGCTGCAGAAGGATCCCAGCAGAGTGTTTATTTGCAAGCTGGAGCTCTCGGACTCCCTGATTGAACCAAAACAACATCAATCTGTGATCAGCTTCCCTGTGTGTGTGTGTGTGTGTGTGTGTGTGTGTGTGTGTGTGTGTGTGTGTGTGTGTGTGTGTGTGTGTAGATGTCAAGGTCAGAGGCTCAGAGAAACAATGCTGCTTTTATTCCAAACCAGAGAAAAGAGAAAGAACCACAGAGGCTGAATGCAGGACTTAGTAATGCACTGGTTTTCCTTCTTCTCCTTCTCCTTCTCTCCCTCTCGCTTGCTTTTTTTTGTTACCCCTCCCCTCACCCCCTCTTTGTTGGAAGGGTTTTTTGGGTGTGTGTGTGCGTGCGTGTGTAATGGGGGTGTAGGAGAGGATCGGGGTAGAAGGGGGTGAAAGGGGAGGCTGGTGGGGGTAGAAGGGTGGGGTGTGTTTTTTTTCTCTGACTGGGGCATGACTTGGCTTCTCTTAATGTGTTTTCACATCAAACCCTGCTGAACACTACAGGCCTGGGGAGAGGAGCTGAAAGAGCAGTGGAGAAGTAGAGGAGTGTACCCCCTGAAAGTCCCTTCACCCCTTCTCACCCACCTCTCATCCCCCCTCACCACCACCAAGTAAGGACACGGAGCAGTGGCCTCTGGAGAACAGAGGTAAACATGTCCCCATTTCTTCTGCTGCTTTCCCCCTCTTCCTCCCTCTCTTTCTCTTTCCCCCTCTTCCCCCCCCCTTTTCTCTTTCCCCCTCTTCCTCTCTCTCTTTCTCTTTCCCCCTCCTCCTCCCTCTCTTTCTCTTTCCCCCTCTTCCTCCCTCTCTTTCTCTTTCCCCCCTCCTCCTCCCTCTCTTTCTCTTTTCCCCCTCCTCCTCCCTCTCTTTCTCTTTCCCCCTCCTCCTCCCTCTCTTTCTCTTTCCCCCCTCCTCCTTCCTCTCTTTCCCCCCTCCTCCTCCTCCCTCTCTTTCTCTTTTCCCCCTCCTCCTCCTCCCTCTCCTTCTCTTTCCCCCTCCTCCTCCCTCTCTTTCTCTTTTCCCCCTCCTCCTCCTCCCTCTCTTTCTCTTCCCCCCTCCTCCTCCCTCTCTTTCTCTTTCCCCCTCTTCCTCTCTCTCTTTCTCTTTCCCCCTCCTCCTCCCTCTCTTTCTCTTTTCCCCCTCCTCCTCCCTCTCTTTCTCTTTCACCCCTCCTCCTCCCTCTCTTTCTCTTTCCCCCTCCTCCTCCTTCTCTTTCTCTTTCCCCTCCTCCTCCCTCTCTTTCTCTTTCCCCTCCTCCTCCCTCTCTTTCTCTTTCCCCCTCCTCCTCCCTCTCTTTCTCTTTCCCCCTCCTCCTCCCTCTCTTTCTCTTTCCCCCTCCTCCTCTCTCTCTTTCTCTTTCCCCCCTCCTCCTCCCTCTCTTTCCCCCCTCCTCCTCCCTCTCTTTCTCTTTTCCCCCTCCTCCTCCTCCCTCTCTTTCTCTTTCCCCCTCCTCCTCCCTCTCTTTCTCTTTTCCCCATCCTCCTCCTCCCTCTCTTTCTCTTTCCCCTTCTTCCTCTCTCTCTTTCTCTCTCCCCCTCCTCCTCCCTCTCTTTCTCTTTTCCCCCTCCTCCTCCCTCTCTTTCTCTTTCACCCCTCCACCTCCTCCCTCTCTTTCTCTTTCCCCCTCCTCCTCCTCCCTCTCTTTCTCTTTCCCCCCTCCTCCTCCTCTCTCTCTTTCTCTTTCCCCCTCCTCCTCCCTCCCTTTCTCTTTCCCCCTCCTCATCCTCCTCCCTCTCTTTCTCTTTTCCTCCTCCTCCTCCTCCTCCTCCTCCTCCTCCTCCTCCTCCTCCTCCTCCCTCTCTTTCTCTTTCCCCCTCCTCCTCCTCCTCCCTCTCTTTCTCTTTCCCCCTCCTCCTCTTCCTCCCTCTCTTTCTCTTTCCCCCTCCTCCTCCCTCTCTTTCTCTTTCCCCCTCCTCCTCCTCCTCCTCCTCCTCCTCCTCCTCCCTCTCTTTCTCTTTCCCCCTCCTCCTCCCTCTCTCTCCTTTCTTTCTCTCGCCGTGCAGCGGCTGCCTTCATTTAAAAAGGCTGCTGGCTGATTGCCTTTTATTATGCAGGCCCAAACACACTCCATCACACGCTTTCACACACGCACTCACTCACGCACACACACACACACTCCATCAAAGCTGAGCTGAGCTGGTGGCAGGGGGCCGCAGGGGACTGGGCTCTCCAACACAACATAATCCCTTTTTATTCCCGAATTAACACTTCAGGACCTCATTGAAGATGTTACCCAACTTTGCTATGAATGTAAGTGCTCCCCAACATAGAATATTGTCATAAAGTATTCAAGTAGATAGATTACACATTATATTCAAACCATCTGCAGTATATCTGCATGGAGGTGAGGTATGAGGCCTGGCTATGCATCTCTGTCAGGCTGTAGAGCAGTCCGTTGGGTCCACTGGAGTAACAGTCCACATGGCACAGGGGTTTAGACCAGCAATGGAACGGGAGAGTCTGCTGACAAAAAAAAAAAAAAAAAACACATCCCTCCTTCGTCCCACCTTCCCTCTGTCTCCTGCAGGAACATATGGACTCGCCTCTCACCCCCCTCACTCCTCCCTCCTCACCACCTCCACTTCTTTACACATCCCCCCTCCTGAAACTGTCCAGTGTTACGAGGTGTCAGCGGTTGAAGACGGACGAGGAAGGTCTGGTTCACATTAGCAGCAGCAGCAGCATGAAGTAAGTCAACCCGGACCCCCAGAGCCCCACTCCTCCCAGCCCCAACCTACAAATACCTGAGGCTATTTCATAAATGACATCACCGACGTCGAGGATCGGTCGGATGGTCAGTTTTACGAGGGTATGATTGGCAGCATGAGTGAAGGATGCTTTGTTGCGATATAGGAAGCCGATTCTAGATAAAAAAAATGGGATTGGAGAATGTTAATATGAGTCTGGAAGGAGAGTTTACAGTCTAACTGTATATTGTAATTACTTCGCCACCATGGCCTATTTATTGCCTTACCTCCTTACCTCATTTGCACTCACTGTATATAGACTTTTTGTTTTCTTTTGTTCTACTGTATTATTGACTGCGTGTTTTGTTTATTCGATGTGTAACTCTGTGTTGTTGTATGTATCTATCACGCCCTGACCATAGAGAGCTTTTTATTCTCTATGTTGGTTAGGTCGGGGTGTGACTAGGGTGGGTCATCTAGGTGATTATATTTCTATGTTGGCCTGGTATGGTTCCCAATCAGAGGCAGCTGTTTATCGTTGTCTCTGATTGGGGATCATATTTAGGCAGCCATTTCCACTTTGCTTTGTGGGATCTTGACTATGTACCTGTGAGCACTATTGTTGCTTCATGTTTCTTTTTGAGATGTATTGTTTTCTTTGAGTTTCACTTCCTAATAAAGAGAATGGAACCATACCACGCCGCATCTTGGTCCACGAACGTGACAGAATCGAATTGCTATGCTTTATCTTACCAGGTCGCAGTTGCAAATGAGAACTTGTTCTCAACTAGCCTACCTGGTTAAATAAAGGTGAAATTATTATTTAAATTTTTTAAATAAACGCAGCCCCAGCCCCAGCCTCAGCCTCCAGCCTTAGCCCCAGCAACCAGCCCCAACCCCCAGCCCCACACCTCCAGCTTTCCATCCCAGGCCCTATCCTGCTCCTGGATTGTCATATAACTGTATGGATCCTGGACATGTGTTATTCTGGACTCCTGCAGCTGTACATTTCACCATCTGCTGGTCTGGATCGATCACCACAGGCAGGACAAAGTGCTGTGGATATACTGTACATGTGCTATTAGCTATCCAGGCAGTATTGAGTGCTGTGACTGAGTCCAGGGTAGGTTCCAGTGGAGACAGTGGTCGTTGGTAAGGTTTTATCCTGCTGTTACCCTGACTTAAGTCATGACAAAATGGCTTCATCACACCCAGGGACATCCGAAGGTGGACCAGCGCCACCTCCTGTACAGTAAAGAGAGACGGCTGTACGCACAGGTGATAGGGAATGCTGCTCTTATAGGAAGGCTATACTGTAGGTTTAGTTTGCTGGTTTCAGTCCTTTACTGTAGAGAGGTGAAGTCTATATGTTTAGTTTGCTGGTTTCAGTCCTTTACTGCAGAGAGGTGAAGTCTATAGGTTTAGTTTTCTGGTTTCAGTCCTTTACTGTAGAGAGGTGAAGTCTGTATGTTTAGTTTGCTGGTTTCAGTCCTTTACTGTAGAGAGGTGAAGTCTATAGGTTTAGTTTTCTGGTTTCAGTCCTTTACTGTACAGAGGTTTATTAGTGTCAACAGGATGTTTGGGATGGTTGGGATGTTGATTGTGAGGTCCAGCCTTCTCACTGGCTCTGCTCTGTTTATCTGCCTCCTCTCTGGTTCTCTCTGTCTGCAGCCCTGTGATGGTCCACAAACAACCTTTGAAGCTTACAGCCACTCTGTCTCCGTGAGACTCCGTTTTCACACACAGACACACACACGTGCACGCACACACACGCACATACGCACACATGCACACACACACATGCACACACCGCAGTGTCTTCCTACGCCTGACATTCACACAGCCTCTGTAGACCAGCCCACCTCCCACCCAGCCTCAGGATGTGGGTGCTTCTGAGGCTTTACGTTTTCACGTGTGTGTGCGTGTACGTGTGTGTGTGTGTGTTTCTGCTTGTATGTGTTTAAGACACTGTTGAGAGCAGCCCACTACAAGGTAAAAGATAGATGCAGACAGACAGTGAGTGAGGTTTCCTTCTGTTCTCTACCACTCTCTGCTACACCTATACTGCTTTGTCTAGAACACACACACACACACACACACACACACACACACACACACACACACACACACACACACACACACACACACACACACACACACACACACACACACACACACACACACACACACACACACACACACACACACACACACAATCACATCTTAAAGGCACACATTTTTAGTCAATTTAATACTTTTGTCGTTATATCAAAGAAAGGTGTGTTTAGCAGGCCTAACTGATGAATGTATGTCCATTATATTAGCCCATTTCATACAGAGTAAGACAACAGTTTAGGTTGCTTATCCCTAATACCCTCAGTTGATCTGGTAGACACTATTAAATGGAATTAATAAGTTATTATGGTATTAACGTAAGTCATTCGGTCCCATAAAAACTCTCTCAGCTTTCTGTTCTTCCAAGGGCGCCTATTCACCCTCTTCATCCATAGTAGTCTGTCTGGGATATGTGTGATTTATATAGATCATTATACAACGGGTGTGTCTAAACCTGAATGCTGATTGGTTTAAACCACATTCCAGCCGGTGTCTGTTCCACAAATTACCACCGGCTAAGTCTATGACGTTAAAATGCCTATTTAATCTGTTCCGTCTGATTGCGCAATCAAATGTCTCATTAACCAAGAAACGAATAAACTGGATCTCAACTATAGAAAGCATCTAGACATTATCTCCTATTTCTTTTAGACTAACATTTAGTTATCAACAATGTCTCTCTGACATTTGCAACATTGTTTCAATATTTAATTTAGATCTCCAGCTGTCCCATAGTAATGAACATGTTGGAAGTCGGGATGAAACAGACAGGCAGGCAGAGTTTCTCAGCCAGTCAAAATCATGAATCAGCTGGCATCATTTTCATGGATATATACAAAGACATTTCAATTGAAAAAAGACCAAATGAAACAAAGTGCAGCTAGTTTGCAGTCTTTCCAGCTTCAGTTTGAAGTGATTGTGTTAGCTGTGTCGTTGGCTAGCTCCTCTGAACAACAGTGCCCTAATGAGTGAACACATTTGCTATGCCAGGGTAAATCGTGCCTCATTAGCTCATTGTTATGGATGTGTCCAAATAAATGTCACTAGAAAACAGCTTAAACAAATGCACATGCAGCTACTTTGCTGTTATTCTGGCTGCACTCTTTGATGTGACTGTAAGTTACCCGTAGTTGGATAGATAGCAAGCAAGGGATAAGAACGTTGTCAGCCAGTATGGCAATGGAACATTTAGAACGAATGGCTGGGTCGCTCCCATCCATAGATACAGAACAAATAGACTGAACGATTGGCCCGCATCTCTAGCAACCGAACCGATAGAACAAACGACCAGCTGTGCCAATATATCCTCCAAACACAAGCATCTCGGGCATTATCACTTAAGTAAACCATACTATAGATACTGTAGTGGTGAAGGGTTTTGTAGAACAGTGTCACGTCCTGACCTTAGTTCCTTTTTTATGTCTCTGTTTTAGTTTGGTCAGGGCGTGAGTTGGGGTGGGCATTCTATGTTATGTGTTCTATGTTTTCCATTTCTATGTGTTTGGTCTGGTATGGTTCCCAATCAGATGCAGCTGGCAATCGTTGCCTCTGATTGAGAACCATACTTAGGCAGCCTGTTTTTCCCACTTGAGTTGTGGGTAGTTGTTTTCTGTCTCTGTGTCGCTACCAGACAGGACTGTTTCGGTTGTTCTTTTGTTTACTTTGTGTTTCAGTCTTCAGCTTATCGAATAAATCTAACATGAACACTTACCACGCTGCATCTTGGTCCTCTCCTTCCAACAGCCGTTATAAGCAGGTTAAACACACAAACTGCTCATCTCACTTCCTGTGTTTGTGATTGCTCTGGAAAATAAATGTCAAACCACCACGGTGCCACAATACAACACACATACACACACGTGCGACTGATCACAGTGCCATGTAAGCAGCCTGTGTAACAACAACAAGACACACCAGTATTATCCAGAGACCTAAACCTGCAACAGTCATGAAATAAACAGCTTTATCTGTCAGTGCAGAACAGACAATGACTTGCTAAGAAAATACTCTACCTCTGTAAAAACACATTTCTTTTGTTCCCATATATTCTGTCTGGATTAAAAACTTCAAACACAATTCCCAGGAACACCAAACACTTAGAAGGACAACAGTCAATGTTATTTCAAATCTTTAAACCTGTTAATGTTTTTTATATGTATTTTTTATCTTCATGGAAAAAATAGTACATAGAAACAGGGGGCCATTTTGTGGGTTCTGGGTGAGCTTTGCCCTTTCTCAATGCTCTGTTTCTTTCTGTCTGTTTCTAGTTTTCCATCCAGCTCCATGCATCTGTATTATAGTAGAGTTCAATTGGTTCAGGATGGAGATTAAGCTGTTAATACCTACAGCCTGGCTGGTTGGGAGGCAGACATTGATCATTGGTTCCTTCTGCTGTGTGTCTGTCTGGCCCCTGAAACCACACAAAAATCTATCACCTTTCAGATGCACCTTTAAGAGCTGCACCGCAAATGGACTGATTAGTCCTCCACCTCCTATAATTATCTTACAGTTACAACACATTTACTCTTTTTCTTTCCCGCCTAAGTGCGACATCTGTTGAAATGTGCATAAATTAGCAACATTGTTTCCTTTTTCCCAGATATTAATTTGTACATCTAACCCCTATTAGAATATTCAACACATTAATCAGATGGTTTCTGCGTGTTGGTTGATGGGCAGGACGGGCGCAGAGTGTTTTTAGCATCTTACCAGGGTCTCTGTCTAAAGGAATGTACACTAGGTATGTTGGTATCTGATGGGTGGATGACATCAGATGCATCAGGGCTCTCCAACCCTGTTCCTGGAGAGATACCCTCCTGTAAGTTTTCACTCCAACCCTGTTCCTGGAGAGATACCCTCCTGTAGGTTTTCACTCCAACCCTGTTCCTGGAGAGATACCCTCCTGTAAGTTTTCACTCCAACCCTGTTCCTGGAGAGATACCCTCCTGTAGGTTTTCACTCCAACCTTGTTCCTGGAGAGATACCCTCCTGTAGGTTTTCACTCCAACCCTGTTCCTGGAGAGATACCCTCCTGTAGGTTTTCACTCCAACCCTGTTCCTGGAGAGATACCCTCCTGTAGGATTTCACTCCAACCCTGTTCCTGGAGAGATACCCTCCTGTAGGTTTTCACTCCAACCCTGTTCCTGGAGAGATACCCTCCTGTAAGTTTTCACTTCAACCCTGTTCCTGGAGTGATACCCTCCTGTAGGTTTTCACTCCAACCCTGTTCCTGGAGAGATACCCTCCTGTAAGTTTTCACTCCAACCCTGTTCCCGGAGAGATACCCTCCTGTAAGTTTTCACTCCAACCCTGTTCCTGGAGAGATACCCTCCTGTAAGTTTTCACTCCAACCCTGTTCCTGGAGAGATACCCTCCTGTAAGTTTTCACTCCAACCCTGTTCCTGGAGAGATACCCTCCTGTAGGATTTCACTCCAACCCCAGTTGTAATGAACCTGATCCAGCTGATAAACCAGCTAATTCTTAGACTCAGAAGGCTAGATTGGGGTTGGAGCCAATAGCTACAGGATGGTAGCTCTCCAGGAACAGGGTTGGAGAGCCCTGGTGTAGGTAGATACCTTAGAGAGAAAGCAGACTGGCTGTCAACCACAGAGTTTATTTCACTCATCACTGCAGAGATATAACTAATGCAGCATCTTCTCCTCCTGGCTGTGAATACCTTGGAGATGTTATCAGGGTTATTAGCTAAACCATTCAGTTCCATTCAACATACACCCACCCCAAACTCACACCCACGGCTAAACCATTCAGTTCCATTCCACACACACCCACCACAAACTCACACCCACAACTAAACCATTCAGTTCCATTCAACATACACCCACCATAAACTCACACGCACAACTAAACCATTCAGTTCCATTCCACATACACCCACCCCGAACTCACACCCACAACTAAACCATTCAGTTCCATTTAACATACACCCACCCCAAACTCACACCCACAACTAAACCATTCAGTTCCATTCAACATACACCCACCACAAACTCACACCCACAACTAAACCATTCAGTTACATTCAACACACACCCACCCCAAACTCACACCCACAGCTAAACAATTCAGTCCCATTCATTCCTTCCTTCTGAACAACAAGATAAGAACAGCCTTGTAGACAGACTGATATGACGGCGGCTCCGTTTGGAGACAGAAGATGTGTGTCTGTGTGTTGTTCCTCTTGTCCTGCGGTAGTAAAGTCATTAGGGTTTAAAAAAAAATTGTGTTAGAGGTTACTGACATCAGCCCTGACAGAGCACACTTTTATCACTCAACAGTTATTATGAATGTCTCTTCACTGTCTTTAAACCACCCCTGCTTCATCCCCATCCATTTATTACCAAACCTTCAGCTCCCGGAGGTATTTTCTTCCCCAGATTTTAAGCTGTGGCAGAACTATCAACACAAACTGCAGCCTTAGAAACCCAAAGTTCCGAATGATGAATCTCAGTTCGTATTACTGCTGCTGCTCTTGTCAAATCGGATCTTCCTCGGCAGTAATGTAGCAGTGCCGTAGCTTGCGGACTAGAGACTGAGGAACTGAGAACTGGTGAAAATCTAATACGTTCTGATGGATGGAGGAGAGGAGACACTCAGAGCAACATGATGCTGTTGCTGCTGCCTCTGCTGCTGGAACAACCCATCAGAGTTGTTTCCTGCCTGCCAGAGACAAACCAACAGGATATATCATTCCATGTACCAGGCAGCAGACACAGCAGACACACACCACTAATCTGTATGACGGCACTCTCAATGCAATTATTCAATTATTGTTATCAGCAGCAGATCACTTCACTACAGATCATACCGGATAGGAGAAGAAAACCGATTTACACAACCCACACTGTTACCATAACCTTTCTACATTCCTCCTCTGACCTGGGATGAGATATAAAACAAGAAAGAAAGAAAGAAAGAAAGAAAGAAAGAAAGAAAGAAAGAAAGAAAGAAAGAAAGAAAGAAAGAAAGAAAGAAAGAAAGAAAGAAAGAAAGAAGAAAAAAAAATAACGAAAGAAAGAAAGAAAGGTTGTCTGTGGAAGGAATCTCACAATGCATCATGGGACATGGACAAGCAAACAGGCATAATGGTTGACAACTGAATTCAGAGTCCCAGTCTGTCTGTTTCAAAGAGCACAAAGGATCCAGGGCAGTTCTGTTGGAGCTGTGATTCACTGTGCTGGAGCCAGATCCCTCTGCCCTCTAAGTGCTGGGTTGCATCAGTCTTTATCAGTGATTGGGTTGTGCCGGTGCCGGTGACAGTCCTGCTGGTGCTTCTCTTAACCTCCTCCACTAAGAGCCATGCTGTATCCCTACTGGACTGCTTTCTCTGACTCCACTCAGCTCCTGGTGAGTCAGAACAAACATGATCAATCCCAGTTGACAGTGTAACCACATAATTTGCTTTATTCTAGTCTCTAGAATTTACAGCGTAAGGAGCACCAGAAACAGAACCACATCCTCTCCTCTCATTCTCCTCTGGTTTGGCCTGTTGTTTCAACAGTGTTGGGTTTTTAGGTTTCTCTCTGCTTCTCTGTCTCTGTACAGTTGAGTCAGGGTTCACCTCTATTTCACCTCTGTGTGTCTAACATGTTCTGTTCTGTGTCTGAGACATGCTGTGGCTCCCTGTCGGGGCTGAGGGAGGAGAGGGGAGAGAGGGAGCGCAACGGGACTGTCGTGAGACAATTCTCTCTCCCTCTGGGTCCATCTGTTCCCCTGACTCCAGACCCGAGTGGTGACTGGAGGAACGTGGTGGAAGAGGAAGAGGTGCAGGAAAATGATCAGAAGAAGGAGGAACAGCAGGAGGAGAAGGGGATTGTTAAATGTGTTGCTTTAGCCCTATACAGCATTAAGAGGTAGACTGAAATCAGATTTCAATATTTGCTTGGCTCTTTCTTCAGAGGAAAAATGTGTAATTACTTTTCTTAGCCCGGATAGCTTTGTTCTAAAGTCTGACATGAAAGAAGATCGTTCATCACAGTACAGTGTGTCTGTTACTGCTGGAAACTGATTGGCTGTGACTATTCCCGGAAATGTGTTATATCATCAAACAGGGACATGATGATAGAATCCCCCCCGACCACCTGACGACCACGCAATACTGTACACCCAATGGAGGGAGCTGTTATGTCACACTTTATAGATGGAGAAGATTTGTTCATGACACAGGGCTGGAGGGCCGAAACCCTTCTGGTTTCTGGTTTTAACTAGTAGTTAATTGCACTCACCTGGTGTCCCAGGTCTGAATTAATCCCTTATTAGAAGGAGAGGATGAAAACCAGAAGTATTTCATCCCTCCAGGACCGACAATGAACAGCCCTATTATAGAGTATGACATCAGCTTATAAATGACTGTCTAGTGCTTAGGAAGATTTTATGTATGCTTTATCAAGCCTTTCTAAGTTGGAGTTTGTTTAAAGTGGGATCCATGTTTCAGATCAAGTTTAGATCAAGCACCTGAACACACAGCAGCTCTGTGGGAATATCCTCCCTGGGAACAATGTTGCCACGGTGACAGGGGTCTTTCCCCTTTGCCCTCTCTAGCCTCCAGGGATCATGTGATGTCAGAGAGGCCTAATGAACCCCAATTCCCCATTTCACGAGGAATGTACTGATGAAAATGGATGGCTCTGGGAGGAGGTGGGAGGATATAGTCAGGGTTTGGGGGGGGAATCATCTGTCTGTGTCTTTGTTTATTTGTTTGTTTATGAAGTGGGTTTGTGTGTGTGTGTGTGTGTGTGTGTGTGTGTGTGTGTGTGTGTGTGTGTGTGTGTGTGTGTCAAGGATGGAGAGGGTGAGGAGGATGAATTAATGAGATGTTTCATAGTCATTATCCCCGGCCCAGTGCGGCGCACACACACACACACACACACACATACACACACACACACAAAAACGCACACACACACACACACACACACACACACACACACACACACACACACACACACACACACACACACACACACACACACACACACACACAAAAACGCACACACACACACACACACACACACACACACACACACACACACACACACACACACACACACACACACACACACACACACACACACACACACACACACACACACACACTGACACACTTCATAAGCAAACAAAGATCCAGACAGATGAAGGCCCTTAGTTCTAAGCCTCCAGTTAGAGCTGTTGTTGTGGATGTGATTTAACTGTATTCATTCCCTCCTCGTCACTACTCCCCATCCTTCCTCCCCCTTCCTTCCCTGCCTGCTCCCCCCTACCAACACAACTCTGTACCCTCCTACGTGTGTGCGCTCACTGCACTAGGGATAATAACTGTGAAATATCTCATTAATTCATCCTCCTCAGCTGAGCTTTCACGTCCTTGTATTGTCACACACACACGCACGCTGCACGCATGCTCGCATGCACACACACACACACACAGCTCAGTCCTTGTATTGTCATGTCTCTCAAGGCCCTCTCTGCCTAACTAGCATCATCACCATGGAGACAGAGCCGCTTTGCAACACATCCCCTCAACTTTCTGCTTCTTCTCTATTCCTGACAAGGCTTGACAAACTGCACGTGACATAAAGGGCTTAGCACAGGAGGGCAGCCCCCATCTAATTCACACATGGTCCGGTTCAAAAGCAGAGAGCAGCCATGTTGATTTGTAATAATCTGACCCAGCATCTTCTCTGGGCCAGCAGGAGGTTTGGCCAACAAGCTATACTGAGGGCCTCAAACCTAGAGGAACACTCCCCCTTCTCTCCTAGAGAGGAACACTCCCCCTTCTATCCTAGAGAGGAAAACACTCCCCTTCTCTCCTAGAGAAGAACTCTCCCACCTTTCCCTTGAAAGTGTATGTGTCAGTGTCTTACTATGAGTGCTATAAAAATAAATTGTTGTTATGGAATTCATTACAGGAACATTTTAGAGTGTACATTTTCAGTTTTTTCAATACTTCCAATGATATTCACATTTGAGGTTTGCACAAGAGCAAAACTATAGGGGTAATTTGGTATCGGAACAACAGACTACCCTTGTATTTTAAAAAATCTTACCCTTTCTCATGTTATCCCTTGAAACCAGAGACAAACAAGGTTAAATAGTTGGCTACGCTGCAGTAAGAGGCAGAGTTCCATCCATTCTACATATACTAAATGACCAAAGGTATGTGGACACCTGCTCATCGAACATCGCATTCCAAAGTCGTGGGCATTCATATGGAGTTCCCCCTTTCCTGCTATAACAGCCTCCACTCTTCTGGGAAGGCGTTCCACTAGATTTTGAAATATTGCTGCGGGGACTTGCTTCCATTCAACCACAAAAGCATTAATGAGGTCGCGCACTGATGTTGGGCGAATAGGCCTGGTTGGCAGTTGGCGTTTCAATTCATCCCAAAGGTGTTCTGTGCAGGCCAGTCAAGTTTTTCCACACCGATCTCAACAAACCTTTTCTGTATGAACCTCACTTTGTGCACAGGGGCATTGTCATGCTGAAACAGGAAAGGACCTTCCCCAAACTTTTGCCACAAAGTTGGAAGCACAGAATCGTCTAGATTGTCATTGTATATTGTAGCATTAAGATTTCCCTTCACTGGAACTAACGGGCCTAGCCCGAACCACGAAAAACAGCCCCAGACCTATTATTTTTACACCAAACTTTACAGTTGCTGCTATGCATTCAGGAAGGTAGCGTTCTCCTGACATCCGCCAAACCCAGATTAGTCCGTTGGACTGCCAGATATTGAAGTGTGAATTATCACTCCAGAGAACGTGTTTCCACTCCTCCAGAGTCCAAAGGTGGCGAGTTTTACACAACTCTAGCCTACACTTGGCATTGTGCATGGTGATCTTAGACTTGTGTGCGGCTGCTCTGCCATGGAAACCCATACCATGAAGCTCCCGATGAACAGTTCCTTTGCTGACGTTGTTTCCAGAGGCAGTTTGGAACTCGGTAGTGAGTGTTGCAACTAAGGACAGGCGATTTTAACGTGTTACGCTCTTCAGCACTCGGCGGTTCCATTCTGTGAGCTTGTGTGGCCTACCACTACGCGGCTGAGCCGTTGTTGCTCCTAGACATTTCCACTTCACAATAACAGCACTTACAGTTGACCGGGGCAGCTCAAATTTCTGCTCTCAGCGCAGAAATGTGACAAACTGACTTGATGGAAAGGTTGCATCCTGTGACAGTGCCACGTTGAAAGTCACTGAGCTCTTCAGTACAGGCCATTCTACTGCCAATGTTTGTCTATGGAGATTGCATGTCTGTTTGCTCGATTTTATACACCTGTTAGCAACAGGTTCTTGCTGAAATAGCCCGAATCCATTCATTTGAAAGGGTGTCCACCTGCTTTTGGTAGTAGTTAACGATTGTGCTAAATAATATTATCTGAGGGGGGATGGGTTGAGGGGGTTGCTGAGGAGCATTTATGTCTGTAATAAAGCCCTTTTGGGGGGAAAAACGAATTCTGATTGTGTCACAACTTCCACCGAAGGTGGCTCCTCTCCCTGTTCGGGTGGCGCTCGGCGGTCGTTGTCGCCGGTCTACTAGCTGCCACCGATCCTTTTTCCTTTTCTTTTGGATTTGTCTGTTTTGTGTTTTCACCTGGTTTCATTTTGGTTAATTAGGGAGGGGGGGTATTTATCTTGACATTTCCTTTGGGTTTTTGTGAGGGGTTGTTTTCCTTTACTGTCTGTTTGGGTTGCGTTTTTCGCTAGTTCATGTTTTACAGGTGGTGTTCTCCTGGACTGTGTCTGAGTGGGTTTCATGGCTATTGCTGTAGTCGGGTGTCCTGTGATTTTTGAGCTGGTTTATTAAACGCCCTTTTCATTCTGAACTTGTTTCTCCTGCGCCTGACTCCACACCCCCATCTCCTTGGGGAGTTTTGACAGATTGTCTGAGCTTGGCTCCCCAGTCGGCAGTCCTATGCCCTCCCAGGCACACCCAAGGCTGCACCCCTGCCCAGTTATGTGGAATCCATAGATTAGGGCCTAATTAATTTATTTCAATTGACTGACTTCATTATAATGAACTGTAACTTTCAAAAATCTTTGAAATTGTTGTATGTTGCGTTGACATTTTTTGTTCAGTATATGTACTCCTTCATCCATCTGGAGGTGATTTAGAAGATCAAAGTGTTTTCACAGATAATTAATATGTATCAACGTTAATTAATCATCATTAACCCCAGGCTGCTCAGACCCTATTACTAATCAGTCTGCACTTAACACACTGACATAACCATACCGTGTGTGTGTGTGTGTGTGTGTGTGTGTGTGTGTGTGTGTGTGTGTGTGTGTGTGTGTGTGTGTGTGTGTGTGTGTGTGTGTGCACCGCACTGGGCCAGGGAGGGGGGGAGGGGGGAGTGGGGAGGGGGGAGTGGGGAGGGAGGGGGGAGGGAGGGGGGGAGTGGGGGAGGGAGGGAAGGAAGGGGGAGGGGGGAGGGGGGGAGGGAGGGGGGAAGTGGTGGAGGGAGGGAAGGAAGGGGGAGGGGGGAGGGAGGGAGGGGGGAGGGAGGGGGGATGGAGGGGGGGGAGGGAGGGGGGAGGGAGGGAAGGAGGGGGGAAGTGGGGGAGGGAGGGAAGGAAGGAGGGGGGGGGGGGGGAGGGGGGAGGGAGGGGGGAGGGGGGAGGGAGGGAAGGAGGGGGGGAAGTGGGGGAGGGAGGGAAGGAAGGGGGGAGGGGGGAGGGAGGGAGAATAATGAACCTTTTAGACAAACAGTAGCTAATTATATCTGTCCATAAATGAAGTGTCAAACCTGCCACTGTATCCCTGTGTGAGAACTAATGTAATATTTATGTTGCCCTACATTACTAAATGTAGAACAGCAGTCAGTGCTTTATGTAATGACACGTGTAATCTTTATTAAACCTAATATACCCTACAGACCTACACCTTACAGGCCTCTCCCAGTCCTAACCAGAGCTTCCTGAACCTGAAAGCACACAGCTCAACCCAGAACAACACAGTCTCTTTACCCAGGTGTGAGCCCATATAGCCCTAACCTTATATCCCAGCCGTGTTTACTTGCTATATAAAAGGTTTGCATTGGTATTAACCATGTAGGTATTCATCCCTGGATCTGTCAAGTGTGGTTTGACTGTTTATCTAAATATAATCTTTGAAGCAATGTAAACCTTAATCCAAATTTAGTCAGCTCATGCACAATGTTAGCTGTCCTAGTGGTTAAATGAGTAACATTTAATTGCCACATAATTCAAGATCTAAATCGACAGAATAACCAGAACCACATAAAGCCCCCCTATACTCCTCCTCCAACTCCTCCTCCTCCTCTCATCCCCTCTGTTTCTTTCCCTCTGACCTCACCCCCTCCCCTCCCCTTACCCAACCCCCTTCCATGTGTGGAACATTCCAGCGAGCGACATGGAATTTGGACGAGGCACTTCAAAGAGTGTGTCCGATAGCTCTGCTGGCTGTACGCTCAAATGAATTGTTTGAGCATTCCTGAGGTTTAGCGCTATGCCTTGAAAGAAAAACGCCCACTGATGTAATAAAATAGCAGCCGTGCTGTGAGTGGTGTGTGTGTATGTGTGCGTATGCGTGTGTGGTCTCTAGGAAGCGCCTAGTATGAATGCATCGTACTGCCTCTTTACTACCCTGAGCAGTTGGAAGGCAACTCTGCTCTTCTCATTTTTTTACACAGCTTTTATCTTGATCAGCCGCTCCTGATGTGCTATGTGGTCCGTGGACTGTGGGTCTGATGATACAGTATGATACAGGTCTGTACAATACTGAACCGTGTCTAAGTTGCCTACAATATTTACAGCAAGAAAAAACATTATGTCCCTCTGTGTGTTTCTGCAGGAAACAGAGAAATCTAGATTAGGAAGTGAGTACTACAGGTACTCTAATATCATTATGTCTGACAGTTCTATACTGTTTCAAGTCTCTCTCCCCTTCTTCTACCTCTGTCTTTCTGTCTTTTTCTCTTTCTCTTGTTCCCTCACTCTGAAGATTGAATGTGGAGCACACATGAGTCACCCCGAGTCACATCTTGAGCTGTTGACCACCCAGAAGGAGGGGAAGCCACAGAAAGCAGGCAGCAGGCCTGGATGGGCTCAGGCTGGGGTGGGCTGGGTACCAGTGCTGGTGGGCCTGGTGGCCGGTGGGCTGGAGGTTTGTGGGCTGAGAGGCCTGAGCGTGTGGGACAAATGGCAGAACATCCAACATCTAACTGGAGCATGGCCTTGTGGGGTAAGTATTTTGCTTCAATGTCAGTTGTATTTCCACAGAGCGGGAGGGGTCTATTACCAGCTCAGAGCTCAGACACAGCCCCTAGTTCAGGCACCATCCTCAGCCACTTGTCCAGGCCTCAGAGACCTGACCATGTAGTGCAAGGACAACAACCTCTCCCTCAACGTGATCAAGACTAAGGAGATGATTGAGGACTACAGGAAAAGGAGGACCGAGTACGCCCCGATTCTCATTGACGGGGCTGTAGTGGAGCAGGTTGAGAGCTTTAAGTTCCTTGGCGTCCACATCAACAACAAACTAACATGGTTCAAGCACACCAAGACAGTCGTGAAGAGGGCACGAAAAAATCTATTCCCCCCCAGGAGATTGAAAAGATTTGGCATGGGTCCTCAGACCCTCAAAAGATGTTACAGCTGCACCATCAATCACATCTTGACGGGTTGCATCACTGCCTGGTACGGCAACTGCTCAGCCTCCGACCGCAAAGCACTACAGAGGGTAGTGCGTACGGCCCAGTACATCACCAGGGCCAAGCTTCCTGCCATCCAGGACCTGTATACCAGGCGGTGTCAGAGGAAGGCCCTAGAAATTGTCAAAGACTCCAGCCACACTAGTCATAGTGTTCTCTCTGCTACCGCACGGAAAGCAGCACCGGAGTGCCAAGTCAAGAACCAAGAGGCTTCTAAACAGCTTCTACCACCAAGCCATAAGACTCCTGAACAGCTAATCAAATGGCTACCCATACCCAATGGCTAAACATGTATTGCTTATTAACCTATACGGTCCAAATAATGACGATCCAAGCTTCTTTGAAAATATATATAAGAATTGATCAACTCTACAAGCAACACTAGACCCTATTATTATGGTGGGAGATTTTAATACGGTCTTAAATACCTCTATGGACCAGAAAGGAAATCACACTACAAACTATCACCCTCAGGCACTTAAGGAAATCATGAATGTCATGGATATATTGGAGTTAGTGGATATGTAGAGACTTACATACCTTGACCTAGTGAGATATACATGGCGGAGGCTAAATCAAGCTAGTCATCTTGACTACTTTCTTATGCCATTCTCTCTGGCACCAAAAATTGTAAAAGTGTTGATAGGGGACAGAATGCGGTCGGATCATCACATAATTGGCATATATATTACTCTGACAGAATTTCCACGTGGGCGAGGATATTGGAAATTTAATCAAAGCCTACTGGATGATAAATTGTTTACAACTAGGACAGAATAATTTATAACAGACTTTTTCATGCAAATATAGGTACAGCAGATCCCCTTATTGTATGGGACACTTTTAAATGTGCCTTTAGAGGCAATGCAATACAGTACTCACCTATAAAACAAAAGCAATTTAGATCAAAAGAGTCCATATTAACTAAGGAAATTGAAGGACTAACAGTACAGTTAGATAGCAATAAAAACTACCATCGAGGCACAGCATAAGTTAGAGGAAAACTAAAAATAAATGGAGGTACTTATTCAAGAAAGATCCAGTGTAATATATTATGAAAAATAAAGCGAACTGGAGGGAATATGGGAAAAATGCACCAAATTATTTTTCAATCTTCTATATACTGCAGAAATGCTAGCAAAAAATATATTGAAACTTACAAATGATGGAGTCACATGATTCACCGAATGATATTTTGAAAGAGGAAGTAAAGTACTTTAAGAATATGTTTTCATTTCAGGCTCCTCCATCTCCACTAACTGAAACTAATTGTATGGATTTTTTCCTAATAATAATGTAAAATGAACATCTGTACAGAAAGACTCATGTGAAGGCCAAATTACAGAGGAGGAACTTCTTGATGGAATCGGGGCCTTTAAGGCTGGGAAAACTCCAGGGCTGGATGGCATACCAGTGGAAGTATACAAAACCTTTTTTTGATGTACTCAGAGGACCATTATTAGCATGTATTAACCACTCCTATATAAATGGTAGATTATTAGACATGCAACAAGAAGGTCTGATATCATTATTACTGAAACAGGACCCAAGTGGTATATATAAAGATCCAGTCCATAAACACCCTTTTCTCATCTGGACTAACCAGCGCAATCTGGAGTACATCCGGGTGGCGAAGAGCATGAACTCTCACCGGGCAAGGTGGGCCCTGTTCTTTACCCATTTGTTTTCACCCTGTCCTACAGACCAGGTTCCCAGAATGCTAATGGCAGACGCACTGTTCCAGATGTATGACACAGAGGAGCGGTCCACAGATAACACTCCCATACTTCCGGTCTCCGGTGGTGTGGGAGCTGGACCCGGACATCGAGCGGGCGTTACGTACAGAGCCCACTCCCCTCCAGTGTCCAGCTGGGAGTCTGTACCTTTCATCTACTGTCCGCAACCGTTTGATCTATTGGGCCCACGCGTCACCCTCCTCTGGTCATCCGGGCATCGGTCGGACAGTGCGCTGTCTTAGTGGGAAGTACTGGTGGTCCACCTTGGATAAGGACGTGAGGGTTTATGTTTCCTCCTGCTCTGTGTGCCCAGTGCAAGGCCCCTAGGCACCTGCCCAGAGGGAAGTTACAGCACTTACCCATTCCACAACGGCCGTGGTCACACCTATCGTGGACTTCCTCACGGATCTTCCTCCCTCACAGGGTAACACCACGATCCTTGTTGTTGTGGATCAGTTCTCTAAGTCTCTTTCCTTTGCCCGGTCTCCCTACGGCCCTACAGACTGCAGAGGCCCTGTTAACACACGTCTTCCGTCACTACGTGTTGCCTGAGGACATAGCGTGTGATCGAGTTCCACAGTTCACGTGAAGGGTCTGGAGGGCATTCATGGAACGTCTGGGGGTCTCGGTCAGCCTTACCGAGGGTTTTTCACTCCGAGAGTAATGGGCAGGTGGAGAGCGTAAACCAGGATGTGGGCAGGTTTCTGCGGTCTCATTGCCAGGACTGGCCGGGGGAGTGGGCGGCGTTCATCCCCTGGGCAGAGATTGCCCAAAACTTACTCCTCCACTCCTCCACTAACCTCTCCCCCTTCCAGTGCGTACTGGGGTATCAGCCGGTTCTGGCACCTTGGCATCAGAGCCAGATCGAGGCTCCTGCGGTGGACGAGTGGTTTAAGCGCTCGGAGGAGACCTGGGACGCCGCTCATGTACACCTGCAACGGGCCGTGAGGCGTCAGAAGATGAGCGCCGACCGACAACGCAGTGAGGCCTGGGGGACCTGGTCTGGCTCTCGACCCGAAACCTGCCCCTCCGCCTGCCCTGCCGGATGCTGGGCCCGCGGTTTGTGGGGCCATTCAAAGTCCTCGAGGGGACATTGAGGGGGCCCCGGCGTATACTGTTCGAGCCATACTGGACTCGAAGCGTCGGGCAAGGGGCCTCCAGTACCTCATTCAAGAATGGCCTTTTTCTCTTTGTTCAGATTACACCTGCTCTCTTTCAGTTGTTTAAAAAGGAAATAATCTGCAAAATACCGTTATTTTTTAAATAAACCATAGAAAGTTGGTTGCAATTTCAGTTTAATCCCCCTGAAAAGACAGAACAAATAATACAACAAATATTGTGGTTAAACTCAAATATACTAATTGATTTTAAAAAAACATGTTTTTCAAAGAAATGTTTGAAAAAAGTATAATTTTAGTGAATGATATCATAAATAGGACTGGTGGAGTTATGTCACACATGCAGCTAACACGGACATATGGGAATGTCTGCTCTATCCAAAATTACAACCAATTAATTGCAGCATTACCACAATAATGGAAGAGGCAAGTAGAAGGGGAAAAAAGGAAGGAACTTGTATGTCGGCCCTGTATTAAAGAACATAAATGGTTAAAGAAAAGTGTGATAAATAAAAACATATACCAATTTCATTTAACGACAAAAAAATGTACAGCTGTGCAAAATAGTTGTGAAGAGATTTTCGATGTACCCATTCCGTGGCACATGGTTTATGATCATTTATTTTAGTACTGTTCATATGTAGCTCGTTTTTGGTCACAGGTCCAGGAATGGCTGAAGAATTGCAACATTTGCTTAGAACTAACACTGCAGATAGCAATACTGGGTGATTTGAAAAGCCATAGTCAATCAATCAATAATATAATAATTATTTGAGCAAAAATGTTTATTTTTCATTTACAATCTGTAGAAGCTATGAGAATAGAAAGGTTCAGTACTTTTGTGAAGCATCACAGCACAGTTGAAAAATATATGGCAAATAGAAATCCAAAATGGATGATGTTGAGAGATAGATGGGAGGGGTTGAATGGAGCTGGAGAGTGGAACAATTAAGATAAACAATGTAAAACATACAGGGTCTGTAAAATGTATATAGGTTCAGAAATGTTGTGAAATAGCACAGTTACAAATAGAAATCAAACTAGATGGACATCAGAAATAGAGGAAGGACTAAAAACAAACAAAATATAACTATTGTAAAATAGATTGTGTCTGTAAAATGTGTATAAGATGTATAAACTGAAGGTAGAGGCCTAAGTGTTTATTAGTTTACTCCAAATGGGGAAAGGGTGGAAGGGTTTGCGAGGAATAATAAAGGAATATTCTTTAAAAAGTATGTATGTCTATATAGGTATGTGTATGTATATATGTGTATATGTAGGCATACTTGTATGTAAATGGGTATATATATTTACCCCCCAAAATATATGGGGGATTGGAAATGTTGCAGACAATTACATTGATGGAAGCAACAATCTTTCCGCAATATTAAGCTGATCCACCCCTTAGAAAAAATACATAAATAAATAAATAATGGCTACCCAGACTATTTTCACCCCCCTGCTCTAAAATGATTTGTTTTTCGGTATTTTCTGCCCCTAGTCCAGGCCCCAGGCCCAGCCCAATCCCCTAGTCCAGGCTCCAGCCCCTAGTTCAGGCCCCAGCCCCTAGTCCAGGCTCCAGCCCCTATTCCAGGCCCCAGCCCCTAGTTCAGGCCCAAGCCCCAACCCCTAGTTCAGACCCCAGCTCCAGCCCAGCCACTAGTCCAGGCCCAGCCCCACCTCCAGCCCCACCTCCAGCCCCAGCATGGAGAGCTGTAACAGCCATGCATTCATCCTAGTCATCCTAAAGGTTTGCACACATCGCACCAAATGTGGGTCTAGCATTCATCTCCCGATTGTTCAGTGTCCGCTGTAGATGTCTGACTGCCATGATTTTTCACTCTATTCTACATGTAAATTCGGTGTGAACTCAGTGCGCAAATGAAGTACTCTTCGCCAGCAAATGCTATTGGTGTGTCTGAGCCCAAACCTGAAGAGTCTGTAGGTGAATGATGTTGAGCTTGAACAGCATTATGGAGATGAGTTTAAAATCAGCTTGTAGAAGGTTGTCCGCTGTTCATTAACTAAATGATGTGGGTGAAAAAGATCCACTCTGTCCAGAAACAACGACCTCCAGCCGCTCAGAGATCTTAGGAAGACAGGCTGGTAATTAATGGATGTACTGGCTATTTTATGTGTGTGTGTTGTGTGTATGCGTGTATGCGTGA
This sequence comes from Oncorhynchus kisutch, assembly GCF_002021735.2. NCBI lineage: Eukaryota > Metazoa > Chordata > Actinopteri > Salmoniformes > Salmonidae > Oncorhynchus > Oncorhynchus kisutch. The sequence continues at coordinate 28,586,472 of NC_034190.2, forward strand.
GAACCCTGCAGTTGCAGTGTGTGTGTGGGTGTGTGTAAGAGGGGTGGGAGGGAGCACCTCTGTAAGGAGAGGGGAGAGGAGAAGGGGCCCGGTTCAGCAACAAAGAGCTGAGTTCAGCGGAGAGGCCCAGGGCCTTAAGAGCAGTCCCCCAGGGATGTGGGAGGGAGGGAGGGGGAGGAGGAAGAGGTAGGAGGAGGGGGGTTGGACATTGTTCTCCTTCAATGCTGATGCTGAACGCAGGTCTAATTCCAGATTCTCTCAGTTCCATTCAGTTCAGTTCCACATGAAAAATATTTAGCTTCATGAAGATCAACAACAGGTCCAGTTCCATGGTTGTATCATAATTAGCATTATGACCAATCTATTGGATTTTCATTTGTATATAAAAGTACCCAAACATACATTCTTATGATGCCGTGTACCTACATGACGTGTGTTTCAATCTTTGTGTATTTTAAATGGATACGGAGCCACCTAGACCAGAAACAGACCCAGATATCTGGGAGAGAGAGACAGAGCGAGAGACGGAAAGAGAGATGGAAAGAGAGAGACGATGGGCCGGCCTTGCCTCCTATAGGCAGAGTGCCACCCTTCCAGACACAGAGGCTGGCATCATGTACAACCATTCATCTGCCAACACAAATGAGAGAAATGTGTTTACCCAGATTAAACAGGAGTGATATCCTCGACACCTCAACACTGCCGAGATGTTATGTTCCACCAGCCTTGGTATAAACTGGAATATAATTTAATCAAATTATGGAAATGTTTGTCGAAACAATCTAGAATGAATCATTTTAACCCAAATTAATCTCTGTTTACTCTTTACTCCTATTGAATTACCTCGATGCAGAGACACACGTTGGGTTTTGTTCCGGCAACACTGAACTATAATTAGATTTAACGGTATTATATATTTAGGAGCTTCTGCCTGCCTGGCTGGCTCAGAATGATTTCAGCTCCCTATCCGATAGATTAGCGGCATCAAATTTATATTACAGAGGTATTATGTTGCTGTCTGACTGACTGTTAGCAGAAACCATAACAACACGAATGCATCCAAAATAAAAATATACACTATCCTTAGGTCAATGTGTTCATTTAAATGCATTATGTTTCCAGAGCCGGTCCAATTCAGGTCAGACTCTTTTTTTATTCTGCTCAATTCATTTAGACTGTGGACTGAACGAGAATAGCTGTACTCCAGAGAACAACAGCATGACTTTCTGTAGTGCTCCGATAAGCACACACGTACTCTCGCTCTCTCTCGCTCTCTCGTTCTCTCTCTGTTAAAGGAGATCATGGCAGTTCTGAGCTGTTAATTGTTTTGTTTGGCCTCTTATCTGAGACTGTCTGAGACCCGGAGGTTACGTTTTATTATTATTACCAATATAAACAACATAAAGTGTTAGAGCCAGCCAACTTTCCAACAGAACAGCCTACAGGGTTCAATAAAGGACCAGATGTATTGTGCTTTATTGTCTATTATATCAGGGAAAAGAGAGAGACAGAGGAGAGAGAGAGAGAATGAGAGAGGGATAGTGCAGGCGAAAGACAGAGAGGGAAGGAAAGAGAGTTTTAGGGAGCAAGGGATGGAGAAAGGGAGATAAAGAGAAAGATATTAACAGAGGTGTTTCAGGACTCCGACCCCACAGGGGACTTCCACATCACTGAGCCACATGGTTCAAAGGTCATCATCTGGATATTTTTAACTATTAGAAAAGGTCCCATTTAGCGCTGATTGGTGTTACACCAAGCCCCCCCGAGACCTGTGACCCTTAATCCTACTGCAGTCATGTGGCCTTGGGAGAGTTTCTGCTCTCTACCTCTCTACTCCTCTCTCTGCTGTGAGTGCCAAGTGGTGGCGAGGTGACACTTCATCTACAAGGTTGTGTGTTCATACAGTGTTGTTAATATAATAACACAGTGTTAATAACAGGTTTTATGGAATGTGTACTCTAATTAAATAATGTATGGTAGGGATGACACTGAGGGGACGCTGTTTTTCGCCATGTGGTTATAGTTGTGGTCCTGTAGACTACATGGACAGTCTTCAAGATGGACAGGGTGTAATGGTCTACAGATGGCGCTCAGCGGTCGGCTCGGCCTGCAGACGAGGAGCAGCGGGAGGCCAACTGAAAGCTGCTCCACATTTTACTGACTGAGCCCCATGTTACTGAGCCCCACATCTACATTATTGAGACCGGGGCAGGAACTAACTGGAGCCTCACATGGCTGACTGCGGTACCTGACCTGCCACATATCTGAGCCCAGCCTCCACCAGACCTCCACCAGACCCTCGATCAACCTGGGTTCAAACCGTGTTTAACATCTTTCAAATCTAAGAGCGTTTGTTTGAACCTATCTTGACTGTCAGATGGGTGGGGGTTTTGCACTTAGGGGACTATGCCATTGGATCCATTGCACCACGCAAGATCAATTAAACACAAATTAAATATTGGTTTCAGATACTATTTGAACCCAGGTCTGGCTTGCCCCACCTCCAGCCGAGAGCAGACCAGACCATTAAAGTATACGGCCATAGAGCCGGGTGCAGCAGGGAGGCATTAAACACAAAGTACTGGACAGTAAAACAGCCAATTTGTTCAGTGTCCTGGCTTCCTCTACAATTAAGTCTGTACAGCTAAAAGGCTCTACAGTCTAGTTCTACATACCCTAATCAAACGGAGCTACGTAGATCCGTTTGTGTAGACTGTGAAATCACTGTGAAAACACTGTGGGATGTTGTTTCCTCTACTGCTTACGTGAGCAAGTGTTAATTCCGAATGTTCTGCCATTGTAACATGGATAATGATTCTATACTCATTATATATAATATTTTACATAGATAACAAACCATTATTTATAACAAACCATTATTTAAAAGATTCAGATTATATTGTGGGTCGTGGTCACTCACTGCTCTGGTGTAGTTTGTGAACATTTAGAAACATGTTAATTGGATTACCCTCCAGAGTTTTGGGGAAGGCAGGGATCAGATTGGCAGAATGGACTGTTTATTAATCAGACCCCCTCTCTGCCTCGGGGGGGCCGAGGGGCTGATGGGATATGATATTTGTAAAACCAGGGGTCACTGGGGTCACTGCGCCCTGACTCCTGACCTCTAACCACTCAACACACAGAGCTGCTGGATAAGACCTGAGCCAAAGTTTCAACACCTCACTACCTAGACAGCCCTCCACAACACACATCACCCCAAACCTAACTCTAAACACAATCACCTAGTAATCATCAATAGTAGCTTTTGACGATTTGAAGACTTCAGATGTTACAAGTTGATTCATTGAGTTTTGTCATGATCAGTCCCTATCTTTTTGAGAAGGAATCAGGGATGATTATCAGGTTTGTGGAGAAGACAGGAAACAGACTGGCGGACAGACAGACAGACAGAGACAGCCCCTTGATCCTGCATGGGGAATTACCCATTATCCTCTCTGCTAATAGTCTCAGTCAGACGCCGGTCTCTCTGATTACAGAGCAAGAGGGAAGAGGAAATAGGCAAATGGGCCCTCGAACGAAACAAAGACCATCGGACAACACATCACAGATCCTCTACAACAACACTGGAGACAGATATCTCCTCACGGGGCTGATTCCTTTGTTGTTTCATAGGGTGCTGAGTTGTAATCAGACACAGTATCATTAGAGAAAATAACGATCAAGCTACTTGAAGATGTACGTTAAATGGCTCCTTGGCTTTTTAGATTTGATACAGGTCTGATTTTTCTATATACATTTTAACGAGTTTGGGCGAAAGTGTAAATTCAAGCTGCTATTCAGAGGCATTTGAAGAAGTGTCAATGACAGTTGAAATATTTATGGCAAATACGTGCGGCACAGCAGAACGGGATTCAAATTCATGGAAGAAAAGTCAACTCTGTAAAGCGACAGTGAAAGGAGAACAGTGGATCCTCGAGAGCTGCCCTGCTTAGAGAAACGTGGCACGGAACACTTTTAAGACCAGGCGGACTTCCAGCATTTAGTATCTAGTTAATGGAGCAGAATGGTTTTATCTCTCTCTCTCTCTTTCTCTCTCTCTCTCTCTCTCTCTCTCTCTCTCTCTCTCTCTCTCCCTCCGACTCTCTTTGTCTGACTATGTTGATTCAATTCAATTCGATTTAAGGGCTTTATTGGCATGGGAAACACATGTTTACATTGCCAAAGCAAGTGAAATAGATAATAAATAAAAGTGAAATAAACAACACAAAAATTACAGTTAACATTACACTTACAAAAGTTCCAAAAGAATAAAGACATTTCAGATGTCATATTATGTCTATATACAGTATTGTAATGATGTGCAAATAGTTAAAGTACAAAAGGAACAATAAATAAACATCAACATAGGGTGAATTTACAATTGTTTACAATTTGTTCTTCACTGGTTGCCCTTGTGGCAACAGGTCACAGATTTTGCTGCTGTGACGGCACACTGTGGTATTTCACCCAATAGATATGGGAGTTTATCAAAATTGGATTTGTTTTCAAATTCTTTGTGGATCTGTGTAATCTGAGGGAAATATGTGTCTCTAATATGGTCATACATTTGGCAGGAGGTTAGGAAGTGCAGCTCAGTTTCCACCTCATTTTGTGGGAAGTGTGCACATAGCCTGTCTTCTCTTGAGAGCCAGGTCTGCCTTCAGCGGCCTTTCTCAATAGCAAGGCTCTGCTCGCTGAGTTTGTACATAGTCAGAGATTTCCTTAATCCTGGGTCAGTCACTGTGGTCAGGTATTCTGCCACTGTGTACTCTCTGTTTAGGGCCAAATAGCATTCTAGTTTGCTCTGTTTTATTGTAAATTCTCTCACAATCTCTCTGTCTCTGCCTCTCTCTTCAGCTGTCCTTGGATTGAAGTGTCTTTAACAGAAAGAAGAGGAGACTGTTTGGTTGAGGATCCTGAATTAATTTGTGACACTCTATGAAACAGATCTACAACAGAGACCAGTGGGCAGATGCAGCTCTCCATTAGCCCCAAAACACACAGCTGTCAGTCCATGGCCCCTCCTCCCTCCCCAACACCCCTCTGTTCTATTCTGTTGGACTCTCCCCTGGTTTCATGCCTGACTTCATGACTTCAGGCTGTTGCTGTTAAGAGGAGGAAGATCTCATTGTGGGGGGACTGGGGGAAGAATTGGGGGTTCAGGCTGTTGGTAGGGTGGGGTAGGGCGAGAGGAGGTTGGGTTGGGGTGGGTGGGTTGTTTTTGGGTTGGGGGGTCTCTTGGACTTCTTTTGTTTTCCTCTCCCTCAGATGTGCAATCAACACTTGAAGAACATCCCTTTTCATCTGAAGCCTGCCAGCTGTAAAGCCAGTCAATAAACCAATACCCCCTTTATCTCCCTCCCTGAACCTCACTCCCAACCCAACTCACTCCCTTGCCTGTGAGGGTTTCCCCCTTACTCCACCCTTTCATCCACAGCCCTCTCATGCCACCCACACCCCACCTCTCCTTTGTCTTAGCACCTGGATCCAGACTATAAGTAAAATCAGCACTGTGTAGAATAGATACCAGTCTTGTATAAAAGTAGAGTCCAGTCTAGACTGCAGTGGAGCACTGGAAGGGTCTCCGATCTGAGTTGAACCTATATTCTCCTGCTGCTGGTGCTGGTAGGGAGCTCATACGGGCTGGCTCCACTGGCCTGGTTGATGGTTGGACTGACTGGGCCCTCCTGGTGGGAAAGACTATGGCCTGGGGGCTACATGGCTGGTGCTCCCAACAGAGAGATAGCATTGATCCCTCCCTCCGGGGGCGTCCTACCCCCACAAGCCTGATCTGATTCTGAACAATCTGATTCTGCGTCAGTGGGCCTCAGAGCTGAGTGGGCCTAGTAGAGCTTGGCTCCTCTTCTATGACACTGCAGCCCCTCACGTCCTCCAGGAACGCAGTCAGATGTCCAGCATACAGCACACCGCAGCTCTCTGTGGGTAATCCGTTGTCCTCCCAGACAGCAGCTTGTTAAACCTCCTGGCCGGAAGGTGTTTATGTGTTTAGGTTTCTAATCTCTGGTGTTCCTGGAAAGCCATTCCGGAACCTGGTGGTTTTCTACGAGGTTACCAGAGGAAGAGTGGAATAGTGTTCTCTCTACAATAACCCTTTCTGCCCTCCCTGTTCCCAAGGCTGAGCTCTAGCAGTGATCAATGTGATGCAGTTCACTGCCCCCCCATCTCCTATCTCCTCTTCCTCCTCCCTTCTCCTTTCTCACTCTCACCCTGTTCTTGAGTGGGAGAGACAGTTTCCTGCTCAGCAGAAAGAAAAAAAAAGCTTTGTCAACTACAAAGGGCTGGCAAAGCCAGACAGAGGAAATAGAGGAGTGTTTGTTGGCCTTCTAGTATTAGAGACCATTTAAACAGAATGAGACTGTAAAAATGCCACAGCTTTAATGGGCAGCCACAGGATGTGTGACCATAAAACTAACTCCCCTAACCTCTACCCCCCACTGCTCCACGCATAGCCCCCACCCTCCCGCACAGACCAGCCTCCTCTCCAGCCCTTTACTGAGATGAAGACATAGGAGACAAACGATGGGAGCCAAAACAACGGTTAGACCAGACTAGCACAGTGATACTCCTTGAGTGAGAGCATCCCTCATGCTTCCTTTAGCAGTATTATAAACCTCTAGCAGCAGAACCATGTGACTGTCCCCATTCACCCAAGGCCCACATCTAATAAGGAATAATATCTCCATTCATGAGAGTTGTTATGATATATCATTAGAATCACATTACACCATGTAGGAAAACTGCTAATATATCAACTGGAATGACCTCCCAGAACTAGTAGATAGAGAAAAGCCAAGAGGCAGTGTTGTCGTGTCTGGGTATAAAAGCTGAGTGTTTGAAGTCCAGAATTGGATGATCATCATGATGACTCAGCGCTGACTGACCCAGAATCCTCAGCGTTTCCCAGTGGGGCCGCAGTGGGGATGTTGCTCCATTCCTCTCTGTAATTAGAAAACAACAGTCACATGGTACAGAGTGCCACAAGGAAACTGCCTGATAACTCACTCTACTTCTCCTCACGCTTTCTCTCCTCACCCACAGCCTCCTGGGTAGTTGTACAGTGGACACTTGTTTGGTTAGAACAGTATTACAGTCAACTCAGTAAACTCCAATTACAACATTAATGAATCTGTGGAGCTGGTTATATGGTAATTCTACGATGGTTTGTCACTGCCTCCTAGAGCACATGACACACATGAGTAGAGGGCGGTCCCTGGCATTTTAACACAGCCAATCAGCCAGCCGGCACACTTCCTTAATGGGCTCAGTGGGGACGAGGCTGAGTGACAACGATGGTCTTCCACACCCCAGACCCCTTGTCTTCCAGACCCCAAACTCAACCTCTAGCTGGTAGGGAATAAATATAGAAAAAGTGACAGCAGACGTTCTAGACAGACAGAAAGACATAAGGGAATCCAGCCTGAATACACAGACATGGGAGAATCACAGAGCTGAAAAAACCCCACCCACAAATAGATTTTCTCTGAGATGTTTAAATGGGTGTTTAAAAGGACCTGACAGTTTACAGTTTTTAATGTAAAACAAATCTATAAATGCAGTACAGATCATCCATCCTATCTGTAGTACCGTAAGTCTATTATCTGCAAGTTCATTAATTCAGTATTTGTCTGGCCACTGGGCGGGGGAAATGAAAGTGTGTTGGTAGTCATGGCAACACAGTCATAATTTATCATAACCAAGTGGCTAATATGCCTATAAGCGCTGAGTGCCCTCTGACCCCAACACTCTGGCAGAAACACTTAAAATTCAGCCAGTCTATTCTCCGGCTCTTAAACACATGTAATTGCCTAATTCAACATGCATTAGAAACATTGTGTTTAAATTATCATCTTAGATACGATTCGGATAACGTTTCAATTATATTATAATAGTGTTATCTCCTGTGCAGTGTACATAACAATTAAACCATCCGCTCATCTTGGCCGGGGAGAACAGCTGGGAGTTTAACATTATGCACAACTCATACATTATATTATACATTATGACAAGGGTTTTATTAAGAGGGGGAAAAATCATATTCTAATTGTTTTTGGAAAATGAAATTCTTCTATAGCTTACAAATTAAATCCATGAACTGCTGAACGTTACGGTATGAACAGAATGATCAAAATTACTACAAGACTCAAAACGACAAGTTGTCGGTCACAGTCAACAACAAAGCAAAACAGTCCAGTGCTCTCTGTTGTGCAGCTAGATGCTGTCTGGTCTCTGTAAGACGCTGGCATGTTAGACTTCAGAGAACAGCAATCTAACACTCCCACCTTCAGCGGGAGCAGCCATTAGCTACAGCTTATTTCCTGTGTGTGTGTCAGAGAAGGAGGAGACAAAGTGTTGTGGTTTCAAGGGGCTGCAGGGGCCTAACTAATCCTGTTGAGGACGTCTCGTGCCTCTCTTCCTCTTCTCTCTTCCTCTCTCTCCTCCATGCCCTGCAGACATACAGAAACAGACCGAGGTCCACAGTCATAGAGGCACACACAGACACACAGACACAGACACACACACACACACACACACACACAAACACACATACACACAAACATACACAGCTATTTGTTTTAATTTCCCCACTGGTGATTTGGATTCCGTTCTGGTAGTTCTGATTACACTGCACACATGTAATGTGTCTGGTATCTGTAGCTTTCTTTGTAATCATAATGAATTGTATTTCATGAATTAACAAATATAAAAACAACAATGTGTTTTATTTTTTTAAATGGATGACAGCAAAATTGTTTGATGCTTTTTAATCATTGTGAATAAATGTATAAAACATGAATGTATTCTGACTAATTTGTTGTTTTCTGAGAGCAATGCAGATATGGTAATGGTTTGATTTAATTAACATGTGAGAGAGAAGTCCTAGAGGATCACGGCTATTTTTGCACACAGAGAGTATAACCATATGTAAATGTCTGGTTTAGTACCGTCCAGCATTTGTTTTGTTTTGATCTTTTAGGATGTTTTGTGTCTGGATTTGTGTCAGTGGGATAGCAGCAGACCTAGGCTTTTTCCCAGGGAAACAAAGTAACTACTTTCCTGGAACTATTGGATGTGCTGCTTTCAACTGAAGGCAGAGCTGTATCTGGTACTGCGTGCTGAAGATATACATAGAATGAATAGAGCACACACCATCTCTTCCACTTGTTCACTCCGACAGTCATATTTGATCAACTACATGTATATCTGAACATCTGTTGCCCCAGGTGGGCACAAGTGAAACCAATTAACCAATGACATTTTATACAGATACGCATACATTCGCTGTGACGACTTTCAACATGCCACTGAAAAGGTCGAAAGTACGGCAGATTAATTCAAGTCATTTCAAACTAACACTGTAGCATCATTAAAGGGATAGTTCACTCCGAATTTTTTGGGGGTGTTATTTGCGTTTTAATTGCATAGCAATGAGCTGAGAATAAAAATAAAAATAAACTTCTGTACACAAGAGGAATAGTGACTGTTCCTTGTTCCACTTATGTCATGTGTTACTATGTCATTATAAAGCAATTTCCAAAGTCATATGTTACAACAATGTTGCTATTGTAATAATCACAAAGTTACTACACATGTAGAAGGACAGTGTTACTGTATTACCTTGTCTCACTCATTATGAAATATATATTTGTTAGTCATATTGAAACGTCAAAAGTGGTCTACTCGAATGTTGAGATGATTCAATGTCCCTCATGTATGTAATTCGGGGCGGCAGGGTAGCCTAGCGTTGGACTAGTAACCGGAAGGTTGCAAGCCCCCGAGCTGACAAGGTACAAATATTTCGTTCTGCCCCCACTGTTCCTAGGCCGTCATTGAAAATAAGAATTTGTTCTTAACTGACTTGCCTAGTTAAATAAAGGTTAAAAAAAATAAAAATAAAAAACAATTATAGACTACAAGCTATAATAAGATTCACATCTAAGAGTCCTCCAAACCATGTGCTTATGATCACATATTTCAACTTATTCTTATTAACTTGTTGTAGTTTTTGGTTCATCATCAAATATTTGGCAGCAATCAAATACATGTTTTTTTTTGTTGTTATTATAAAGCTTGCAGATATTCAAATATCTTAAAATATTATTTGGTTTTCTGAGAGGCATTCAAAATACGTTCAGATATGATTTGTTTTCTGAGACCTGTATTTGAAATAAAAAAATGTTTTTCGCCTTTTAGTTGAAACTATATAAACGATATTATTAAAGTTGGTATTTTCAAATAAACTAGGAAATACAACTATTTTCTGCACAGGTCTGGATGCCAGTGGAGTACAGAACGAGATTACTGCCTATGTTGTTTTGTTCTTGGTCCTGCAAAAGCTACAAACTATGTTAAAATATTGGTTGACTATTATCACTATGATGGTTGTCTATGAGTGTGACTTCTACTTAAAGTACATCAGCATGTGACCAGAGAAACAGACATGCAAAGAGCAGTTTCCAGGTTCTTATACTTAGCACAGAGAAACCACAACGCCTCGTCTCTCAAACCGTCATCTCACACACAGGAGAGTGATGGTGACAGCTCTTCCTCCCAACACCCTTCATCTCTCCTTTCTCTGAATGTTGGCCAAGATACTCTGCACTCTCTCTCTCTCTCTCTCCCGCTCTCTCTTTTTCTCTCTTCCCTCTCTCTTTCTCTCTCAGATCTACAGACAGAGGCTGTGTAGCTGGGGTTACCCCACCCCCCGCACCCCACCCCCAGGCAGCATTCTGTTGAAACAGACGACCAGCCTCCTGAGGATCACCCTCCAGAGTCGTCCACAGAAACACACCTGTCTGAAGGAGCAGCAGAGGGGTTTGGAGTTTAGCAATAAAACGCTTTTGTTTTTGATCCTGTTTGAACATTCCCTCTGAGGCCCAAAGCATAGAAGAAGGCTGGACTGGCTACCTCAGGGACACGCTGAAAGTCTGCGCTGACTGCTCAATGACACAGACGGAACAGAAGTGGACCTGGTCAGCCATATGACAACTCAACAAGACCAGAAACACGAAACAGGAGGGTCTCAGCTCCAGCTTCTTCAACCCAGATCCTTCCATGTGACTAATTATGACTGATCACCCTACCAGCAGAGGCCTCAGAAGACAGAAAGACGATAGAGCTGGTATATATGAACTTGCTCTCTGTTTGAGTGTAAAGAAGACGGCTGTTAGTCTGGAGGCCATTCCTGGACAGGCATCACATTAGAGATGATTTTGGCGAATCGACACAGCAGATGAGTTTTAAACGAGGGCTGGTGATATCTGTAGAGGAATGCTCTTCCAGAGGTCTCATGACTACCCCAGACTACAACTACTCTATGGCTCTTTACAGACCAACACAATGAGGCCTCTATTAGTAGTCCACCCAGCCATGTGGAGCCATCTAACCATGGCCTGTTTCATTAAAGCCAGAAGGGGCCTTTATCCGACAAGGGGAACAAAACCGATGTTCTTTTCTCTTTGCTGGGAGGAGCTTTAGTAAGGAAGTCTGAACAACGATCTGAACAACAATCAATATCTGACCCGATGCTGCTGTGAGCTGGTTATCAGTCTGGATACATCACAGCTTTCAGTCTTCCATTAAAGGTTGAAGAGTGTAAGAAAATACAATATCTGATCCACTGAGCACTGACTGACTCTACCAGCTCTATGATGTTAAATACCAGACTGACCTGTCAAACCAAACACAACCCCTGTGTTTTTCTCCTCTTAAAGAGACAGCAGAGAACGGCGTCACGAAGCAGGAAGAACATATCTGAATGTTTCCTCTTTGTTTTCTTCCTCCGGAGCGAGTCGGTCTCTCTCTGTAACGGCTCTGAGACTGGCAGCAGAACCAGTCAGACTGATCTCTGTTTTGTGTCTCAGACAGAAAGACGATAACAGTGATGAGGGGAGATAGTGGTCAGGCCTATCTGGTGCTGCGGCTATGCATCTGACTACTCCAGCTAAGGCATGACAGAATGGATAACATGTCATATCACAGAGCTCTGGGAGTCACTTTGAACAATGACATTGTACTAAGCACAGACTCAATGCGGGGTTTAAGTTAGGTCTAAGTGCACTAATCCCAGACTCAGGGAGAGGCTTAGGTCTAGATGTACAGTTCCTTATGTGCACTGGAGTGATTCGACACAGGCCTATCTTTATGACAGGGTCTTAGGGCGTCTATAATATGAGCAGCATCTGCTTGGTCCATCAGGCCCCATGGTGATTCCTCTCCCAGTGCACTCTGGGAAAGTCTCCTAAAGTCTCCTGATTCTCAGACCTCTCTCTCTCTAGGCTGCTGTAATACTGCTGTCAGGGGCCTGATACTGACAGAAATAACAACAGGCTGGACTGACTGGGGAGGGGATGTAGCCCACTCCACTGCGTTAGTTTATAGACCTATAGACCACTGTATTATACAGCCCAGTTGAAAGGATTACCAGTGTAAGTAACCCTATGTCCTCATGTTCTGATACTTACTATAACATGGGATCGGCCGGAATTGACACTGTGCTTGTGTGTCATACAACTGTATGCACAACGTCTAACTCAACATGTCTCCTGTCTTCATGTATCCACAGGCTGACTCTGGGGACTCTTAAAAATAAAGACACTTTTCAACACGGTCGTTGGCCCCTTTTCCAACATACCATGGCCGTAACACATATGGCACATGTTGAGACAGTCCACCGCCAAGAGGATGTCCTAGGGAGTGTTTACTGTCTACAAGACTGACGTTATGGACATCATACTCACTCAATGGACATTATACTCACATTATGAATATCAGATTCACACATGTTTTGTTTCACCTTTATTTAACTAGGCAAGTCATTTAAGAATATATTCTTACTTATAATGACGGCCTAAGAACAGTGGGTTAACTGTCTTGTTCATGGGCAGAACAACAGATTTTTATCTTGTCAACTCGGGATTTAATCTAGCAACCTCTAACCACTAGGCTACCTGGACATTAGACTCACATTATGGACATTAGTATCCCTGTTTGGACATTATAATCACTGTGTGGACATTATACTCACTGTGTGGACATTATACTCACTGTGTGGACATTAGACATTATGTGGACATTATACTCACTGTGTGGACATTAGACTCACTGTGTGGACATTATACTAATTATGTGGACATTATACTCATTATGTGGACATTATACTCACTGTGTGGACATTAGACTCACTGTGTGGACATTATACTTATTATGTGGACATTAGACTCATTATGTGGACATTATACTCACTGTATAGACATTATACTCACTGTGTGGACATTAGACTCATTATGTGGACATTAAACTCACTGTGTGGACATTAGACTCATTATGTGGACATTAGACTCATTATGTGGACAATAGACTCACTATGTGGACATTAGACTCACTGTGTGGACATTATACTTATTATGTGGACATTAGACTCATTATGTGGACATTAGACTCACTGTGTGGACATTAGACTCACTGTGTGGACATTAGACTCACTGTGTGGACATTATACTTATTATGTGGACATTAGACTCACTGTGTGGACATTAGACTCACTGTGTGGACATTAGACTCACTGTGTGGACATTAGACTCACTGTGTGGACATTAGACTCACTGTGTGGACATTAGACTCACTGTGTGGACATTAGACTCATTGTGTGGACATTAGACTCATTATGTGGACATTAGACTCACTGTGTGGACATTAGACTCACTGTGTGGACATTAGACTCACTGTGTGGACATTAGACTCACTGTGTGGACATTAGACTCACTGTGTGGACATTAGACTCACTGTGTGGACATTAGACTCACTGTGTGGACATTAGACTCACTGTGTGGACATTAGACTCACTGTGTGGACATTAGACTCACTGTGTGGACATTAGACTCCTTATGTGGACATTAGACTCCTTATGTGGACATTAGACTCATTATGTGGACATTAGACTCACTGTGTGGACATTAGACTCACTGTGTGGACATTAGACTCCTTATGTGGACATTAGACTCATTATGTGGACATTAGACTCACGTTATGGACATTAGATTCCCGTTATGGACATTAGACTCACGTTATGGACATTAGTATCACTATAAGGACATTACTGTGCGAACTGGAAGATCACTCCCTGAGAAACAGCCTTATACCAGTCAGATGATTTCCATCATCATATTACATGACTGATATTCTAAGAAAAGAGCTCCCTGTTCTTCCTGAGATGGCTGAGTAGTTCTAGGGGGCCACTCCGTCCTCTGGCCCTGGCTGGCCAGTGTGTGTTTCTATGAATGAAGCCATGGGGTGCTGTATTTGACAAGCTGCTCCATAGAGGAAGTTTTTGTGTGGAGTTGGGAGGTGATTTGCATTTGAAACAGTTCCCCTCCTGCCTCTCTGACTCCGTGGCCCGAGGCTAATGTTCTCTTTCTGTCCAGACCAGGCCCTGCACCTGTAGATCACACACAAACGTGCACACGCACGCACGCACGTGCACACACACACCTGCAGTCACACGTCAGAGTACAGCTGCAGGCTTTAGTTGACCGCTCTACTCTGCTCGCAGGCCAGACTCTATAGGCTTAATGTTCCTTGACTGGACATCTGTGGACCACAGGCTGGAATGGGAACACCATGGACCTCTCCTCTTCACTGTTATACTATAATGAAGGATAGAAAATGGCTGCCTGCTCAGTAAGTTGATGAGATTAACTGTATATGAGGAACTATGGAATTGCCAGAATGCTACAGTAGCTTATAGGGCTCAGTTAATACACAATGAATGTTAGAGACACACTATAAAATATATTTAAAAATAACTTAATTGAGAAGGCGATCAATCAGCGGTGCTAAAAATGGACATCACGTTTAAGAGTCTTGTTGTTGATCACGCTACAGTACACATCTCTGAAAGAGACAAGACAAGACAAAAGCTTGGATGGATCGGTAACCAGTCTTGTTTCTGAGACAGAGAGGAAATCATATGCAGAAAACAGACTTATCAGGCCCTCCTGTTGGAGCGATAAACGAAAGTGTTTGAATGGAAGCACGTCTCGGTGTCGGGGTTTGTAATGTTCTCGCTGACAGTAATGTAATTCAGTAAGCACCTTGCTGTGCCAGTTGTCATGGTGCCAGGTACACTGGCACTCAGACTGGCACTCAGGGCGCTTAACCATTTAGGGCACTGGCATCATGGCATCAGGCCTGCTCTCTCCCCACCTCCATGCGTCTCAAGAACTGCTGGTTTCAAAGAGTATTTGTTTTCTTTCAAACACTTTAGCTGCTCTTGTTTGAGCTTGCCTGGCACAACTGAATCAATGGAATTGTCCCAAAAGTGCAAAACCGGCCCATCTGTCATTGCAGGCAGGCTCAATCAAATGCTCAAAGAATAACATATTTATTTTACATTAAAAACAATCCTATTTGAACCCAGGTGTGATCCATCTTTGCTGAGTAGCCAAAACATTCCCTGCCTGTTAAGCTGGTGTTAATGCTCAGACCCTTTTAAGGAATAATTTTTCAAACCTCTCAACCTTTTCTGCCCTCAGAGCTGAGAGAAGAATGTCCTGTGACCACCAAAGTAAGAGAAAACCCTGTGAATGGGATTACCTTTCCTTCTCAATGAGTTTGAGCATTTATCTTGTGGACGAGTCTTAAACAGTGTAAACTTTTTTTTTTAAGTACTGTACAAGATGTACATATTCGTGTCCGTTTGTAGACAAATGCCTTGCCCGATATTAAACAGCCTAAAGTCAATATTGACTAAGGTAAGAAAGCAAGGTGGGTCCATTAGCTATCTGTATGGCCTAATCATTGACCTACTACCTCGCTGATATAAAAAAACGCATTGCTCACAGTGCAATACAACACACTCGACACTCTAAGTCCAGAATAATGACTGTGTATATACATGACAAACTGCCAGGCTCAGGGCATGTTTCGGTCAAACACTACATCTTGCCCCTGTCACTGGAGTCAGGAAAGCTCGGCTTCAGCATTCTAAGCAGTCAATAGCGAAGTGCTTACACATTCTATAGTGATGTAATAGCTGGATTGATTCATGGGGCCTACTGGGTCTGTGATGTATCGAGAGAGTATAGAAAACTGAGCTCAGAGTTGAAGTCAGGACACTACAGGACAAAACCCGGAGGTGCTTAAACCTGTTCATCCTTTACATTAAACCGATATTAGCATATGCATTGATCCTCTTGGCGGAGAGCCTTTCACCCGCAGCCACTTAAGCAGGGAGACATCACACCTTGAAAGCAAACAGCATGGGAGGGAATGAATGCCTCGCCAACGAGAACAATGTAAGGAGTTAATCGTGTATATAACTGGAGTGTTACAGGGGGTGGAGGAACACGGCACACCTTTAGTACACGGAACAGTGACGTAGTAACTAGGGTCACGATGCTGAACCTGTCATCACGGTGTATTGTTTAGATTGACATGGTGTACCTCAACCAGGAGAGACTGCTTGGACAGGGCTCCCTGGTAAAACATATTGATTTCTATCAGGACTCGCCTGAATATACAAAAGATAAACACAAAAATGTAAAAAATGCACATTGTGTTTCTTCGAGCCGGACGCAGTCCCCTTTGTATGTGGCGATTGACAAGACTAAGCTGGAATACGTGTTCTAAACGTTGAAAGGAGACACGGCTCATTATTCTTACAAAATGTCCGGTTTCTTTCCTCATAGTGGCCCAGAGCTATCAATCCTAAAGTAACAGTGTAATGGTTATATTCCTTAAACTGCCATCTCTCACCAAGCCTTAATATGTTGAGTCCTGCTGTATGTCCCACCAGGAGCATGATATTAGCTTACACTGATGTTGTCTTCATGGCATCAGAACCACCAACCGGTCAACTGGGAGTTCCAGAAATGCTTTAGAGCCACACATTTCAGTCACCAGCCTGTTGAACACATGCACGCACGCAGCCTGGACAAGCCCTATTCCCCCTGATAATCACCCTGTCTTCGGGAACTAGGCCTGAGGGTTAAAGAGACCTCAATGATCCAGTCATCATGGCTACAGCTTGTAGAGGTGTATAGTTGAGTTTAGTTCCTTGAGGCGTCATGGATGGGAGACCCAAAGAAATGGGGAGACCATTATTTCAGACCCAAATAAGGAGCTCAGATATCATCTTACACTTCCTGCTCCAGGCCTCTGGTTAGCCATCCCCTCCCCCATCAGCTCATATCAGCCCCCTCTCTAAACCCCCCTCCACTAAGGTCAAAGATCAGTAATCCCTCTTTCTACCCAACAAAAAATAAACAGTCTGCTAAACATTTGTATTTTCAACAGGAAGAAGATTGTTGTGTAGTGATTGTGATCTGAGCGCAAAAGGCTAACTGATAGAAATAAAACCGAGGTTGGAAACATTGTCCAACCATAAGAGGCTTCCTGATAATATCTCCCCTGATGCATTTCAGTTGGAATAAGACGGCCTGTTTCATTTGCATTCCCTGCCGTTCGGCCTCCAACACACACCAATGAAACTGAATGGGGGGTGTGGCAGCTGGAATGGGGGTGTGGCAGCAGGACAATACTCTCCAGACTTAATTTGCCAGGGTCACAACAGACACCTTAACGCCAGGGTAACACTGACCCTTAACTACTACACACGGCATTTCACCTCTGAAAAGTGGGTACATTGATTAATATCACCATTCAACATTATCCAGGGCATCTGTAAAAACTATACGGTAGATTATTAGTATATTAGTAGAGAGAGAGCGAGAGAGACAGAGAGACAGAGAGAGAGAGAGAGAGAGAGAGAGAGAGAGAGAGAGAGAGAGAGAGAGAGAGACAGAGAGAGAGAGAGACAGAGAGACAGAGAGACAGAGAGACAGAGAGACAGAGAGAGAGACAGAGAGACAGAGAGAGAGACAGAGAGACAGAGAGAGAGAGACAGAGAGAGAGAGACAGAGAGAGAGACAGAGGGAGAGAGAGAGAGGGAGAGAGAGAGGAGAGGGGGGAGAGAGAGAAAGAGAGAGAGAGAGAGAGAGAGAGAGACAGAGAGAGACAGAGAGAGAGAGAGAGACAGAGAGATAGAGAGAGACAGAGAGAGAGGGAGAGAGAGAGAGGAGAGGGGGGGAGAGAGAGAGAGTGATTGAGGGTCCCATAGGGTGGCACACAATTGTCATTGTAAATAAGAATTTGTTCTTAATGACTTGCCTAGCTAAATAAAGGTTAAATAAAAAAATATATATATATAAATCCATTGCAGATGTAAGAACAGAGATAAATGCTTTGAAATGATTTCCTTGAGAGCAAGTCCACACACCATCAAACCAACAGCTACAAATCACATCTCCACCGAATGACTGACACATCAGCTAGATTGTTAGACATGATTCAAGTACCAGGCTTTTATCACTTGATAAAGTATATAATATAATGTGTTCTTATCTATTACATCAATATATCCAGTGATGAGACAAAGGACATGACATGCCTGCCAGTCTCTGTTATTGGGTAGTGTTCAGCTCCCTACCTCACCTGAAATCACAGTGACAGCCTGGGCGGATATTGAAATGCAGACACTCAACCAAAACAGAGAAACGGGAATAACTGAATACGTAAAATAACTGACAACACTGTTGATTTGTTTTGTTGCACATATCAGAAAAACTCTAAATTTGTGAGGAGAGCAAATCTAATAAGATGCTAAATGCAATTTTGAAGACAGAAGCAGTTTTCGATTATTCTCTTACCACACATTTGCCTTTTATCAATCCAAATATAATTTTTTTTACAAATAGTCCTAGACTAAAAACATTTTTACACTTGGGAGACTGGCAGTGGAAGTTTACTTTCTCCCACCTGAAGAGAGAGGAGCCAACAGAAAAGGTGTGATGATGATCAGGAGGGTTCTTACAGAACAGGTGTGATGAAGGTTCTAACAGGAAGTCACCCACTTCCCTGAAAGGATCCTGAACGCCATCCAAAGAGGTGTTGATTTAAAAAAAAAACTTTATTCCAGAAAGCTGCTGCCCTTCTAGTCAAGTTCATTTCCCAAGATGTATGGCTGGTCAAGGAAGTAGCTTGTGACTAAGTGTCCTGCCCTTTGAGATGTATGGCTGGTCAAGGAAGTAGCTTGTGACTAAGTGTCCTGCCCTTTGAGATGTATGGCTGGTCAAGGAAGTAGCTTGTGACTAAGTGTCCTGCCCTTTGAGATGTATGGCTGGTCAAGGAAGTAGCTTGTGACTAAGTGTCCTGCCCTTTGAGATGTATGGCTGGTCAAGGAAGTAGCTTGTGACTATGTGTCCTGCCCTTTGAGATGTATGGCTGGTCAAGGAAGTAGCTTGTGACTAAGTGTCCTGCCCTTTGAGATGTATGGCTGGTCAAGGAAGTAGCTTGTGACTAAGTGTCCTGCCCTTTGAGATGTATGGCTGGTCAAGGAAGTAGCTTGTGACTAAGTGTCCTGCCCTTTGAGATGTATGGCTGGTCAAGGAAGTAGCTTGTGACTAAGTGTCCTGCCCTTTGAGATGTATGGCTGGTCAAGGAAGTAGCTTGTGACTAAGTGTCCTGCCCTTTGAGATGTATTGCTGGTCAAGGAAGTAGCTTGTGACTAAGTGTCCTGCCCTTTGAGATGTATGGCTGGTCAAGGAAGTAGCTTGTGACTAAGTGTCCTGCCCTTTGAGATGTATGGCTGGTCAAGGAAGTAGCTTGTGACTAAGTGTCCTGCCCTTTGATGTGTATGACACATCTACTGCAGAGAGCGCAACTTTCCTAAGGATATTCACCATGTAGGATCTTAATTTGATCACCGTGTGCAGGAAATACAAACTTGTCGTGTATTCAAGGTTTAGAAAGGCTTCTATTTTCACTTTAAATGGTCAGACTTGATTTGCCCTAACAATTTTTTATCAATTTTTGATCAACCCTTACAAACATTTCCATTAACTATAATCCACACAATTATTCGTATTTCCTGTTACTGAAGGATTATTTTCCAGCTGTGAGAAATCGGTCAAATTAAGATCCTGCATCTGTACTCCCTTGCATATTCACTCTCGATCTCTACGTCTGCCGTTCTCTCTCTCTCTGTCTGCTGTTTATTTAAGGCTGTGTTTCCCACAGTGTGGCTTGTCTGAGGGGAGCAGTGGCTGCCACCAGAGGCCTCTCTCCCAGGGTAAAGCATGTTCTGTGGCTGGTTGTCCTCTGCCATGTGGCTCTCATTACATTACCATCTCAATCACTGTCCGTGTGGTAATTACCTCGACTAACCTGTACCCCAGCACTTTGTCTCGGTACCGGTACACCCTGTATATAACCTTGATTTGATTTGATTTGGTTATTGCTTTTTTATTGTTGCTCTTTTATTTTAAACTTTAGTTGACTTCGTAAATATGTTTCTCAAAACTGCATTGTTGGTAAAAAACAACAGAACAGTTGGTTAAGGGCTTGTAAGTAAGTATTTCACAGTAGGGTCTGTGAAATGTGACAAATACAATTTGATAGGACTTTTTCATCAATAGAGGACAGACAAATGAACAATTGACCTGCCATAGATGACTCATTCTACAGACGTTGCATGTTCTGCCTGTCTGGAAAAAATGGTTATGGCTGCAGGATACATAGAAACCTCTTCCCTGGGATGTAGTTACATTATAAAGTCATTGCTCACAGTTTCTCTCTATCATACTGTAGATCTTGCCTGTCTGTCTGTCTCCCTACCTGCTTGTCTGTCTGTCTCCCTACATGCCTGTGCCTGTCTGCCTGCCTCTCTGCCCGCCTGCCTGTCTGTCCCCCTGTGTCCCTGCCTGTCTGTCCCCCTGTCTGTCTGTCCCCCTGCCTGTCTGTCCCCCTGTCTGCCTGCCTACCGCCTGGTTGCTTTCTCTTTGCCTGCCTGCAAGACACTTCCAGTTTCTCTGTGTGCGTGTGAGTACTGCTTCTCTGTATTCTTTGAAGATCAACAGCATGCATCTTTGGGCTTAAAGAGTGTTTCAACCATGCAGAATGGAAACAGGTGGTACATGTTGTCAATAATTACTGTGGTTGCTTCCCTCTCATGACAGGTTGTGTGGTCCCACATAGTTGATGGGAGTTTGGACAAGTGACAACATGTCATCTTCAACTGCTTGAAGAGCAGTTATCCTCCAGTGTATTTTAATGTACTCTAAGTAAACCTCTCTTTGTTACAGCAGTCCAGAGTTATTCACTGTGTATTGAATCAACTTTTATTATCTTGCTGTTTCTATAGAAACTCTACATTGTGGTGCCTAGTTCTTCTCTTCATTACAAAGAACAAGATGCTCCTGAGTACCTCCCCACCTCCATATGTAACAGTGTAACATCTTCCCCAGTGGCCTCCCCCTGAAACACAATCACATAAACAAAGGCCAGTCTTCTTACTGACGCAGGATAAGTGCTTATTAGAGGAGACAAGCTGATTGGTGATTGTGTTGCAGTGTCTGGCTGCTAGCAGAACAAATTGCCCACAAGGGCTGAAAAACAACTCTTGACTTTATGATGAGAGGAACAAACTGAGACATGGGAGCAGAGTAGATGTGATTACTGGGCTATTGTTGTGGAATATCATATCAGTCTGTTTCCTGCTGCTGCTGCCTGCTAAATACAGACCATAATAATCCCCTCCCCATGTGATGCTAAAGGCTGGGAGGGTTGAGGGGAGAGGGAGATGGGGTGGAGGGGGGTTGCCTGGGTTAGGGGGGAGAGGGAGATGGGGTGGAGAAGGGTTGCCTGGGTTAGGGGGGAGAGAGAGATGGGGTGGAGGGGGGTTGTCTGAGTCGAGACGGAGCGTGGGGGTAATTAAAACTACATGTGTCTGTTGCCCAAATGTACGCATTTACACCCTGTCTCTGTCTCTAAGGTTACACCGGCCTCGTCTAAGGTTACCGGGGCATTGTTTCAGGGGGTACTGACATTTATGACATTTTTTTTTGTCAGACCTGCTATAAGAGAAGAGTCTTGAGAGTTGTCCCTGAGTGATCTATTGTACCCGAGTGATCTATTGACCCTGAGTGATCTAAATATGAGTCTGTCTTTCAGTAATGACCCAGTTAGACAGCAGCATCAGATAGGAGAGGAGGGAGAGGAGAATACCACTCTGGTGTTAACAATTATTACTGGAGATAATTAACAAATCCAATTAATACAGATGAATCGCCGAGAGAGAGAGAGATGGGGGACAGAGGATTTTCAAACATTTCAAATTTGTGTCCGGAAATTGGCAACAAAGGAATGCAGGGGGGTTCCTGGGCAGTAAACTTTCTCCTGGGAGCAGTAGTCACTAATCAGTTGGCTGTGTTCAAGGTGACACAGAGACACACAGACATGTTGCTTCACTAGAGAGCTGGAGACACAGTGAACCATGCTGTACCACTGGAGGTCTGGTTCTGGTCTGTCCGTCTGGGTCCGAACTCTCATCGGAGGTTTGTAACTTTAATGAGCACATCATGTGTCCCGAGGCTACCTCTATAACTCAGGCTACCTGGGTCAGAAACAAGACCAACAGGAAAACCGCAGAGGACGTTGAAGGATGTTGAAAAGCTGTAGGAGAACGACATGGCAGTTGTGGCAAGAAGCTGCCAGGTCTCGTTTTCCTCTTTAATTTAATTGAACACCTACAAGCTCACACAACACTCCCCAGCAAGAGAAGAACCCAGCCTAGGCCCGAACAGTCTGCTGTGGAAGACAGGCCCAGACTAAATATGACATTGTTGATGGATGGGATGAGATTCTTAAGCCCCGATTGGTTCTGTGTGTGCCTGGCCTATACCATTAACACTGCATGTGGCTCCTCTACACGATGAACACATATGTGCCTCCTCTGCTCCACACTGCTAAGTCCAGATCGTTTCCACTAATGCCCCTGGCCTACAGACATAACAACAGAGATTAGTAAACCAATACCCTCTACCACCTGGTCTGGAAAGACCAATAGAAAAAGGGTCAATGCGGAGGTCCTATGGAGATCTGGCAGTCTCACTGTATCAACTATCCTTATTGCAGAGACAGAGACACTGATACTGTCATTCTGACTGGTCCTGGAAGGACTTCAATAAGGAGGACCATTAACAGAACAGCCGCAATCAGGGTTTTGGTTCAGCAGCTCCTGGTCATGGTGGGTAGGGGGGCTCGGTGTGTGTGTTTGTGTGTGTATGTGTGTATGGGGTGTGTGTCAGAGATTTGATGAGATAGGGAGATTCAAAGTCAGATTTTCCCTGGTGAAACCGGAGCCGTGCTCCAGGCTACAGTATAGGCAGAGAGGGAAGTGGCTTGTCATGTACAATAAAGGAATGTCCGGGCCAGTCAGGCCTGTGAGTAGGGTCGGTAACCTTTTCCATCCTTACACTCTGTGATGGTCAGGGGGAACAGGGATCTCTCTGGGGGCTCACTGTCTCCCCTCTAACAGGTAGAGGTGTACATCGGTCAGGAACAGTGAGGTGTTGATAGACAGTCCGACTACCCTATCAGGGTTTCCCAAAAGCATCTTAAGGCTAAGTTCATCATGAGAACCTTAGTCGAGCATCATTAAATCTCCAAGCTGTTTCCCCAAAACCATTGTTAGTTGCACTTGAACATGTTCGTTATTTACCAACTGCCTCAGACCACTCAAAGAACAGCTAAGTGTGTTCTTAGATGGCCTTTTTTTGCCCTTCCACATCACTTTAAAGACATAAGTTCTGTGGAAACATATAATCAAGCTATTTGTCTGTCTCTATGTGACCAGCAATAACTTTGGAAGAAATGAACTACAAATACAAATTTGCCAATGTCTTTGTAGTTGAACAAGTGAAGGATAAAAATATGCTTAAAAAGAAACCGAGATGACTGCATTAAAACATTTGTACAGTAATCCTATAGGCTTAAATAAATGTAATTTCAGTCAATTGAGTTCTATTTGTAGGCTACACTATCTGTAGTGTTTGCCTCAATATATTTAATGATGTGTAATGTGTGCAATGATGTGCAAAAAGAATATGTGATTGACTGCATTATTATAAGGTAAGAATTAGAATAAGCATCCTCAATATTTCGCGACATTAGGTGATATCTCTCTAGGAGTTGATCTGTCGTCAGTATCGTGGAATAATTATAATGTTAAGGTAATATTTGAATGGAGAAAGCTGACCAGAGAGCAGAGCTACCTTTCTTTCGATCCTATCAGTGTGGACAAACGCTCCAACGACGCACTTAGCGAATGTTCTTACGGTGTGGTGTTTTGGGAAATGCATGATACATCTTCGGCCGTTGTAGGAAAGATGCATCATCGCTATCGGGAAACAGGCCCAGAGTTCGCAGACCTGCTGGCTCCTCCGCTTGCTCCAAGGCTGCAGCCTACATACGAGAGCATCTCATACCGCAGGGCTATTCCACATGCAATTCTTTTTTTGAAGAACTGGATTTTAAAAAAGCTAAGTACACACACCAATAAAGCACTTTCTTAAAATGCAATGTTGATAAAAGTAATTAGGAAGGAAGTGCTCAACCAACTTGAGTAGAGGTGCAACCCAAAAATGTGATCCTCATTGAAAAGGAGCAAAACTTGTTCAGAATTCAAAACACATGATTTTATTCAAGCAACAGTTTAAATGCTTCTTGAAAGTAATTAGGCCATTTTAAAATAATCTGAAAACTAAGGGTCTCAATAAATAACACAACGAGACGTCAAATCAGGTAATGCCAAATTCGAGTCTGAAGGAAGTATGCTTTGAATTAATTTCCCTCAGTCATTAGGCCCGTTTTTTTGTCACACCCCTTTCTAATGAGTATCAAAGAGGGAAACAGAAGGGGGGGGGGGGGGGGGGGGGCATGCATGCCTTTCTGAGAGTCCCAACTTTCAGCAATGGGGTTATTCTATTTTGTAGCTTAAACATTTCAAACCCTAGAGCCAGATTCATATGAAGAAAAAAAAGAATCAACTTTGCCACATAGGCGCTAGAAAATGCTAAAATCGCTAGAAACCACACTAGAGAGTGAGACAACCACCATAGTGCTTGTAATTTTGGCACTAAAGTCGGATCTTGGCAGGGATTTTTTTTTTTGCAGAGCTTTTATTGTTGTTCAGAATTGATCAAAGGGCCAGTCAAAATGAATAAACGGGACGCCAGTTGAATAGCCCTGCCCTACTGAGACGTAACCCCAAACCCGAAATGTACAAAGACCTCCAGGGGTTCATCTCCTACTGAGACCTCCGGGGATTTACAGGGGCCGGAGCTCAACATGTGTCCCAGCCTTCAGCGCGACACGCCAGCTGAAATCATAATGCTGTTCAGGGGGCCCTTTAAACTCTGGCGTTAAACCACCAGGTAAAAGACTTCTGTCTTCTGGTGAGATGGATGGCTTTAGCAGAGAGATGAGGAGAGGGAGAGATCTGACAGAGGACCTTGTACAGTAGATGTGGGTGCCTGTTGCCTGTGTGTCAGAGTCAGAGCTAAAAAAGCTCAACAAATGCCCACAGTCTCATACCAGTCATGAACTACATTGGACCCCAAATCTTCAAAAGTTCTTCTGCGCAGCCTTAGAATTATATTAGGCCTAATACAGAAAAGAAGACAAGACATTTTTACATAAATACACAAGAGATCTACAACTTTGGTGTTAGCTTTAAATATTTAACAGTAGGTATCCCTGTTTCTGTTCTCTCCTCACGACCTTGCTGGCACCTGCCTGCTCTAACCAAAGCAGATAAAACAGGCCTAAATTATATTTATTTTGGTGTAATCATAAGGATTAAGCTGCTGAAGAAACACATTAATATATAATCCCCCGTGCCTCCCCCCTCCTCTCACTTTACCCCCGGGCTCTCCCTGCCTCCTCCCTCCCTCCCACCCCCTCTCTCTCTCTCCCTCCCTCCCTCCAGCTTTGCAGCACTGAGCCTTTTAATTCAGAAGGAAAATGGAGGCAGTGGTTTGGAGCCGCTTTGAGCTCCTGCCAAGCTCTCGTCTGCATTGTGGAGTTTACAGCTGGGCTTGCTTTCCTTTATTCTGCTCTTTCTCTGTCCCTTCCTTTCTTTCTATGTCCCTCTCTTTCTTTCTCTGTCCCTTCCTTTCTTTCTGTGGTGCAATTCTTGCTGCTGTGTGTGCAGGGGGGAGGGGGTCACTTGTTATGGGGCCAACTTTTTGGGTTTCCATCCCATACACCCCACTTCATCCCTCCGTCTTCCCCCATACACCTCACTTCTTCCTTCCCCCCTCCCCCGTGCCCCCTCATTCCCTCCTTCCTCAATGACAGGCTGTAAACACAAGAAAAGTGAGAGGGGGAGAGGAGGGGGAAGGGGGGACACGGCACACTCTTAACCCCCTGACATGCTGCCTCATTTCTCCCTGCCCCTTCTGCTGCACTCTAGCATGGTTTAAACGTACTGTACAGCGTGTCTTATTATCCTGGTTTAAACGTACTGTACAGCGTGTCTTATTATCCTGGTTTAAACGTACTGTACAGCGTGTCTTATTATCCTGGTTTAAACGTACTGTACAGCGTGTCTTATTATCCTGGTTTAAACGTACTGTACAGCGTGTCTTATTATCCTGGTTTAAACGTACTGTACAGCGTGTCTTATTATCCTGGTTTACATGTACTGTACAGCGTGTCTTATTATCCTGGTTTAAACGTACTGTACAGCGTGTATTATTATCCTGGTTTAAATTTACTGTACAGTGTGTCTTATTATCCTGGTTTAAACTTACTGTACAGCGTGTCTTATTATCATGGTTTAAACATACTGTACACCGCGACTTATTATCATGGTTTAAACGTACTATACACCCTGTCTTATTATCATGGTTTAAACGTACTGTACAGCGTGTCTTATTATCATGGTTTAAACGTACTATACACCCTGTCTTATTATCATGGTGTAAACGTACTGTACAGCGTGTCTATTATCAGAGGGAGAAAACAGGGATAAATAAGTTCTGAAGAAATATAGAAATATAGAGAGAAGGAGATCCAAAGGGAGATACAGACACATTGAGAGAAAGATAATGAGAGAGAGTGAGACAGAAGAGGAGATGGAATACTCAAATAAAGACAGTGATCTGATAACAAGCTGTGGGACTTTGAGACAGACCGTATCTCTCAGAGAAAAACACTGATATTAAAAAGATAGGGAGATTGTGCCGTAATTCTTTCTCATACACAGTAGTCTGCAGATGTATGACTGTAAATGAGATTAAATGGAGGAGGCTCATTGGTTCCCCATTTTCCAGTACTCTCATTCTCCATCTCAATTTGATTTGATGTAAAACTCCTACTGAAACTCCTACTGAAAGCCACAAAGAGATGACAAGCGCCTGATGCATCCAACCTTCCGGAAACCTCCAGTAAACCACACACTTATTATTGTTACTGTTGGATCTGCATTTTAATCCTCAGGCACTGGCCAGTCTGGCAGACAGTTTACCAGTCTACTCTGTTCCGGGATCAGGTGCTGACTTGTTGAACATCAGACCTTGTGAAAGTAATGGAAGCTAAACATACTTTCTGTATATCAAATAAAGTGAAAGAAAAACATCTATTTCCGTTTGTCTCTGAAAGATGAGTAATGATGATACGTCCTCGTTATGTTCCAGCAATGTCCTCCTCCGTGGTGAGCTGGAGTGATGAATATAGAGAGATGAATAATATGGACATAGCTTAACGTGGAACAGACAGCTGCTGAGAACGAGAGCTCTTTCGTTCATCCAGACTAATCAAATCCCAAATGAAATCAACTCGGCTGCATTAGCCACAGCCAATGCAAAGCACCTCGGCACAAATTCATTTTCGATTTGAATTACAAATGAATCCTTTTAGAGGATCGTTGTGTTCTTGTAATGATCTGACTCCCAGGTATCACTCAGAGTTTGGTAGAAGGTTACATCTCCATGACAACTTGAAGAGAGAGGAGGGAGGGGGAAAGCTGTTGATGATGAGCCCAGGGGAAAATCGAGCTTCTCTTCTGTTACTGTCAAGGAAGTAGGAATCCTGTGGATCTGTGGACTTGACTGTATCTGTTTATATCCAGCATCTGTTGAAGCTCCCAATGAGGCATTTTAATGTATTGCAAAAGTACATTTAAAAAATGCTATGAAATCTTACAGTTTAGTTATGATAAAATGCAACATTGTCTTTGTTTTAGTTGTAAGTTTCCCAGTTAGCAGCCTGTTGGTTGTTAGCTGCCTACAGTATATGACAAGGTCATTTTACTACAGACATTTGCATGTTTTTCTGACAACACCCGTCCCTCTAAGGGAGTTGGCCTATCAGTCACAATGCCACACAGTGAGAACACAGATCAGTATTAGGTTGATGTTTACCTAAGAGTCCATCAGGCTGTCAACTGTGTCTTTGTCATACTTGTTGCCTCATGGTGTTTCAGGTGTGGTGTGTGTCGTCAGAGAGTTTCAGGTGTGGTGTTTGTCGTCATGGTGTTTAAGGTGTGGTGTGAGTCCCTAAGTTGTGAGTCACACAGGACGTCGAGTCTCAACAATGCTGTCATCAGCATGCCGTGACTTCGGTGTAAACGAAGCAGGATGATGGCATGCGAGAGAGGAGAATAGAGAGCAGAGATCAGAAGTTAATAAAACACTGTGCTCTCCAGCTGCTCAGACACATATTGGTCCGTGTCCAAAATGGCACTCCATTCCCTATAAAGTGCACTACTTTTGAAGGACCCTCAGCCAGGCTGTCTTCCTGTATTAGAACCCGCTCGGTGACCCTCCAGATACACTTCACCCTAACCGCCTGGGAAAGCAGGAAGCGGTGGTCCTGGAAAATGTCATGTTTACACTGAGCTTCCTTTAAACTTGTCTGCTGCCCTCCTTTTACTCATTGACTGAAAGTGGACAGGGTCATTCTTAATAGTCACAGATGACCTTTTAATAAACACCTACGAGCCAACACTTGGTAAATAATCCAAACAAAGCCTTTACTGCTTGAAGATTAAGTAGAAACAGTGAGTCGAATCGTCGCTTGAGGAACGTGCGTGCGACTCAAAGTTTCACGCAAATCTCCATTGGACATCTACGTATGATTTTCTTTCAAGTTCTGAGATAAGATCCCATTCGTCAATCTGGGATTCAACCCTACAAAATGAAGCCTTAACTAACATGAATACAGTTGACCCACATCCACATAGTCATCATCCCTCTGTCTTCACCCATATACCGTATATCCCGCTCTGCTCCCTCCCCCTGCTCCCTCCCCCTGCTGTAACCCGCTCTGCTCCACTCCCTCCCTCCTCCTACCTCTCATCTACCTGCATGTTTCCCATTCCCAGTCATCAATCAACCACTACCTTCCAGTCTACACCTTTCACTCCGCCCCCTGTGTCGGTCTGAAACCCCTTTCTGTGTCGGTCTCAAACCCTTACTCTTAATTTCATGGATCATAGATCTTCTGCTTTCCTCCCGGCTCACAGTTCACTCCCCAACCTGAGAGAGTCGTGCCTCTACAGACAGCCCAGACAGAGCGAGAGCAATGCTGTAAGCTGATACCTGGACGCTCCACTACAGTTCCCCTTGAGGGGATATGAATGGTTGACAGGTGGACACACCTGGTCTCTACAGCAACACAAACCTGCCGTTCTCAAAACCTGCACCCTGTTCCAAACTCACGGCCAGCCGTTCGCCTCTCTAAGACCCTGGAGCAAGAGACAGGGCTGGGGATAGTCTCTTTTCGTCTCTTTTACAGAGATGTGAGGTGTTGACAGTTCTGCATTATAAAGACAAATTGTCCAAGGTAGAGCATTTCCAGAGGCGTAGATTGATGGTCTTAAACACTGACGGTATGACTTAACTGAAATTCAAGACACTGCAAAGTACATTGCAGTCTAAGCTAAAAAAGTTCTCAGAGCATGTGGGATGTTTAGATATTTTACATCACAGTGACTGAAGGGAAGACTAAAAAACTGTGACAGGCCATTGACCTTGACTCCGCCCACATAATGTGTGTGTGAGAGAGGGAAAGCACACGGGGGCGAGGGGTGAAACAGTGCAAGAGTGAGAGATATAGACAGAGAGAGAGAGAATCAGTCATAGAGCCCATTGCCCTTTATGGTTGTGAGGTCTGGGGTCCGCTCACCAACCAAGACTTCACAAAATGGGACAAACACCAAATTGAGACTCTGCACGCAGAATTCTGCAAAAATATCCTCCGTGTACAACGTAGAACACCAAATAATGCATGCAGAGCAGAATTAGGCCGATACCCACTAATTATCAAAATCCCGAAAAGAGCTGTTAAATTCTACAACCACCTAAAAGGAAGCGATTCACAAACCTTCCATAACAAAGCCATCACCTACAGAGAGATGAACCTGGAGAAGAGTCCCCTAAGCAAGCTGGTCCTAGGGCTCTGTTCACAAACACAAACACACACTACAGAGCCCCAGGACAGCAGCACAATTAGACCCAACCAAATCATGAGAAAACAAAAAGATAACTACTTAACACATTGGAAAGAATTAACAAAAAAACAGAGCAAACTAGAATGCTATTTGGCCCTACACAGAGAGTACACAGCGGCAGAATACCTGACCACTGTGACTGACCCAAAATTAAGGAAAGCCTTGACTATGTACAGACTCAGTGAGCATAGCCTTGCTATTGAGAAAGGCCGCCGTAGGCAGACATGGCTCTCAAGAGAAGACAGGCTATGTGCTCACTGCCCACAAAATGAGGTGGAAACTGAGCTGCACTTCCTAACCTCCTGCCCAATGTATGACCATATTAGAGAGACATATTTCCCTCAGATTACACAGATCCACAAAGAATTCGAAAACAAATCCAATTTTGAAAAACTCCCATATCTACTGGGTGAAATTCCACAGTGTGCCATCACAGCAGCAAGATTTGTGACCTGTTGCCACGAGAAAAGGGCAACCAGTGAAGAACAAACACCATTGTAAATACAACCCTTATTTATTTTATCTTGTGTCCTTTAACCATTTGTACATTGTTAAAACACTGTATATATATATAATATGACATTTGTAATGTCTTTACTGTTTTGAAACTTCTGTATGTGTAATGTTTACTGTTAATTTTTGTTGTTTTTCACTTTATATATTCACTTTGTATGTTGTCTACCTCACTTGCTTTGGCAATGTTAACACATGTTTCCCATGCCAATAAAGCCCTTGAATTGAATTTAATTGAATTGAGAAAGACAGCAAGAGAGCAAGGTGGGAGCGAGATTGAGAATGAAAGAGAGCAAGAGCGAGATAGAGAGAGAGAGAGAGAGAGAGAGAGAGAGAGAGTGGGAGAAAGAGCACAATAATAGAAAGATGGGTGGAGGGGTGGTGGAGGTAGGTACTAAGTTGTGGGTTGTGGACAGGCGTTGAAGAGAGCTGGTGATGGTATACGAGACAGACTCTTTCATTTGCATGTACATGCTGTCAGTCTGGAGCCTGACGACAGGGGGTAGGAGAGGCTTGGAAGGGGTTAAGTAGCAGCTTTTTACTCGGTTCTTAAATAGCAGCAAACTGGATTTACTTTGGGCTGTGCTGAGTGGTGTGGCAGAGCTATCATTTTGAAATCACCAGCAGCTCCGGTGCCTGGGAGGACGAGTCCAGGACTTACATAGTGCATGTCTGTTATGCATGGGTATCTACCTGGGTTAAATTCAGTGTATCACCCTATCACCCTTTCCCTCTCTGTATAAAGATAACAAAACAGAGGTAAAACATGTATCCCTGGCTCTTGCCTCACCTATCCAGCCCCAGTCTTTGACATTGTCTCCGTAGCATAGCTCAGCGAGCTCTAGACACTTTGTTGTTCTCAGTCAGACCACAGTCTGTGGTGGCAGTGCACTATAATTATCTAGGGTCTGCTAAGTCCCTCTGTAGGGGCAACGAGATAAACTCCTCTTAAAGACTAAGACTGCAGACTCCAGTTTAGAGACAAAGACTATAGTGTTAAGAAGCACCTGACTCTTCCTTCCATTTCCTCCTTAATCGATGCGTAATTTGAATTTGAATAGAGCCATACAGTGTCGTAGCCCTGAGAGTCAAGTGTATAATCAATTGGTGGACATATTTAGATCCCTTAAAATAAACTTTCCTCAGACTCTCTTCGGAAGTGACAGATTTACAATAAGACAATTACCACAAGCCTCACTCAGTGTTAATTGTTGTTTTCTTCACCTTATTTTGTCTCATAACGAGGATCAAGTTTGCTTGGAAAATTAAACGTTGGGTTCTTGAAAAATACACAAGGTTGATTAGATGAGTAGCTTTGAGGTTGAGTGGTCTGCTCCCCTTTACAGGACTATCGTGTAGAACTGAACTCACAGACAAACCTCTGAGCTGCACATGGCATTGGTTCAATTCATCTGGAAAAAGCAAGCTATTTAGACCGACATTCTGTGTCAGAAATATGGCTGAGACAGGAAAATATGTTGTGCTATCATGTCAAAGCATGACGTCTTACAACAATGGAAAATGCCACTTCTGAGAGAGGAAATGTTTTATGACTGGGGTTGATGACATAGATTTGGCTGGTTTGAATAAAATGCTGCAGCTTCAAAGAGCTCATGCTTCACCACCAGTATATTTCCAGTTGCTTAAGATCCTCTACCACGTGACTTTTAGTGTTACAGACTTGGCTGGGGGGGGGGGGGGGGGGAGAGCAATGCTAACACACACGTATGAAGCGCAGAGAAAGTGTTACGCTTCAAACAAGGAGACTTAATCAAAGTTATCAGTAATGGTTCCAGGCTGACCCTTCAGTCTAATGTGAGAGAGAGAGAGAGAGAGAGAGAGAGAGAGAGAGAGACAGATATCCTGGCTCTGGTTAGGTAGGCCAAGGAAGAGACTGTTACCGTGGCGATGCTGTGCCCTGGGCCAACAGGCCAGCTAAAACCTGGTGCTTTGCCGTGGTAGCCGGGTGTGTTGTCTTGGTGTTGGGTTCCCTCCCTCTCAGGGCCAGTCAGGATGAGGTCGAGTGGAGGAGCTTCTCTTTTGTACAAAACAAATAGCAGCATGTTTGTTTGTTCATATAAAGATAATGTAGTGTCACAAAGTACAGAAAACTGTAGTGTCCGATGAGGGTTAAACAAAGGATTACACATAGCAAGGGGAAACAGAAGGGAGGGAGTACAACATGACAGATACTCTCTGTCTGTGACAACAGGAGGGTTGTACTGGGACACAGACCACTTGCAGCGACAGTTGGTGTTGAGTCATGTGATGGACCTTATGGCAGAGCCAGGCTGCTGGTTGGTTGTCTGCAGTGGAGAGCAAGGGAGCCAGTGTCAGTGTCAGTGGGGAGTCACCTCCGTGTGTTGGAGCTAATCTCTGGGCTCCAGCTCTACTGGGTGGAGGTCAGGGGGGAGCCTGGTGAACGGACAGTCCTCAGCACAGGAAACGACAGAAGCAGGAAGAGCCGTTGCCTCACCATCCGCCCTGCCACTCTATCACTACGGCCTCAACACTCACAGCCTATCCTTTCGGCTGGAGATGTGTGCCATGAAAATTTCTCTGTATCACATTCTCCCACCCAAAGCACTCCCCTGTGTCTCTGCTGAGCTAACTCATTTTAGTGCGGAGTCAGTCTCTCTCTCGCTCTCTCACTCTCTCTTTCTTTCTCTCTCCATCTCACACACTCCTCCTCATGAAGTCATTCACTGGGAGAGAGGATGTACCACAGGGGAGGTTGTACCGGTCTTCCCACCTTGTTTTTTTTGTTTTTTTACAGCTCATCGATGACTGATTCTGGGTTCTCAAATAAACCTCTGTGGGAACAAATCTGTTAAATACACTACATGACCAAAAGTATGTGGACACCTGCTCGAACATCTCAATCCAAAATCATGGGCATTAATATGGAGTTGGTCCCCCCTTTGCTGCTATAACAGCCTCCACTCTTCTGGGAACTGTTGCCACAAAGTTGGAAGCACAGAATCGTCTAGAATGCCATTGTATGCTATTGTATGCTATAGCGTTAAGATTTCTCTTCACTGGAACTAAGGGGAATAGCCATGAAAAACAGCCCCAGACCATTATTCCTCCTCCAACAAACAGTTGGCACTATGCATTCAGGCAAGTAGCATTCTCCCTGCTTCTGCCAAACCTAGATTTATCCGTTGGCCTGCCAGAGTGCAAATCTCTCCAGAGTGGTGATCTTAGGCTTGTGTGTGGCCGCTTGGCCATGGAAACCCATTTTATGAAGCTCCCAACTAACATTTCTTGTGCTGACGTTGCTTCCAAAGGCAATTGGAACTCTGTAGTGTGTTAAAACCAAAGACAGACGATTTTTACCCGCTACGCGCTTCAGCACTCTGCAATCTCGTTCTGTGAGCTTGTGTGGCCTACCACTTCACAGCTGAGGTGTTGTTGCTCTTAGACGTTTCCACTTCACAATAAGAGCACTTACCAGTTGACCGGGAGCAGCGATAGCAGGAGAGACCTCTCCATCTTTACAACCATTGAATCTGTATATATTTTGACCATGACAGTTTACAATCTAAGGTAACACCATGTCATTTAGTCTCCTCAACTTGTTCAACAGCCACACCATTCTTACCAGATTCAGCTGAGGTCTAGAGCTTAGGGAAATGTTTTGTACCAAATACAATGCTCTTAGTTTTAGAGATGTTAAGGAACAGTTTATTACTGGCCACCCATTCCAAAACTGACTGCAACTCCTTGTTAAGGGTTTCAGTGAATTCATTAACTGTGGTTGCTGAAACATTTCTGGTTGACTCATCAGCATACACGGACAAACAGGCTTTGTTTAATGCCAGTGGCATGTCATTGGTAAAAATATTAAAAAGTAAAGGGCCTAGAGAACTGCCTTGTGGTACACCACACCCTACATGCTTGGCATTAGAGAAGCTTCCATTAAAGAAAACCCTGAGTTCTATTAGATAGAGAGCTCTGAATCCACAAAATGGCATAATATCCACAATACTCAACAACAGGTTATTGTCAATAATATCAAAGGCTGCTCCCACAATCTTTTTATTATCAATTTCTTTCAACCAATCATCAGTCATTTGTGTCAGTGCAGTACATGTTGAGTGCCCTTCTCCATAAGCATGCTGAAAGTCTGTTGTCAATTTGTTTACAGAGAAATAGCATTGTATTTGGTCAAACACATTTTCTTTACCACAGTTTGCAAGAGCTGGCAGCAAGCTGATTGGTCTGCTGCTAGAACCAGTAAAGGCCGCTCTTGGGTAACAGTATGACATTGGCTTCCCTCCAGACATCTTCCTCTAGACTTAGATTAAAGATATGACAGGTAGGAGTGGCCATAGAGTCAGCTACCATCCTCAGTAGCCTTCCATCAAAGTTGTCAATGCCAAGAGGTTTGTCATTGTTGATCGATAACAAAACATTCTAAGAGTAAGTTTCTTACCAGGGCATGTTTATCAATAATTGGAGGAAGCAATATAACAAATTCATCAAGTGCAGCGTCTGGATAATCCTTATTAATTACCATCAAATATTTTTAACATCATGCACATAAAAGTCACAGCAAAAACTTTTGTATGATCTCTTATACAATATTTTAGGCTGAGCTTTTGGAACCTTGGTTCTCCTAGATATACCCACTATATTGTGATCACTGCATCCAATGGGTATGGTTACAGCTTTTGAAAAGAGTTCTACAGTATTTGTAATAATTTGATCAATACATGTGGATGATCATGTTCTTGTAGTGTTTGTAAACACCCTGGTAGGTTGATTAGGAACCTGAACCAGATTACAGCCACTGGTTACAGAAGAAGTTCCCTCTTGAGCGGACAGTTTGATGAAAACCAAGCAAGTAGACCTCTCTGTTTACATCACATACAGTACACCATCAAGCATTTCACACACATTATTTAGATACTGATAGTTAGCACTTGGCGGCCTATAGCAACACCCCAAAATAATGGGCTTTAGATAAGGTAGGTGAACCTGCAACCACAACACTTCAATAATACTTGACATGAGATCTTCTCTAAGCATTACTGGGATATGGCTCTGAATATACACTACTGTTCAAAAATTTGGGGTCACTTACAAATGTCCTGGTTTTCCATGAAAACATACATGAAATGAGTTGCAAAATTAATAAGAAATACAGTCAAGACGTTGACAAGGTGATAAATAATGATTTGTAATTGAAATAATAATAAACTTTGCTTTTGTCAAAGAATACTCAATTTGCAGCAATTACAGCCTTGCAGACCTGGGCATTCTAGTTGTTAATTTGTTGAGGTAATCTGAAGAGATTTCACCCCATGCGTGTAGCCGGGGAGTTTAAGAATATTTCTAAGAATATTTTTGCATTCCCTGCACCACCGTTTCAGCTGAACGGGGGGGGGTGTAGTTCCTGTAGGGGAACCCATAGGCTTAAAATGCAGGGAAACTTAAATCCGTTTTATCAAATTTATATCAGTATGTTAAATGTGCAACCAGAAGGAAAAAAAACTCTGAACCATCTTTACTCCACACACAGAGACGCTTACAAAGCTCTCCCTTGCCCTCCATTTGGCAAATCTGACCATAATTCTATCCTCCTGATTTTTGCTTACAAGC
Organism: Oncorhynchus kisutch; assembly: GCF_002021735.2. Taxonomy (NCBI): domain Eukaryota; kingdom Metazoa; phylum Chordata; class Actinopteri; order Salmoniformes; family Salmonidae; genus Oncorhynchus; species Oncorhynchus kisutch. The sequence goes on from NC_034190.2 coordinate 28,622,962, forward strand.
AAAGATTTAAGCAGGAAGCAGCAGTGACTAGATCAATAAAAAAGTGATCAGATGAAGCTAAGCTACAGGACTGTTTTGCTAGCACATACTGGAAAATGTTCCGGGATTCCGCCAATGGCATTGAGGAGTACACCATATCAGTCATTGGCTTCATTAATAAGTGCATTGGTGACATCGTCCCCACAGTGACCGTACGTACATATCCCAACCAGAAACCATGAATTACAGGCAACATCCGTATTGAGCTAAAGGCTAGAGCTGTCGCTTTCAAAGAGTGGGACTCTAACCCGGAATCTTATAAGAAACCCCGTTATGCCCTCCGATGAACCATCAAACAGTTAAAGTGTCAGTACAGGACTAAGATTGAATCGTACTACACTGGCTCTGATGCTCGTCAGATGTGTCAGGGCTTACAATCCATTACATACTACAAAGGTAAGCACAGCCGAGAGCTGCCCAGTGACACGAGCCTACCAGACTAGCTAAACTACTTCAATGCTCGCTTTGAGGAAAATAACACTGAAATATGCATGACAGCACCAGCTGTTCTGGAAGATTGTGTGATCACGCTCTCCATGGCCGATGTGAATAAGACAGGTCAACATTCACAAGGCCGCAGGGCCTGACAGATTACCAGGACGTGTACTGCAAGCATGCGCTGACCAACTGGCAAGTGACTTCACTGACATTTTTATCCTCTCCCTGTCCGAGTCTGTATTATCAACATGTTCTAAACAGATCACCATAGTGCCTGTGTCTAAGAACACTAAGGTAACCTGCCTAAATGACTACTGACCCGTAGCACTCACGTCTGTAGCCATGAATGGCTGGTCATGGCTAACATGAACACCAATATCTCAGAAACACTAGACCCACTCCAATTTGCATACCGCCCCAACAGATCCACTGATGATGCAATCTCTATTGCACTCCACACTGCCCTTTCCCACCTGGACAAAAGGAACACCTACATGAGAATGCTATTCATTGACTACAGCTCAGTGTTCAACACCATAATGCCCTCAAAGCTCATCACTAAGCCAAGGACCCTAAGACTAAACATCTCCCTCTGCAACTGGATCCTGGACTTGCTGATGGGCCACCCCAGTTGGTAAGGGTAGGTAACAACACATCCGCCACGCTAATGCTCAACACAGGGACCCCTCTGGGGTGCGTGCTCAGTCCCCTCCTGTACTCCCTGTTCACTCACGACTACATGTCCAGGCACGACTCCAACACCGTCATTAAGTTTGCCGATGACACAACAGTGGTAGGCCTGATCACGAACAACGACGAAACAGCCTATAGGGAGGAAGTCAGAGACCTGGCCGTGTGGTGCCAGGACAACAACCTCTCCCTCAACGTGATCAAGACAAAGGAGATGATTGTGGACTACGGGATAAATAGGACCGAGCACTCCCCCATTCTCATCAACGGGCTGCAGTGGAGCAGGTTGAGAGCATCAAGTTCCTTGGTGTCTAATTCACCAACAAACTAACATGGTCCAAGCACACCAGGACATGTGGTGAAGAGGGCACGACAAAACCTAACCTAAAGACTCCAGCAACTCTAGTTATAGACTGTTCTCTCTGTTATCACTCGGCAAGCGGTACCGGAGTGCCAAGTCTAGGTCCAAGAGGCTTCTAAACAGCTTCTACCTCGAATCCATAAGACTCATGAACACCTAATCAAAAGGTTACCCCCTGCCCTCTTTTACACCGCTGCTACTTTGTTGTTATCCTCTATGCAGAGTCACTTTAATAACTCTACCTACAGTTGAAGTCGGAAGTTTACATACACCTTACCCAAACACATTTAAACTCAGTTATTCACTATTCCTGACATTTAATCCGAGTTAGATTTCCCTGTTTTAGGTCAGTTAGGATCACCACTTTATTTTAAGAATGTGAAATGTCAGAATAATAGTAGAGAGAATGATTTATTTAAGCTTTTATTTCTTTCATCATATTCCCAGTGGGTCAGAAGTTTACATACTGTTAAGGTTTTCTTCCAGTGAAAGAGAGGAGGACCAAAATGCAGCGTGGTTATCTCGATACATCTTTAATAAAGAATATAACGACCAATACAAAAACGTAATGTGAAAAACCTAAACAGCCCTATCTTGTGCAAACAAACACAGAGACAGGAACAATCACCCACGAAACACTCAAAGAATATGGCTGCCTAAATATGGTTCCCAATCAGAGACAACGATAAACACCTGCCTCTGATTGAGAACCACTCTAGGCAACCATAGACTTTACTATACTACAATCCCATAACCTAAAAAAAAAGACAAAACACACCACAATAAATAACCCATGTCACACCCTGGCCTGACCACAATAATAAAGAAAACACAAAATACTAAGACCAGGGCGGGACACATACACTCAATTAGTATTTGGTACCATTGCCTTTAACATTTTTAACTTGGGTCAAATATTTTGAGTAGCCTTCGACAAGCTTCCCACAATAAGTTGTGTGAATTTTGGCCCATTCCTCCTGACAGCTGGTGTAACTGAGTCAGGTTTGTAGGTTTCTTTGCTCGTACACACTTTTTCAGTTCTGCCCACAAATCTTCTATGGTATTGAGGTCAGGGCTTTGTGATGGCCACTCCAATACCTTGATGTTGTTGTCCTTAAGCCATTTTCCACAACTTTGGAAGTATGCTTGGGGTCATTGCCCATTTGGAAGACCCATTTGCGACCAAGCTTTAACTTCCTGACTGATGTCTTGAGATGTTGCTTCAATATATCCACATCGTTTTCCTACCTCATGAAGCCATCTATTTTCTGAAGTTTACCAGTCCCTCCTGCAGCAATGCACCCCAACAGCATGATGCTGCCACCACCGTGCTTCACGGTTGGAATGGTGTTCTTCGGCTTCCAAGCCTCCCCCTTTTTCCTCCAAACATAACAATGGTCATTATGGCCAAACTGTTCTATTTTTGTTTCATCAGACAAGAGGACATTTCTCCAAAAAGTACAATCTTTGTCCCCATGTGCAGTTGCAAACCGTAGTCTGTCTTTTTTTATGGCGGTTTTGGAGCAGTGGCTTCTTCCTTGCTGAGCGGCCTTTCAGGTTATTTCAATATAGGACTCGTTTTACTGTCGATATTGTTTTGCCCTGACCTTAGAGAGCTTTTTTATTTCTCTATTTGGTTAGGTCGGGTGTGATTTGGGTGGGCATTCTAGTTTTTCTATTTCTTTGTTGGCCGAGTATGGTTCCCAATCAGAGGCAGCTGTCTATCTTTGTCTCTGATTGGGGATCATACTTAGGCAGCAATTTTTCCCACCTTAGATTGTGGGATCTTGTTTTTGCATAGTTGCTGTCTAGCCCTGCAGAACTTTATGTTCGGTTTTGTATTTTGGTCGGAGTTAAGTATTAAAAATCATTAACACTTTCCACGCTGTGCTTTGGTCTCATTTATTTAATGACGGACGTAACAGATATAGATACTTTTGTACCTGTTTCCTCCAGCATCTTCACAAGGTCCTTTGCTATTGTTCTGGGATTGATTTGCACTTTTCGCACCAAAGTACGTTCATCTCTAAGAGACAGAACGTGTCTCCTTTCTGAGCGGTATGACGACTGCGTGGTCCCATGGTGTTTATACTTGCGTGCGATTGTTTGTACAGATGAACGTGGTACCTTCAGAAGTTTGGAAATTGCTCCCAAGGATGAACCAGACTTGTGGAGGTTTACCATTTTCTTTCTGAGGTCTTGGCTGATTACTTTTGACTTTCCCATGATGTCAAGCAAAGAGGCACTGAGTTTGAAGGTAGGCCTTGAAATACATGTACACATCCGATTGACTCAAATTATGTCAATTAGCCTATCAGAAGCTTCTAAAGCCATGACATCATTTTCTGGAATTTTCCAAGCTGTTTAAAGGCAGTCAACTAAGTCAACTTCTGGCCCACTGGAATTGTGATACAGTGATGAAATAAGTGAAATAATCTGTCTGTAAACAATTGTTGGAAAAATTACTTGTGTCATGCACAAGTAGATGTACTAACCGACTGGCCAAAACTATAGTTTGTTCACAAGAAATTTGTGGAGTAGTTGAAAAATGAGTTTTAATGACTCCAGCCTAAGTGTATGTAAACTTCCAACTTCAACTGTACATTTACATGTTTCCTCAACATTGACTCTGTACCGGTAACCCGCTATATTGTCTCGCTATTGATATTTTACTCCTGCTCTTTAATTACTTGTTACTTTTATTTGTTATTCTTATCCTTATTTTTTTAAACTGCATTGCTGGTTATGGGCTCGTAAGTAAGCGTTTCACTGTAAGGTCTACACCTGTTGTATTCAGCGCATGTGACTAATAACATTTTATTTTATTTGTTTCTTCCCTCAATAGTTCTTGCATAGTTTGGAGGTGTACTTTGGGTCATTGTCCTGTTGAAGGAGGAAACTGGCTCAAATTAAGCATCGTCCACAGGTTATGGCATGGTGTTGTAAAATGGAGTAATATCCTTCCTACTTCAAGATCCCTTTTACACTGTACAAATCTCCCACTTTACCACCACCAAATAACCCCCAAACCATCACATTGCCTCCACCATGCTTGACAGATGGCGTCAAGCACTCCTCCAGCATTTTTTCATTTTTTTTGCTTCTCACGAATGTTCTTTGTGATCCGAACACCTCAAATTTAGATTTGTCTCTCCGTAACACTTTTTTCCAATCTTCCTCTGTCCAGTGTCTGTGTTCTTTTGCCCATCTTAACCTTTTTGAGATACATTTTGAGATATGGCTTTTTCTTTGCAACTCTGCCTAGAATGCCAGCATCCCGGAGTCGCCTCTTCACTGTTGACGTTGAGACTGGTGTTTTGCGGGTACTATTTAATAAAGCTGCCAGTTGAGGACTTGAGGCGTTTGTTTCTCAAACTAGACACTCAAATGTACTTGTCCTCTTGCTCTGTTGTGCACCGGGGCCTCCCACTCTTTCTATTCTGGTTAGTTTTCAGCTGTGCTAACATAATTGCAAAATGGTTTTCTAATGATCAATTAGCCTTTTAAAATGATAAACTTGGATTAGCTAACACAACGTGCCATTGGAACACAAGAGTGATGCTTGCTGATAATGGGCCACTGTACGCCTATGTACAGTGGGGAGAACAAGTATTTGATACACTGCTGATTTTGCAGCTTTTCCTACTTACAAAGCATGTAGAGGTCTGTAATTTTTATCATAGGTACACTTAAACTGTGAGACTGTATTTCTGATCAATTTGATGTTATTTTAATGGACAGAAAATGTGATTTTCCTTCAAAAACAAGGATATTTCTAAGATCCAACACAATCTTCCTTTGGTTCATCTTAATTTCCTTCCTTTTGTAGTCCTCAGACCACAATCCTGTTCTCATGTGTTGATTCTGCAATTCCGTCTACAACAATGTTGTTCCGCCTTGATTGTCCCTCTACATAATCTGATTTCTCTGTCATTGTTATGATGGATTTCCATATAGAACTAATCTCCTCTCTCAATGACTTACAGGTTGTTGTCATCTTGCCGTTTTCCTGTTTGAACTCATCAAGCGGACCCTGGGACAACTGCAAACTCTTTTTCAGGTCCTGGACCTCTCTGGTCAGGTCGTCCATTATTTTATTAGTCGTCTCCACCAGTATTTGGACAAAACAACTATTTTCTTGTTGTTGTAACAACTGCTTGTAGAACAATGTTTGATCATTTTAAAGATCCTTTACCTGTGATAGAGAGACACCACTGTCCTCAACGGTACCAGCTTTGGTCTTGTCATGGTAGCAACGTAGGCTACGTTGTTACTCCCCACAATTCCAGACAGTGCAGGTTGCAGGGAAGATGGAAACAGCAACAAACAGTAGGGATCTAGACAGTCACAAGCATGGGACAATCCGAGGTCCAATGAAACCCTGCTAGCTTGATAGGCAGCTGACAGGGGCAGCTAGGTCCTCGGTTGGCAGAATCCCTGGACAGATAGCAGCGGTCCCAGCTACTGATGCCAACCGCATCGCAGGATCCAAAATCAAAAGGTTTCCAACTAGTAACCAAACTTTTCCAAGAAAAAACGTTTTCAGACACTTTCAAACTTTACAAACCAACAAACCAAGTGCTGCCTCTATTCCATGTTCAACGGGACGCCACATTTACATATGGTGAAGGCTTGTCATCCTAAGGGTATTACCAAGGAGGTTTGGTTGTAAATAACCAATTATGTTGTAACAACTTAAATACCTTAACAGTGAAATCCTTAGCCTGTTGCTCCTGGAATGGCAAAGGTTATTGAGGACCGAACAATTTCTGCTTAACACTAGAAAGCATTCTGGTAGTCAGAATAAGCACAACAGACTGCTCACAGACATACAATACATTCAACCCACATACTGAGTCATTAGTCATTAGAAGCATTTGCCTGGTCTCTACAGAGCATCTACCTCCTACAGCCTACAGCGTGGTGGAGGCTGAGAGTGGTGCTGAGGATGATCTACAGAAGCAGTGAGGTTAAAAACAGACACCACACACACACACACACATTGATCAGCTGGAGACAGATGTCAGGCTTCATTTACCTAACCCTTCCTCCCTTCCTTCTTGCTAACCTTCTTCCCTCCTAACTGACTAACAGGCTTAGGTGGGCGTTGGTGCTGTGATACTGAGAGTGCAAGTCCAGTAGGAATAGTAGGAATATACACTGAGTGTACAAAACATCACCTCCCTTCTGCCTCGCCTCCCCTGCTGAACCCAACACCCTGGACAACACACACAGCAAACCTGTAAACAATTCATGAGGCCTCCATTTTTCATGGGGAGAGAGAGGGAGGGAGGGAGAGAGAGAGAGGGAGAGAGAGAGAGAGGGAGAGAGGGCGAGAGAGAGAATGTGTGCAAGAGATAGTGAGAAAGAGATTGAGTCAGGAAGAGTAAGAGAAAAAAGTGTCATTGAGAGATCGAGGAGTGTGGTGATCTAGGGGTCGAGGAGTGTGGTGGTCGAGTGGTTGAGGAGTGTGGTGGTCAAGTGGTCGAGGAGTGTGGTGGTCGAGGAGTGTGGTGGTCGAGTGGTCGTGGAGTGTGGTGGTCGAGGAGTGTGGTGGTCGAGTGGTCGAGGAGTTTGGTGGTCGAATGGTTGAGTGGTGTGGTGGTCGAGGAGTGTGGTGTTTGAGTGGTGTGGTGGTCGAGGAGTGTGGTGGTTGAGTGGTGTGGTGGTCGAGGAGTGTGGTGGTTGACTGGTCGAGGAGTTTGGTTGTCGAATGGTCAAGGAGCGTGGTGGTCGAATGGTGGAGGATTGTGGTGGTCGAGGAGTGTGATGGTCGAGTGGTGTTGTGGTCGAGGAGTGTGGTGGTCAAGGAGTGTGGTGGTCAAGGAGTGTTGTAGTCGAGGAGTGTGTAAATGCGTTTGTAGATTCTCCTCAGCCGTGCTAGTACAGTGTGCGGTGCCTCATTTGCATGTAGTGTGGCTGGCTGATGCTAATGTAATAGAGGTGCTGATTAGTTATAAATGAGTGTGAGGTGAGGAGAGAGGGGAGAATAGAGAGGATAAATACAACAAATAAAGAGTAGAGGAGAGTGGAGAAAAAGGAGAGAGAGAGCGCAGCACAGATGAGCTCCACTACTTAAGCCAGTGGGTCCCAGCAGCTCCACATGAGAGCTGGCCTGGTAACAAAGTAGGATAGGCTGCTGAACAGAGAGCCTGCTTAGAGTAATGATAATTAATATAATCATAATCACACTTTGTTATTAAGGATGTTTATGAGTTCTTCTGGTGAGAAATAAGGGTTTTATTTAATTTATTTTTACCACCGTATTCTCCCAATTTTTCGATCTTGTCTCGTCGCTGTATCTCCCCAACAGGCTCGGGGAGGCGAAGGTGGAGACATGCGTCCCCCGAAAAACATGATCCACCTAACCGCGCTCCTTAACCCGGAAGCCAGTCGCACAAATGTGTCTTAGGAAACATTGTGCAACTGGCACCTGGGGTCAGCCCGTAGGCACCCGGCCCGCCACAAGGAGTTGCTAGATTGCGATGAGCCAAGTAAAGCCCCACTGGCCAAACCCTCCCCTACCCCTGACAACGCCAGGTCAATTGTGCCATAAATCCTAATAAATCTGGTATGAGGTCTGGGATAACAATTTTGTGATTAGAATTGATTAAAACTACACAGGGAGAGCCTACCAGTAGTATGAATATACTGAGTCTACTGAGTAACATCTTGTGTTGGAGCAACCTTTGACAGGCAAATGATCCCAGTGAAATATGATAGACACACAGAGGACTACATAACTACTCTTCAATGTTCAGTTGAGTGTAAGACCAGGCCAGACCAACAAGTGGTTGCCTCTAGAATACAATCCTCCTCCAACCCTCCTGTCATTCACATCCCTCCAGGCTCAAACAACCTCCATCCCATCAGGAGAGGGACATGTGTAGCTCAGTGACCAGAGCCCAGGGGAACCAGGGGAAATGCTCATCAACAGAACTTTCTGTTACAATCACCTTCTCTTGTCATCATGCAAACAAAGCAGATAGGACCAGCTCCATATAAAACACAGGGAATACTCCAACATGTCTGTGAAAAGGCTCTATTCTGCTCACAGGTTATACAGTAGACACTCATTGATGCGAGGAGTACCTGGAACCATCTCTCCCTCTCTGCTCCCCCCTTTGTTCCCCAGCTGATCCTGGCTGTGGCCCATTTGTGTTACTTTTCCCCCCACGTGGCTGAGGTCAGTGGCAGTGGCCTCGCTCCCTTTCTCTTTCTCCTCGCTCGATCTCTCTCTCTCTCTCCTCGCTTGCTTTCTCTCTCTCTTCCCTCTCTCCCTGTGATCACAAAGCAGAGGAAGGCTGGTGTTTGTGAGGGGTGCAGGTGTCCTGGGCATGAAAGGGCCTCAGGGCTACAGGGAAAGAGACTCAAGAGACTCAGGTCCCTCTGGAGAACTTTCAGCTCAACCCAGCTGAGTCAGTCAGTCAGTCGAACAGAACACCTTCTCTAGCCGTTCGTTACGTGGCTACACTGAGGATGGCAGGCCTCCCCTGGTTATCACTGAATCATGGCTAGAGACAAATCCACTTAATCAAACCCCAGAATGTGAGGAGGAGAAATGTGAATGGACTGACTGCTGAGTGGGAGGAAGAGAATGACAACCAGAACGTACAGTTGAATGGAGAGATCACAGATAGACAGTGACAGACAGAAGATACAAAGTGTCCACATCAGACTGGATCAGATGGGGGGCGTCTCCAAGCAACAGGTTCAGCTGGACAGAACCAACTCCACCTCAGACAGTCCCATAGAGACAGGATGAAGACAGGGTTCCTAGGTGAGAACAGGTAAGGCTGTGGGTTCTGAGGTGAGGCTGTGACAACTAACATTGTCAACAAACACAACAACACAACAACAGCTATGGGGCAGCAGTACCCTTGTGGGTGTGTTTAACCAACCAGTAGAGCAGTAGTGTAACTGACATTTCACAACATGAACAGTTACACAGTCTTTGTATTATGTTGTTATTGTTGCTGTTGTTCACGTTGAACTTGGATTTCCTCTCTTTCTCATTGGTGTTTCCATTTGAGTCCAGCTGATGCAATTACCTAGCATGTATTTCATTCCAGGAGGGATTTAGGAACTCAAGGTGTCCAATTATCTTGCGTGGTAGACTGGGACTCTCAGTCCCTCTGTGGGGGCCAAGGCTGTAAAATAAATGTTGTTTGTGATCTTGACTGGTCCCAGCAGAGAGGAGAGGGCGGTGGGGGAGAGGGTAGAGGGGGCAGGGGAGGTTAACCTCACTTTAATGAGACTAGGTACAGGATTTCCATTTCAACAGGATAATTTAATACTAGCGCGACCCTCGGCACACCACACCATTTAAAACATTATTTCTCACTCTTTTGTGTAATATTCAATATCCTCACTAATACTTACATTTTACAGCAGCTTGAAAAGACAAAATTGTACAAGTGGCAAGCATCTATTTTACAACCTCCTCCCCCACCCAGCAGCACAGGGCTGTTCCTCTGTCTGTTGCTGTAGTGAACCTTTATTTAACTAGGCAAGTTAGTTAAGAACAAATTCTTATTTACAATGACGGCCTACCCTGGCCAAACCCGGACGACACTGGGCCAATTGTGCACCGCCATATAGGACTCCCAATCACAGCCTGTCAAGGGGTGTACTAGAGGCGAAGTCAGGTGCAGGAGAGCAGAGTAACGTAAACAGGGGCACTTTTATTTTCGTTTAAAAAACGAGAGCACTACATAAATAAAACGCGCTCAAAACGCGGAACATAACAAAAGTAAAGCGCATAATAAAATACCACAATAACATGAAACAATTACACACAAATACATGATGGGAAACAGAGGGTTAAATACAAGTAGATTGATTGGGGAAATGAAAACCAGGTGTGTAATGAACAAGACAAGACAAACGGACATGGAGCGGTGATGGCTAGAAAGCCGGTGACGTCGATCGCCGAACGAACAAGGAGAGGAGCCAACTTCGGCGGAAGTCGTGACACAGCCAGTTGTGGTACAGCCTGGAATCGAACCAGAGTGTCTGTAGTGATGTCTCTAGCACTGAGATGGAGTGCCTTTAGACAGTTGCGCCACTCGGGAGCCCAAGTGATCATCTTTCCATAATAAAAATAGTAAAAGAAGCTTTGCTATTTATACCAGATTCAATATTATAATACCACAAAAATGATCCCAAAATATTTGAGGTTACACTAACAGTGATACTGTTCCAACAAACAAGTTTCTAGTACCCTGAGAGAGATATATATATATCTATATATATATATAGATATATATATATTTTTTAAAGATCTCTCAACATTAATTTGGATTCCCTTTTTGTCAATGCTTTATTGGCCATGCTAAATGAATGGTATTTTCCCTCCACTGCCCCTCCCGCTCGTTCCCTTTACTCTGCTACGGGACATCAGTCTGAGTAGCACCGTCTGCTCTGATCAGTCTCACTCACCAATTAAAACCATGGGGAGTGAAAACTCTAATCAAACATTAACTGAACTATTTATGTTTCTACATCTAGGTCGCACATCAGTGAGGAGTTAAATGATGATTAAACAATATATATATTTATCCCTATACAATAACGGAAATTATTATAGTGTAACAGTTTAGAAATAGCTTACTGATATTTAATAAATTAGTAATAAAGATTTACAAATGTTCAGCAAATCATTAACACATACCTTAGAAATGATCTGACAATGGCTTATAAACGAAAGTTATTATATAAGATGTTACAACCGTGTGGTTAACTGGGATCAGTGTGAAGTCTGGAGGCTGGTCGGATTTAATCAGATCCATAATATAATGTCATCTGCAGGTTTCACTGTGGCTTATTGATCTGCCAGATATTGATCCAGAGTGTTTGTTCATTCATGGACAAGTTCACAGCTTTGATCACTGTGAGCATGGTGCTGAATCTAAATCAAAAATGCTGCGGAGTGATATCTCATCCTCGTTGCATGATTATAATGAAATCTACATGTTCATGCACTGGTTTTCATCTGTTCCCTGTAGGGCTCATTTCAGCACCTCGGTTCACTATCATCAGGAAGTGCACCTGATCCATCCCCAGTGTGAATAGACTGATGTTGTTTAGCTTATTAAAGAGCCAGTCCAACAGCAGAAGAGACTTTACCTACCCTTTTTACATGATCTCAGAGGCTTGACTTTGCTGCTGTGAACAACGGTAACAGTACTAAACCACATTACACAGGTCCACACCTGTGGTGGCTGGTGGCACTTTAAATTGGGAGGATGGGCTAATAGTAATGGCTGGAACAGAATAAATGCAATGGTCCCAAACACATCACACACCTGGTTTCCATGTGTTTGATACCATTCCAATCACTCCATTCGTTATTATGAGCCGTCCTCCCCTCACCAGCCTCCTCTGGTCCACACAGTCAATCCTTCACAAACTGCATCAACATGTTGGCCTTGTCATTCCTCCTGATAGGTCACTGAGGAGGAAGAGAAACCAGTCATCAAACAGTCATCACAACCAATCGAGTTCCTGCTCATCAGTCCTTCAAGACGCAGACACACACACAGTTTTGATGACTTCAAAGCAATGATAAGCCCGACAGTGTAGGGGCCAGTAGGGATGTTCTGAGTAACAGAAGGCAGTAGAGTTGTTTTTGACTGTGAACGAGAAAGGGAAAGGGGATTGCACAACTGAATGCAGTTGCACAACTGAATGCATTCAACTGAAATGTACTTCCGAATTTAACCAAACCCCTCTGAATCAGAGAGATGCAGGGGGATGGCAGTTTGAAAATCGACCTCCATCCAGGGATGGAAGATGTCGCTATAGTCCTAATTATCCCAACAGGCAAATGAAGAAGATTGAAATACTGCTTGTTTTTAATAAAACTTCTCCGTCAGCATTCTAAGATAGCTAACGCTAAATCAGCCCATTGGATTCCATGAAAATGCGACGCCAAGCAATTGGGTGAGTAGCTGCTGGAGGTGATTTTGGAATTAAATGAGCTGCTTTATCAGTAGCTACCTAGAATGAGGATGAAAACGGCAGTTTAATGAATAACTAGCAGTATTTCAACCTTCTCAATTTGCCGAATGGGATAATGGGAAAGTAATGAGTACAGCGACACCTTCCATTCCTGGATTGTGGTACGTTTTCAAACCATTTCTCTTCTTGTTCACCAAAATGAAGACATATTTGAATATGACCATTTCGACTTGAAGGAAGGTTTACTGAACTTCAAGTCGAAAACCTTTGACTAATTGGTTCCCTGTTCACTGCTAAATCACTGGTTCTCAGGTGAGAGAGGATATTTTCCCTTAGTTGAGGAGGAGGTGGTAGATGCCTACAGTTCCACTTTAGTGAAGGAAGGCCTGGCAGAATGCTTAGATTTATGGTCAGTAAAATCTCCACTTGAACTTCTAGTCAATTTTAACATGAAAAGCTAATTTTGAGTCATATTGATGGTGTATGTGCATTTGTCACATACACCATCCATGTGCATTTGGATTTCACCTGGAGTTCGTTTAGTAGCCTACAACAGAACGGTGTTCAATGTTAATTTAAACGGGAAACTGTACTGAACAACAAGCTGAGGAAGAGGACTATGAAGCCCCAAATGGGATTGTGTATGGTGTGTGCTGCACCTGTTTTGCAATGGCCACACACATATTGATCAGGCCACACCTCGCTACACCAACTGAACTGTAGAAAACCTACCTCAAAGGATGTAAAATAACGCACTGTTTCAGGGAAACCGTCACGCAATGTAGCGTTGAACCGAACTGATTGGCAGTGGTGGAAAAAGTATTCAATTGTCATACTTGAGTAAAAGTAAAGATGCCTTAATAGAAAATGCCTAAAGTAAAAGTGAAAGTCACACAGTAAAATACTACTTGAGTAAAAGTCACAAAGTATTTGGTTTTAAAATACCAAAAAAACTGTAATTTCTAAAATATACTGTACTTTAAGTATCAAAAGTAAAAGTATACATCGTTTCTAATTCCTTATATTAAGCAAACAAGACGGCACAATTTTCTTGATTTATTTTTTATTGACGGATAGCCAGGGGCACGCTCCAACACTCTGACATCATTTGAGAAAAGAAGCATGAGTGTTTCAAGTTTTAATGTCACATGCACAAGTAAAACTACATACAGTTCAAGTCGGAAGTTTACATACACCTTAGCCAAACACATTTAAACTCAGTTTTTCACAATTCCTGACATTTAATCCGAGTAAAAATTCCCTGTCTTAGGTCACTTAGGATCACCACTTTATTTTAACAATGTGAAATGTCAGAATAATAGTAGAGAGAATGATTTATCTCAACTTTTATTTCTTTCATCACATTCCCAGTGGGTTAGAAGTTTACATACACATATTTGGTAGCATTGCCTTTAAATGGTTTAACTTGGATCAAACGTTTCGGGTAGCCTTCCATAAGCTTCCCACAATAAATTGGGTGAATTTTGGCCCATTCCTCCTGCCAGAGCTGGTGTAACTGAGTCAGGTTTGTAGGCCTCCTTGCTTCCACACGCCATTCAGTTCTGCCCACACATTTTCAATAGGATTGAGGTCAGGGCTTTGTGATGGCCACTCTAATACCTTGACTTGGTTGTCCTTAAGCCATTTTGCCACAACTTTGGAAGTATGTTCGGGGTCATTGTCCATTTGGAACACACATTTGCAACCAAGCTTTAACTTCATGACTGATGTCTTGAGATGTTGCACCACTGTCCCCTATGAATGTCAATAAAGATACAGTGTTAACTCAGATAGTCTATGTATCAGTCTTATTGCTTGGGGATAGAAGCTGTTCAAGAGACTGTTAGTGTCAGACTTGATGCACTGGTACCGATTGACAATGCAAAACAGAGAGAATAGACTATGGCTTGGGTAGTTGGAGTCTTTAACGATTTTCCAGGCCTTCCTTCCACACCGCCTGATATAGATGTCCTGGATGGCAGGGAGCTCGGCCCCAGTGATGTACTGGGCTGTTCGCACCACCCTCTGTAGCGCCATTGGATCGATGGCGGTGGTACTGCCATACCAGGCAGTGATGCAGCTAGTCAATATACTCTCAGTGGTACAGCTGTAGAACCTTTTGAGGATTTGAGGGCTCATGCCAAACCATTTCAATCTCCTGAGGGGAAAGAGGTGCTGTCATGCCTTCTTCACGACTGTGAAGTTGAATATTACCAGTTGAATATTACCATGAATATGCCTGCCAGCTGTTCTGCGCATGCTCTGAGAACGTGCCCCCAGAATACTGTCTGGACCCGCGGCCTTGCGGCTATTGACCTGCTTAAAGACTTTTCTCACGTCGGCCTCAGAGAGCAAGATCACCCAATCATCTGGGTTGGTGATGGCCCTCACACCCGACATGGTGTTGTTGTCAAAGCGTGCATAAAATGCATTGAGTTCGTCTGGTAGAAAGGCATCTTTGGGCAGATCACGGTTGCTTTTTCCTTTTTTAATCCGTATTGGACTCTAGCCCCTGCCACAAGCAACGGGCGTCGGAGCTTGTGTAGTATGATTCCACCTTATTACTATATTGTCCATTTTCTCGTTTGATGACTCTGTGGAGGTCATAGCAGGACGTCTTGTACTTATTCATATCCTTGGCAGTAGCCTCAGGTTTGTGTAGTCCTTTAATTTAGTGCCAACGTCAGTGTTAATCCAGGGCTTTTGATTGGGGATGCAACGAACACTCATGTGGGGACAATGTAGCCAATGCATTTTCCAGTGATGGAGGTGGTTAGCTTGTCAATGTTAGTCTCAAAAGCAGTCCTGTACAATAATCTCGGATTCTGGTGACCATTTCTCAACGGTGTTTGGTGAGTCTGACAGAAGTTGTGCACGGCTGGAGGGAATTTAACAAAGAAGCAAGTTTTGAAAATATGAAATCTTAGAAAAAAAAATTACATTTTATAAGATTCCCAAACATAATAAAGTAGCTGTGATGGAAGGTTTACTTGACTTCACCTTCCTGAAGGTGAATGTAGGCCTGTAGGCTAAAAACAGTATTTACTTTGGCAACATAATATTATTGATTCATTTGTAGCATTGCCATTACATAGATTGAGGGCTTGAAACAAGGTTGCTAATTTGCACACTAAATATGAATGGAATCCAGATCAACTTTTCACTTGATAGCTCAAGCCACTGAGGAGAAATAGGAAACACGTGGTAACTTGTCATTTTCAAAGAAACAACTAGCCTACGTGTGGGGATCCGATTCCTTCAAACAAAGTAGGCTACTTTATCCGTGATATATTATTCATCTCCCGTTTTGTAAAATAATTTTTACCCGGTGCCCGAAACACGGTCTTTTAAAGTTGCCGCTGTCCATGGTAACGGATGTGATAGGCTGAACCTGGGAAAGAAAGAAGCTCGCCTCGTTCAGAATAGCAGCGGCGCTGGAGTAGCCAACAGTCGTCGTCTGATAGCTCCAGCCAAAACGGGACATCGAACCTTTTTTATTTTATTTATTTATTTGGTTCGATTGATATCCTCTTCTCAAACAAGATGTGACTTTTATAACAAGACTAATACCTTTAGAATATTCATGTCAGGATAGCCGGGAGAGAGAACGCGGAGGGGGTTTTGCGAATGGAAGTTATTTGTTGTGAATTGTTTTGAGTATGTTATGCCGACGTGAGTTTGTTTTGGGGTTGTCTCTGTTCGCCGTGGACCTTTAATTTGGAATCTAACGACGAAAACCAGATCGCCGAGGGAAACCCAGAGTGAGGATTCTACGAAGCCAGAGAGCTCCCAACAGACCGGGGATTTAAATTGTGTTTGGTGTGCTCCGGGAGAAGCGAGAGTCAAAGAAAGAAATTCATGTGGCCATTCTCTCTTTAGCAAAATATTTTGGATTGCAGAATGAGCAAGGAAAGACCCAAGCGGAATATCATCCAAAAGAAATACGTGAGTAGTTACTTTCCTATTATTGTCCTATGTGCATACAATAATTTGACCTTTACAAGTTTGCACGTTCAATTCGCCCGTTTCGAAGAAAATGCATCCACTTCGATCACGGAGTAGGAAGGTTAATATTACACAGCTGTGGCCTATTGGGATCGAATTGCCTTTCAGATATTGAAGTTGTAGAATGTGTTATCAATTAGACGTCTTTGATTTTATAGTCTGTTATATTTATACAGTGTCTGTGTTGCTACAGTTCTTCAACATAAGACAAGGCTATTTATTTGATTATTAACTCGCAATGGAAGGGCAATGCGCATTGAGGACTCATCACTGTACGAGAAATCAATAAACCTCCCACAACAACTTAAGTCAGAATTTTCCACAGGAGCTGGCTAATTGTTTTCAGAAGATATTTTTCTCCTTTAGTCCCTTTCGGAGCCATGAAGAGAGACCGCCATATCTCCCATGGCTGATTCCGGGTTGCATACCCCCATCCTGAGCAGCCCTCTATACAATGGCATTTATAAATTAACACTTGTTTTGCTGTTGGATATCACAACAACATTCACTTTAGTTATGTTGACGTGACTTGAGTGTAACTGAAAAGCACCGTCCGACCATTACGACTGGACTGTGGCTCTTTAATTGTCTCCGTAGGGAGAGGACGCAGGGGTTAGGCAATTTAACATTTGCGAAGAATTTATAATAATTTTACAATCGTAGTGGAACGCTCAGGGGGAGTTGCTTGTCTGTTGGTTTACTAACATTGATATGCGATAAAGGGTCTGATCATTTAAATTTTGTGTTGCACGTCTGTTACCTCAGGGAATGGAATATATTGCAGCCTGAGCTTGCTGAGTCAGAATGTTAAAGCTTCTCGGACATTTTTTTTCTCCTAAATCCGCATTTATGTTTAAGCAGACCGGAGACCCTGGATGCGGCTAAACAAAGTGTTAAAGGGGATAGTAGATTAAATGCGAACTTGTTTTTTTGTGTAATTTTAAAGAGGTGGTGTTTCAGTCGCATTGCAGAGGTTCGTGTGAAGGGGAGGCAAGAAGCGACCATTTTCTATCTGCAACTACCTAATACCGGCGATTTTGTCAAAGGGGCTATGCCAATTTAGGTAATTTCAAGAATTTTACCCTCTGTGTAACCCAAAAGATTGTAAATATTTTAAATAGAGTTTTAAAACAGGCGTAAACTAACCAATGACGTACTCTCTCAAACGGAGACACTGGCACATCCCTTGGCTGAGTTTAACCCTCACATTACTGCGTGTCCTCGTGTGAATTTTCCTCATGTGGAAACAATGTGAAGTTATTATGAACTACTTTGAATAATAACATAATTTCAGATTATGCACGTTTTTATTTCCATATATTTAATGTCAAAACATTTTGGCCACGTGTGGGCCTGCTGTTTGTGGCCCACAACACTTGAGTTATCAAAGCACAGTGGGACCCTCATAAGGTGTGATTTTGGCCTTGCCCAAACATACCACTCTAACTGATTAAAACGTTATACTTTTATATATTATGAGGTGACATAATACTAATTTCCTGAAGTGAGCATATAGTTAGTCTATGTACTCAATACTTTCCCCGGAGTGTGATACTATTTTTTCTCTAACATACTCAACTCTCACTGCAATGCTAAAGTAATCAATGCACTACATTTCCAACTTTCTTTGGGACAGGTGAGTTAATTTAACAAACGAAAAGGACGCTAGGGAAATCTCAAGAATTAAGTTTAAAATGGTCTGATATTTTATTCATAACTTATGTAATTATAGATCTATGCTTATATGGCTATGTTTGTGTGTGGAATTGGACTGCACAGAACATGGCTGTCACATCTGCTGAGCTGCAGCAGCTGGGGTAAAAATCTGGTCGGACCAAACCATGCGAACAACAAAACAACCTGGAGGTGCCCCCCTTCTCCTCAGGCCCCCAGGGGCCCCCCACTCAGAACGCAACACCCCCCCCCCCCCCAGAACAACTCTTGGCCCCTCTGATTTAACGTCCCCTTAATTAGCTTTAGAAAATTAGCCATGCTTGGCTCCTCAGGAACACTGGAAAAGAGTGAGTTGTGAATATCCTCCATGTTATTAAAGTTCATACGTCAGGGGGAAAAACACTTTATAATGCAAACAAGGCAGTTGCCGCTCCTTTGATAAGACACAAGTTAACCCCCCCCCCCAATAAAAAAAAAAATGTTTTTTTTTAGGCACAAACACTCTTTCTCTCTGAAATTATATCTGTATATTCAGAGAATTTGGCGGGGGTGTAATAACTTATTTGGGTAGCAGCGTTTGCTAGATTTGTGGGGTTTAACTGAACATACCACTGAGAGGAGACGTGCAGCCAGGGCCATTTTGTCCTGACTAGGCTGTTCTCAGGATGTGTGGTGGGTTAGAGCTGCTCTGATTCAGGCTTTGTGGCGCTGGGCTGGCCTCTGTGTGCTGGGATAGAGCTTGGCTGTGTGGTGGGATAAGCACAGCTGCTGCAGGGGTCTTTACAAATGTAAAGAAGCTGTCAGTGTTTGTTTCATCAGGCACACAACTGATGAGGGCCAAGTTGAAAAATCCACCGCAGTGTGTGGAGCACAAAAAGAGGAAACAAAAATAGAGGGGGCCGGGGTCGAGGCCTGTAAAAGTTCCGTCCCCTCTCCCTCCCCTCCCCAGTCCTTCAGCTTTACTATTTAAATTTGTGCCTCATATCCACCCATGAGAGTTCGTGGGTCTGAGCCTGAATGTGCTTCATTTAACCTTCTGTTTTAATGCAGATGGTCTTTTTTTAAATCCTAGTTTTCTTCGTGTGTGTGTGTAACACAGCAGAGTTCACAGTTCCGCTCTGAGGAACCTTGACACTGTAACTGGGCCAGTAAGATGCTGTGAGGTAGGTTTCAACAGGAAGGTTTCAGACACCTCATTCTACACCACTACCTTCCAACTTCTTGCTCAAGCATTCTTAGTATTAATCATAGTTTTTCCTCCTTTATATCGGCGGGACCACTGACTCCACAGTACATGGAGAGCCAGCTCTACGTGGAGAGAGTGGAACTGGCAGACACAGCCTTCTGATGCTGTTGCATTTATTGATGGCTCTATTCAGTTCTCGGTGTTTTGCTGTCTGCCAACAGACAATGTTCCACTTTACTGCGTCGTTACGGGAGCTCCCCAAACTGCCGGATTTAATTTGGGCCGCCAGTGATCAGCTGCAGCCAGCAGATCGCCTCCTATTCTCCATTCTCTGTCTCTCCCTGATTTTACGACAGCTTTACTTCACGCACCCTGCCCCTGTTACCCTGTTATGTAATGTGACCTTTCTCTTATCAGCCGTTACCATCTCGGCACAATCTCTGCACAAGGCCACAGTTCCCTTTCTGTTCATTAGATCAACCTCTTTATGGGCAA
The DNA here is from genome assembly GCF_002021735.2 of Oncorhynchus kisutch. NCBI lineage: Eukaryota > Metazoa > Chordata > Actinopteri > Salmoniformes > Salmonidae > Oncorhynchus > Oncorhynchus kisutch. Next base: position 28,642,812 of record NC_034190.2, read on the forward strand.
ACTACCAGCCAGGCACATGCACTATTTTATTAAACTACCAGGGTAGTGCCATACATGCTGTACCAGGCAGATGAACTGCTGTGATATCATATAAATGGGGGGTTTGATATTGTAATCATGTGCTGAAATATACTCTATCATATGTGCAATTATTCTGAGATGAGACTGTCTGACATTGCTGTATTGAAGGACTATTCAGAATATATGTTATGTATGAGACTCGAGTACACCACATATTATCACTGAATGTACCTCTTCATTTTGCGCCATGATTTATGTCTTCCTACTCCTGTGGGTTTGGCTGGACTGCCCTGAGTGGGACACAAGCTGCACTACACAGTGTGTGTGGCAGCCAAAGCTTATCTGTTCTGAATCCCTGAGGAGCTGAATCAGCATTTTTAGATGTCTTTGGTTTTGCCTCAACATTCTTCAACCCTGAGGTGGGAGGACACTTGACGGTAGTAGGTAGGCTGTATGGGTATGACTGGAGGGCAGAACAGGGGAGGAAAGAGGGCATTATGAACAAGACACTTTGGCCGAGCCCATTCAGCTGGCGAGGGTTGTGTTCAGAGTGCGGTAGACTCCTAGGGAGTCTCTACTGACTGTAAAGGCTAATGGAACCATTAGTCCTGCCATCCAACCACTAACCTAACATAGCAGGCGTAAAAAGATGCCTCAGCGGAGTCCCTACATCTGTTCTTTAGGGCAAACGGAAGTTAGGTTGAAAACCTGAAACATCTGTGTTGTGACCGACCCTGCGGCGAGTGAGTGCATGGACTGCTTCTATGGTTGAGCTGGGGCTGGACACATCAGTTATACACTCTCGGTCAATCCGGTATTATCTCCAGATCCCCTTCTACCACTCTGACTTACTTTCATCAGGCAGCAGTAAGCCTCCAGGGATAAAGCAATACAGGTTCCATTCTGACTATATTGATCCATGTTAGACTCCTAATGCCTTGATGAGCTGCTGAATGGGCAACGAGGAGGCTATTTTAGCCATATATTGTTATTCAACATGATTTATAAATCATTATACTCTTATGTCTAAATATAGTTGACAATCAGATTACACAGCGGTGTTATACCTGGTTTATAGAACTCGTATTTACTCATGTCTGAGTTTTGAATCGCAGCGCACTCATCATTGTAGTTTTTGGGTTCTAGGTTTCCACCAATTTATTCTATATAAATCGGTGATGTTTGTAGTGGTATATAATAGTTATATTTCATATGTAGCTGTATAATATCTGTTTCCAGCCAGAGAGCCCCACAGGGACCTTTGGCCACTGCCGTGTTAGCTTGGCACACTGACTTATCCAGGGGTTAAGAAGTTGGAGTCAAAGCATTACTCCGATGTCATATTTACTATGACGATGAAGGTATCTCTTTATTTACATTGTTATTGCAGTCATTTGAGGCCCTTGAACAAGCCGGTGCTGTTTTCTGAAAGATGACCTCTCCCTCGGTGCATGTTAATGCAGCCTTTTCAACAAGCTCCCCTCTCGATTTACTACAGTAATGAGCTTGTGCAGTAAGTGGCTGCAGTGTGTACTCTGCTCACTATAAACTGCTGGAGTAGTTGGGTGGGCTGCATTGGTTTTGTGGGGACCGATTGGCAGGGGGGAAGGAGGGGTGGACTCGCACAGCTCAAAGGTGGGGAGGCAAGAAAACGTAGTAAAAAAAAAAAAAATGTAGGTCAATGGAGGCGAGTTAGTTATCGCTCTGTGTGCTCCAGCACCATGAGAAACACATTAGTCTCCTGCTCCATCTTGTCTGGTAATAGAATACTGAGTTTTTTTGTTTTATTCCCTCAGTGTCATTACTCAGCCAGGTGCAAAGAGCGGAGCGACACCGTTTCCAGTGGGATCAGCATGAGCGCAGAAGCTATGGCAGTTCTCTCCCGCTTAGCCAGAGAAGCTCTTCTAAACTGCTGTGGAGTGGTTGGCGGTGGGATATCTTGCTGCTTACAACACTTGTGTATATTTGTCTGTAGTGTGTTTGTATTCATCTGTTTGGCGGGAGATCCGTCTCCTTGGTGGTTTCTTCTCGCTGCATTCTTCCCACATTTTGTTGTTTGGCTTCAGACTGCCAAAGGAAACATTGGAATCTTCCCCAGATAGATGTAGTGTAAACTGTTGGAATACCTCACCTTGCCTCTCCCTCTCACCATAAACAGGCACCCTGTGCTTTGTCCCTGTGGGTCAGCTAAACACGAGGCCAGGAGTTTGGTTAGCTACACATTCTGCTGTTGTCTTGGTGGCCTGAAACTTATAAAGATTATTCACAATATGTGGTTTCATAAAGCACGTTGACAGATGTTCATTATGACCCAACAGTGGGATTAATATTTAAAATAGAAGAATTGTCAGAAATCTGATTCAGACAAAAGTAATGCCTCTTTGATCTCCTCTCTGCACAATGGCAGCATTTTAATGGCACTTCTAGCGGCTAAGTTTTCACTAGGCCTCACAGCAGGGGACTGTAGTGTTTGGTACACCCAGGGAAGGGAGCCAAAGCCCAGGCTGAAAGGCTGGCCCTGCCCCATGGCCCTGGATCAAATAACCCTCCCAAAGGAAGCACTAAAAACCACAACCTGTGACAGTCTGAGAACTAAAGAGGATAGAAATAATTAAATTGGGGTCTGTCGCGGGTAGAATTTCGATCTTCACCGTTGCTAATGACAGAGCCAGGTAAAGGAAACTGATCTAAATGTTGATCACGTCATACAATATATGTAGCTCGCGTCAGATCCATATACTGTACAGCCTTGCTTAAATCTCATTACATTGGTAAGTTTCAGCAGATTTACACTACAGTCATTTAGGCCTATATGTGTCTATCTAGGCCTATAGTATACTGTGTGACTGAGGACAGAGTATGATATTTAGTAATGCTTCAGTTGGTAATCATAGAAGTTCAATCCAAAGCAACTCTGCCATGTAATGTAAACTGAATCTGGGAGTCACCTAAAGACAGGGTTACCATAGTGACCAGAAGTGTTTTTTAACATTTATTTTCCATTCTCCATGCCATCGGCGGGGGCCTAGCCACTCCGTTACTATAGCAACTGCTGGAGTCTGGGCAGAATGGAGCGTCCATCGGTCTGTTTTGAGACCCGACACTCCAGTGTCTGAACATAGTAGAGAGCTGAAGTTAGACTGTAAAGTAGCTTTGCACAGACTCTACTGAGGGGTGTTTGTAGGTAACAGGCTGAGAGGCATGACTGACTTTGGTATGAAATGTGTGGCAATTTACACTCTTGTGAAATACTTGAAAGCGCACAAATAAGGCATTGCCTGACAGAACTAGCTGTTTGAGGCCTGTTCCCTTTAATATCACACTATTGTATTTTGAATGAAACCAGAACCATTACCTGGTACTGTAAATGACAGTTCCACTGAAATCAACTGAGGCATTATTACTCCTATCAGTCATTGTTGCCACATTTACTTTACTACCTGAATGGAGAGCAGCCATTTAGTTTCCTCTGAGTATTGAATGGTCTTGCTTCGATTGGTGCTCAGACATAGTTGAGTGGAACCGTTTGCCAACCTTGAAGGAGGAGCGCGTCTGAGGTACCTATATCACTGGACAATCTGCCAGACCCACTGGCTGAGCAGCAGCCATGGTTTGGTGTGTGGCTTTGTCTGTGACTTGGCCTGACAGGACAGGAGGTGTGTGTGACTGGTTCTCCTGTTTACTGTGACGTTGGCAGAGGATCCTGTAAGCGGTGACACCGTGGTAACTAGGTGTCTCTGTCTCCGTGGCAACCAGGTTTGTCTGTGTACCTGAGACAAAGTACATTTCACCTCCACAGGATCCCTTTGAGCTCAATTACCAACTATAGGGAGAGAATGAGAAGGAAGGAAGGAGCGAGAAAGGGATAGAGGTATGAATCAACACTGCTGCTCCTCTCTAGTCTGCTGGGGACCCTTCCCTCCCTCCCTTCTGTATCTTATCTAATCGTTTCTCATACATCATAATATTTTGCGCACGGCCCCACCGTACACTGCCTCCCAGTCCTACTCCTGCAGCTCCTTCCCTCCCTGGGCCTCTCTTCCAGTCCCCAGGCTGTAGCGTGGTTCTTTGTGAGGAAACGGGCCAAGCTATGAGGTGAAAATCACTTCTTAATTGCCTGTTTTCTGCAGCTCTGTGCAAGCGAGGGGCTTTAGTGTTGTGAGCCCCAAACAACCTGAGCAGCTCTGCTAAACACCTAGCTTTGTGTCTGGGAGTAGGCTTGCCCACTGTAATCTACAGTCATATAGCCCTGCACTCTGAATGATTTTCTCAGCAGTGGTTTATGTAAAAAGCATATCAAACATCTTTCCTCCCAATGACGTTTCTACAGTATGTGATAATTGCCAGAACAAGAGATACAAAAAATGTGTTTGGGCTATACGGGCATGGACCTTTTTCTCTTAGTTTCTGTTGGCTATTAGATTTAAAGGCTGTGGTGTAAGAAGCCAACACCGCGTTGGATGCATGTCCATGTCAGTGAGCGTTTGTGAGCCCAGAGCAGTAGCATGGTATAGAGCCAGGCTGGGGCCCCTCTGTGGTCAGCTTCCTGTCAACTGTCTGTTCTGTTGCGGTCTCCTCCATTACCAGCAAAGTAACGGCTAATCTTATCTCCCTGACAGTTAGCATTACACTCAGCCTTCTCTCCTGCAACCATCTCTTTTGAGCTTCACTCTACCAGTCCGTCCACTCATTGTCTCTGCAGAAAGAGAGCGCTTTAGTGACAGTTGAAGTTTCTCCCTCCCAGTCAAACTGGCCTGTAAAGTCCAGGCCAGCTAATCACTAGCTGCTTGTATCTGTCATCCACAGTGTGTCCTGTTGGTGACCCTGGGCCTGCTGCAGGAGAGCAGAGTTCACAGCTTCATTAAACCACATGAAATCCTCCACTTAATTTCTGTTGGCCCTGATAGTTGTTTTCCTCCAGCTAACAGAGCTGTGTAGTGCGACTACAACCTAACACAATCATTTAGTCTCCCAGCATCTGGCAGGCGACTCTACTCTCTGAAATCCATCCACCGCTATTTTTATGGGGCATGAATCTGTTGAAGCCACGGCTGCTGCTGGCTGTCTGGCTTTTTTTCTCCTGTTGTAAATAACTTGTCTCCATCAGAGAAATAGATTCCATTGTTATGGGTCATTTTCAGGCCTACTTTGTTTGAACGTCAAAGGAGAATAGCTTGTGAATAAAATGAATACGGTTGAAATATGATGGTCAAACGCCTCGACTATATTGAGTAACCGTAGTGCTGAGGAAAAACCAATGACATTTTCTGCTGCTATTGTTTTTGTTCCTGGAACATGGCTGGTAGGTCGGTTAGGGGTTAAGCACAGCGTTTGTATGCTGTGAACCCTCTGACCCTGGACGTTTACAGACGAACAAAGCAGCTTTGCGTCTCTAAGCTCAGTCAGCGCTCTACTGGCTGTGCTGGGGCCCGGCCTCACGCTTGCATCAACACAGCTCCCCAACCGCAGTGATGGTGCATGATGGGAGCTGCAGAGTACAGAATACTCCTATGTTTTGGGGTAAGAGTAACCCTCCTGTTACCCCATGTGCTCTCCCATGAGCCTAGTTTATTTTTTTATTTTTCTTCTCCCCACTACTAATTGACTGGGAACATGGCTCTGGGAGCACGGTGCAGCATGGATCCCCCTGTCTGTCAATCGCTCTGCTTGCTTGTGAGCGACAGCTACAGATGTGTGCCCCGTTCAGTCTGTCCTCAAACCACAGTACCGTGAAACTGTCAGTCTGCCTCTCTCCCCACTCCAGAGAAACTCACAATGCCTTTGACTTGTAGTTTCTCAGGTCGTGTCTACACTTGACACTTCCATGCGACTCCTGCTATCAGAATACAAAGATCGCATTGAAAAGACTGGTCTAGATGTACAAAAGTCGCTTTGTGGTCTAATTGTGTTCAGATCTGGCTGACCACATTAGGTGGTCAGGGATGTGTTGTTTTAGGCTGGGTTTCTGTACAGCACTTTGAGATATCAGCTGATGTACGAAGGGCTATATAAATAAATTTGATTTGATTTTGATTTGTGTGGGAATTTCTCCTTCGTCTGAATGCAGTCAGGCTACCGGAAGCGCATACAGTGGGTGAAGCCCAGCAATCCTCCCACCAGTCTCCAGAAATACATTCCTAGCATGTGAGGAACATTTTTGCAGGCCTCATCAATGCTAGCCATATTTAGAAGGTCAAACAATTGAGTTTTTCTAGATATATGCTCATTCGTTTGCAATCCCTTTAGCATTGCTTGCTGGCTAACTACAGAGGTTAGCTACTGCCGTCAGTTGCGATTTTATAATCTAGCCTATTCCACCGTTTTGTAGAATGCATACTGGCGTTTGAATATAGCCTGGCAAAAGGGAGTCCGGACACACCGGACACTAGACTCATTTACATGTAGGTGTAGACTCCTGACGCTTTCAGAATTCCATGATCAGAACTCTGATCAGAATTCCAAAGCTGCATGAACTGTCAAGTCTAGACACGGCCCGCTGTGTCTTGGGGATCCCATGAGGTTTAATAGAACCACTGATGTTTGTGTAAATGTGGTCTGTGCACAGCCTTCTCAGCTGTGTTGGCTATTTATTCTAAATTCTCTTCAGTCCATGCCACTGAAACAGATATTTGAGTTTGACTATACTCAGTTCTGATGTATTGGAGCTGGTTATTTGCCTTTAATTTATAAAGGTCTAAATGCTTTTCATTCATTGATAAAGGTAGACAGTAGTGCTTCATGCTAGTTTGGTTTAATGTTCTCCCTCCTCACCAGAGAAGCTAGTCTAAACCATAGTTTTATTTCAGTCCTGTGACATTAATTCATGGAAAAGCTGAGTGTCTGACTCTGCAGTGTGCATATTCTCTCCCCAAATGAGGGCATTGATGTATGAAGAACCTGTCAGAGGAGTTGTTTCCAAAAGCAGCCGTCTCTTCCTCAAACACACGACTGTTCCCAGTGAGCCCACAGATTGACAGCCAAGTTTAGATTATCACCTTATATCAGTCAGTAGGACGTCTTGGCGTCTATACCTCTACCCCTCTTGGCTTCAGTTTTGTGTTCAGGGCCAAGTGTTTCTTTCTGTCTCACAGGATTTGATGAATAGCTTTAATATAATGTTTCCTTTTGCTCTCTGAGAAAATAACTCCAAATCAAATCCAACTTTGTCTCACCTGCGCCGTATACATGTGTAGACCTTACCGTGAAATGCTTACTACAAGCCCTTAACCAACAGTGCAGTTCAAGAAAAATAGTTAAGAAAATATTTACCAAATAAAGTGACTGTGCAAGGGTCATTCTGTGAGGTATAGAACTACTACTGCCTTTTATTTTTCCTACTTTATAAACTTTTCCCCTGTGGTTTCTCCTCACCCCAACACTCTGTTGTTCATTGCCTGTCTTCTCCATCCATGCTGCCATTGTCCGTTCTGAAAGCGACTCTGTGACAATGCCACATACCCCCCTTCGTTTGTGTGTGTGTGTGAACCTGTTCCTTCTGTTCCACTAACCTGATGTCTGCAGGTGTTTGTGTTTAACGGTGTGGTCAGCCATGCGTAGTGTAGGCCAACTGTATGGTAATATGAGAACAGTGATTGTACAGCAGTGATTCTACTCTGAGCAACAACATGGATCTGGGAAGCACCCGGACCTTCACTCATTCAGCTTCTCTTACAATGGCTGATTGACAGCTGGCCCTATTTAATAGTTGTATATCTCTTATGCCAAACAATGGAGTAACGCGTTAAACGTGCAATGTTAAAGGTCTTATGTGCTGTGATTTTTAATGTAGTTTTATGTATTTGCAAAGGAGGATGGGACCGACGCGGATTGCCAAGCCCAGTATCAATGTATTGTCTACATCTAACTGGCTTTTATTCTTCAAGGCTGTTTGGACAAAGGCAGTTGTCTGAATAGGGATGTGTGAGATATATGCACAGCTGTGCTCTGCTGAAAAATAACATTTCCTCTCTAAAGCCACCACAGACAGAAGAAAGTTGGAATAGAAACAGGACAGGTACACAAGGTATCCTCATAACACACACCACCATGTTTTTGTGAAATGTATAATTCATTCTTTATTCAATGTATTCATCATACAATCAAATATTATTTTATTAGACCTTTCCTGTACTACTTCTACAAAATAAATCAATAGTAATTAAACTGCCCATTCACAGTAGAGGAAGGCTGTCAGAGCCTGTTTCTCCATCTCCTCAAAAGAGCCACTGCTCATCACTCCTCTCACACCTTGCTGCATGATTCTGTCACTCTGCAAATGAGAAGCATATTCCTCACCTTCCTATTTATGTGGACCAGGCAGCTTTGCTCCCGCTCAGACAGGTGCTAGCTGTGTTCGAGGGCCATGTGTCTGTTCTGCTCGCACTCCCAAAGATGTGGGCTGTCCGCCTCCACCTGGGCTATCCATGGTACAGCCTGGACAAATTGCTGGATATAGTAACGTACGTGCGAACACACACAGGCTGCTGCTAACACCTTTCTGAGCTGAAGGGAAGGGCCTCTCTTTCTTTGTTGCAGCTCTGCTCAGAGTGGAACGAGGTAGTACAACGAGGGAGAGCCACAATGACACAGACCACCCCCACCCTTCTCTTCACCAGATGAAACAGAACTTCACCTGGTCTTATGTGGCACTGTGGACCTGAGCAGTCAGAGGAACTGACCGGCCGCCATTTTTACTCCGTTATCTTCCTGTAGTGACGATTTGAAAAGTAGGTCAGATCAGAGGCCTCGTCAACCCTGCGCTGTGCTGCATCAAGCAGGCCTGCGTAGAGCAAATATGCCTCTGCTGTCTCAGCCTCTCTACTGTGTTTCTGTTCAGTGTTTCCTTCCGCCAGCAACCAGCTTGACTTCCCACTGCTTCTGAGCCCCCAGGCAAGAGGCCCAGGAGGCGTGTGTGTGTGACCGCTGAACCCCCGTGCTTGGAGGGGTCTGTTCAGTGTCATGCTGCAGACATGAAACGGACTGACGAGTGATAGGGTTGAGGGGGAAATGGAGATCGGTGGTGGAGAATAATGACGGCTTCTCCACACAGACCGGCAAAACGGGACCGGAAAGGGGTTATGAACAGAGGGAGTGTGACAGAACTGGATGGAGAGAGATTGAGTGCAGTTAGTCTGCTGAGGAGAGAAAGGAAGCGAAGAGGGAGAGACCAGCATGCTGCTGTTGTTAGGGCATGGGGGGAGAATGGGTGGAGCCACCCACATGCCTTGGCCAATCCCTGCCAAGCTCCCTGCTCACTCTGCTGTGTAGTTGGCTGAGGTCTACATGGCAGAACAAAGTGCTTTTGATAGGCGAGCAGCAGTGTAACCAGACTCTGGGGGTCGAGGGGCTCGGGGGGGTAAGAAGGTAGTCTCCCTCCCCTGGGTTTTGTCATGTGTTTAAATGGCTAATAGGAGCTGAAACGAGCTCAGGATGGCACTGCCACGGCCCTCCGTTCCATCCAGCCCTGAGCTGCTGCTGACGTAAAATATCCTGAACGTAAAGCTGAATAGAGATCAATGAACTGTATCAATAAAATATTAAGACCACAGTTTCACAAGGTCCCCCACTTCTGTGTAATGTTGGCTCAAGATTATTTGAAGCTTCTATCACCCTTATCAAACTGCATGGAATCCCAAATGAATGTTGTTTTAGTCTACAAGTGGCCAACACTCCTGTCTTTTAACTCTCATGCATGGCAACATCAACTCAGGAAGCATGGAGCCGGTCTGTGTGTGTGTGTTTCCACCACACCAGGCTTTGAAATAATCTACTCTGTCAGTAAGGGCTCTCTCTCTCTTCCTACTCCTCCCCTCTTTCTTAATCACTAGAGCGTTCCACAGACCCTGGTCACTAAGCTATCCCTCTGGTCTCTGCTCTTCTTCTTTTCTCCTCCTTTCATAATTTAGACGATCACATTTACCAGCATTCAGACTGGCACACACGAACATGCACACTCATGCAAAGATAACTGCCAGAAATGCTCCTGTATTTGATTTTACAGTACCAGTCAAAAGTTTAGACACCTACTCATTCTAGGGGTTCTTTTATTTTTACTATTGCAGGAAAGAAATTCCACAAATTAACTTAACAAGACACACCTGATAATTGAAATGCATTCCAGGTGACTACCTCATGAAGCTGGTTGAGAGAATGCTAAGAGTGCAAAGCTGCCAAGGCAAAGAGTGGCTACTTTGAAGAATCTCAAATATAAAATATATTTTGATTTGTTTTACACTTGATTTTGGTTACTACATGATTCCATATGTGTTATTTCGTATTTGATGTCTTCACTATTATTCTACAATGTGGAAAATAGGTCAAATAAAGAGAAACCCTTGAATGATTAGGTGTGTCCAAACTTTTGACTGGATTGGCAGCCAGGCCTAAGACCAGAGAACTTAGCACCTTAGCCCCCCCCTCACACACACACACAAGTGAAAGTCACCGTAGCCTCCTGTAAGTGGGTGACTGACCAGCCAACCCTAGTCTGTCGGGTGAATTCTCCAGGTTCCACTGAGGTGTGGTTGAGAAGCTTCCTTGCAGTCCTGGCCTGAAGAAAGGGAGGGTTTCATTTATTCCTATGGGTTAGCTAGATGGCAGCATTGCAGGGAAATTTCCAGTTTTTCCCATGGTGACCAGACGAGACCTTTTGGCTGCTCTTCCTGTTCAGGTGGTTACATCATTAGTGTGGCATTGTGGGTCATCGGCCTATGTCCATTCAGAAATCTGATACCTGATAAGAGTATCCCCACTGCCGTCTGACAGGACGACTGGTGTCAGGAGTTTCACTAATGAGAGAACCACCTAGAAAAGATTGTCAGAAGTTCCGATGAAGGGGAAATGGAAAATGGACATCACTGATTTGCAGGAAAAAGTCTGGTCTCAGTAGCTCTTAATCTTTGACCCATGATGATGCCACAGGTTTTTGTCTGGTAGCCTGGTCTGTTGGCCACTAAACACTGAGAGAACAGACCGTAGTGTGAGTCTGTAGCGACGCATTACATCATGTGGATGGAGATCCCAGGGAGCAGACTGTGTGTGTGAGAGCTGAGGGAAAGTGACGGTATGGAAACAAAGGTTTCTGTGTTCTATGGTTGTTCCGTAGCCTTGGCTTTATTCTACGAGGTGAAACGCAGGAAGATGGAAGAGTTTCATACCATATCACGGAAGCCATATCACGGAAGCCTATTCATAACGTCATTGAAGTTACCTACGATGTGACATGATAAGGTGGTACAGTTGCACGTGTTAAGTTGGAGATGAGTGTGTGAACCTGAGGAAAAACAATGGCGTCACATTGGCTATAACAAGGGGAACTTCCTCTGTCAAAGGTATTCCCACAGAATACTCCAATGTAGTATCTTCCAAGTGCTCCGAAGTAGCTTTTATAGAACAGGATGTTCTAGAGGTCAGGGAATAAATGTGTGCAAAATAATGAGAAAATAAGGATGCCATTTATGTCGTGTGTGTGTGGTTAACATTGCTATTGAGGATACGTAGTTGGTTAGTCTGGTTCAAATCAAAATCCCCACCCACCACTGACTTGGCTGGACTGCAGTGAACTGGCTGTAGAGGAGATTTGGAGGAACCAGAGGAAAAAGACTTGCACATTTTCAACTGAGCAGATGAACAAGAGACTAGTGGTGCACTGATATGTCACACTTTGACTTGCAATGTCCTCTGGCAGTGACAGTAGTGTGAAGGTGGGAGGAGGACTGGGAACGATATCAATGGCTGCTCTCTGAGTAACATGTTTCGGCCAGCTACTTTTGTACGATCTGTCTGCCTACTGGGAACAGTGGGGTTACAGTCCTGGTGGCGCCCTAGTTTTCCCCCCTGCCCTCCCTGCCACAATACAGCTCATCTTAAGCAGGAGAACCCTTTTTAAGCATTCATGCAGAGGCCCCTGTGACTGTCAATACGGGCCTGTGTGCGAGGAAGTGACGGCGCAAGGGTGTGACTGTGTAATTGGGTCTCCCTGAGACTGATCTGTGCTCTCATGCTTTGTCTGCTTGGCAGCCTCTGATGGCTCAGCACCACTGAGCTCAATTCAAGTTGCTTTTTTGAGTTCTTCCTCTTTTTCCTTTTTTTGGAAGAGTTGCCTGACAAGGACGTTTACAATTAGGAGTCATCTGGGTAAGGCGAGGACCTCCAGTTTGAGTTTATTGTGCTGTCAAAATTGACTTTTAATTCTCTGCAGCCTCCTCTGCTCCTGTGTGCTGGACTCAAGTTATTTTTAGCTGTCTCGCAAACTTTCCCACCCAGCAGAAATGTGTTCATGAGAACCTCTGTCCGTAGAATAATGATAAAGACATGAAAGAATGATTCAGGATGGCTTAGTCACAGTAGTTTCCTCAGAGCTTCCTCCTTGCATCACATCCAATCATTATGTTGGTTTTAACCTGAGTGGGTTGTTAGGAAGATGACATCAATATCTGAAGTGGTTTTTACTCATCTGTGTATCGCCTACCAGAAGCTCCTTGCTTTGTTGATGAATGTTTCTGAGATCCTCCTCGGTCATGAGACTGAGCCGAAGGAAACTAGTGTTGTCACCAAAGGGAAACTCTCTTTCTCAGTCATTCCTCTCGCTGTCGGTGCCTTGTGGTGATGTCAGAAGCTGTGAAATGTTAAGCTCAAATCAGATGTTTTTGTCACATGCACCGAAAAACAAGTTGTAGACTTTACCGTGAAATTCTTCCTTAATAGCCCTTTCCAAAACATGCAGAGTTAAAGTAATACATAAATAAATTACAATATGCTCTATATGAAATAGTAACACAATAAAATAAGGCTATATACACAGAGTACCAGTACCGAGGCAATGTGCAGTAGTTGAGGTTTGAGATGAGCGTGTTTGCGTTTCTCCACTTCTGTCGGTAGTGTTTCAGCCATTGGTTCTGTGACTCGGTGGGCATTAGGACTGTTTTTGTGGTGTGGTTGTTTCTCCATGTGTCCTTGGTTTCAGGTTGAAGACCCCTGCCTGCCTCCATGTCTCTGGGGGATACCGCCCCCTGGCTAACAACATTACTCTAAGCAGAGACGACTTGTCAAGGAGGGGAGGGAGGGGAGACCCAGTGACTAACCATTAACCATCAGACAAATTTACCTCCAGTGGTTTCTGGAGCGGGGAGGCATTCAGTCACCCAAGCATCTAGACCCTAAAGATGGGACCTGGGTGGGGTGAGCAGTGGGGTGGCCCTCGGGGGCTTCAGAAGCTTACGAAAGTGGAACTTGATCGGATGGTCAGGCTAAGTAATCCAACACACAGCATTGGCAAGGCTTGAATAGTCTGTGTTGCTTTAACTGAGTCACATGATGCACCTAACTGACTGAACCTCCAGTGGTTTGTTCCCCCACCACCATATTAAACAGGCTCTACTGAGTCATATGGTTGCTGGGTATGGGAATGGTTTTGTGTTAAGGCACAGAGGGGCCCCTCCATTAGTCTGTCAGACAAGATCACTGTAGACCTATTAAACACCAATGCAGACTGTATAAATGGGCTGTTTTTTAATATAAACGTTATTTGTCTCAATGTCACAGCACTGCAGTAGTAGTGGGTTCTCCTGACTCGTCTGGTATGGCTCACGCTACTATGGTCTCTCTCAGGGCTGCCCCCCTCTGTAGCCCAGCCTTTGATCTGTCCTCTCTCTCTCAGGCAGCTCCAGGCTGATGATTAGATGAAGGGTCATGGAGTTTGGCCCAGGAAGGGGGGGGGGGGGGGCTGCTCTGGGGGCTTAGCTGATTACATGTTCTAATAGAACTGAACTGTTTCAGCAGCAGACCGAAGTATGTTATCTACTAAAGAGATGAACAGGGTCTGCTGCAGCACAAGCCCATAATGCACAGACAGAATTTTGGGTATTCAAATATAGCCAAGCCATAGCAGAGCATGGCTGGTGGCGCCGAGTCCTGCGTTTTTTAAATTGGACGCTCAAAGACGCAGTGGAATGTAGTTTACACTAGTGCAGAAGTAGTGATGCACTTAGACATTCATGACCAACCTGAGAGTATAGAGGTGCTAGAACAGATCATTTAAAGCCTATTTGTTAACCCCTGGAATGTTTGTTGCATTTCTGCATTGTGTTTATATAGATTTTACTGGAGGGACAAATTGCAACTGAAAATGTGGCAAGTGTTATGTTGGAAGCACTTAAAACTATCAAATCTGCAACAGCACTTGTAAACAGTGTTTATGAATGTTAATCTATTTGGTATTACTGTAGCTCCAGGAAGTCTGTCCTAGGGGATATTCTTGCCTCTCTGTGGGTTGAAAAAGTTCCTAAGGCCCCAGCCTCGTCCAAACTCCACTCTTTCTCTCTCACACTATGTTAACATCCATTTTGTGCCTGCCTGGTAAGGTTTGTAGAATGTGGACCCTTGCCATGTCCTACTTCTTCAGCTCATCCAGCCTCCCACCCACTCTGCTACTCTCCACCTCACAGCTCTGGGTTTCTGTGTTGTGGTTGGGTCAGGTGAGCATGCACTGCTGCTGCTGCTAAACTGCATGCCATGCACTGAGAGCAGAGCTGCTTCTAATGCAGTAGTCTCCACTAAACTGCATGCCATGCACTGAGAGCAGAGCTGCTTCTAATGCAGTAGTCTCCACTGGACTGCATGCCATGCACTGAGAGCAGAGCCGAGGCTTCTACACATCTGGCTGTGTGTTCTGAGAAACGCTGAAGAAGCGAGTGACGGTCAACGAGCCTCGCTGGCTATGCGTCTTGTGATGGGTTGAAAATCATCATGGGCTGCAGAGCAATTCCGCTGTCCTCGGACCTGGATAAATATAAACTGATTTGCATTTTTGCCTCATTCCCTTATTCGGCCTAGGCCACTACAGTGCCTTCAGAAAGTATCATACCCCTTCACTTATTCCACATTTTTGTTACAGCCAGAATTCAAATTAGATGAGGATACATTTTTTTTTTTTTATCCACCTACACACTATACCCCATAATGACACTTAGTAAATGGATTAAAAATTAAATGCAATATATAATTTGCATAAGTATTCACATCCCTGAGTCAATACATGTTATAATCACTTTTGGCAGCAACCTACAGCTGTAAGTCTTTCTGGGTAAGTCTCAAAGAGCTTTGCACACCTGCATTCTACAATATTTGTCCATTTGATTGTTCTCAAAGTTCTTCATGCTCTGTCATTGGTTGTTGATCATCAAAATATGGTGCGTGGTAATGTGTTGTATGTTTGAGGCAAATCCAATAACACTTTGTATTCAGTACTAAAAGTGAATTGCTTTGTCACCATTTTTTTCAGTATTACTTTAGAGCCTTGTTGCAAACAGGATGTATGTTTTGGAATATTTTTATTCTGTACAGGCTTCCTTCTTTTCACTCTGTTAATTAGGTTAGTATTGTGGAATAACTACGATGTCGTTGATCCATCCTCAGTTTTATCCTATCACAGCCATTAAACTTAACTGAGTTAGGAAGGATGACTGTCTTTGTAGTGATTGGGTGTATTGATACACCATCCAAAGTGTAATAACTTCACCATGCTCAAATGGATAGTCAGTGTCTGTATTTTTTTTAAATCAACCTATAGGTGCCCTTTGCAAGGCATTGTAACACCTCCCTGGTCTTTGTGGTTGAAACTGGTGTTCTGATATTCACTGCTTGACTGAGGGACCTTACAATTATCTGTATGTGTGAAGTACTGATATGAGTTAGTGTATAAAGTTTATTTTTATGACTATTGCACACAGAGGGAATCCATGCAACTTGTTAAACACATTTATGAACTTATTTAGGCTTGCCATAAGGGGTTGAATACTTCTCATGATTTATTTGTGAAGGTGAACAATTCCACTGACGTGTGTAGGCCAGTGACCTAAAATAATTCTCAATTTTAATCCATTTTCAATTCAGGCTGCAACACAAAATGTGGAGAAAGTCTAGGGATGTGAATACTTCCAGAAGGCACTGTATATTCGTTGTGGGCAGGTTGCGCATTGCTAGAGTAATATGGAAGTAGTTCTAGAACCAGTATGTATAATGGATTTCATAAGCTTTTCTCCTTAAAAAAAGGTATTGTTTGCTAAATTTCTCTTGTTGTGGCCTAAAATATGTTGTCGTTCAAAATGAATCTTAGAATGAGAATGGCATGGACTTCCGTACGGATTCTCATGTCAAAGCTGGAACTAGAGGACAAACTTTGTTAGAATAGTTTGAATACTCTAATTTGTCATCATGCTTTTGATCTTTCAGTTAGTAGGATTAGGCCTTTGGTTGTTTTGGTTCGCAGGGATGGATATTTTATTTCAGCCTCATGTATCAATTGTCTTATGATTTGTTCCAATTTCTTATTAGATTTTTATGTCTTGCAAATGTTTCTTCGGTCTCTTTTATTACCTTAGGCCTCCCATGGTTTTTGTGTTATTCAGAAACAACTTAACTTTCTGAGATGGCCTAGAACTAGATTCATTCATTGTTCTATAAAAAAAATCTTGCATGCATTGCAGTGAGTGGCATAATAGGCCAAGTCCTATTTCTATCAAATAGAGGACATGGAACATTTGGGCTTCTATAACAATAAGACACGGAGTGTCTGCTATAAAAATCTACTTTGCCTATTGGCCCAGATCATTCGAGAGCGAGAGAAAAAAAAAATCTGACCAGATTGTTTTCCGCTACTATGGGGAGACTAGATCACGTTGTAAATATAACATATTTATTGACATAGGAACAGGTCATTTACTCAATGTCAACCATGCACTGCCCCTCATCCAATTCTGATCAAAGTAATTGTTGTAGTTATTTTTTACATGTACATTTGGACAACTGAATTTAAAAAAAATATATTCTTTTTTTGTGCACCTGACAAGTGGATAAGCATTTGACGTCGAGCCCTGCATGCCGTGCTCTCAGCCAACCAGCCAGCATGGAGGCCTTCTGCCTTTTAGTTCATCACCAAGAACTGGTTAAAGCTACAGTATGGAGCCTCGGACCAAGTCAAGCGTACTCTTAACCTCTTATGCACTGAGCGCAGAGACCTAACTAGCAGATGCTGCTGTGGTTTTAGCTGGCTGTGGATGCGTCTGGATGCGTGTTTGCTCCAGTGGCTGCCCCCACTGGACCCTCCAGGCTAAACCTGTCATCGTTAATATGTAATAGGGTTATGGTTGGGGGGGGGGGGTAGTGAAGGGTTAGGGGGAATTAGGGTCTCATCATACTTGTCCATGATCTTTGATGCCCCAGTTACTGACTGCCTCAGCTGCTGCTCTAAAGTGACCTTGCTTCCTGTCCAAATTCTGGCTTTTCTCACAGAAATGTGTTTGGTTGTGCATCTGTCTCGTTTTGTGTATTTGAGTAGGAGGTGAGGGACAGTCAGACAAGATCTCAGTTCTCGATATACACATTTTCGTTGGCTGCACATCAAGATCATCTTTCTGTTCGCTCAGTCTGTTCATCTTCGAGTCTGCTGCCTGAGTCATATATGTGCGCCGACCAGCCCTGTGTCCTCTTATCCCAGCCCAGCATGACTGCCAGTCAGTCAGAATGTGACAGCACTCCCCCTTATTTCTCTCAATGTAATTGTAAAGTGGAATCCGAGTAGATGAGGAAGTAGCAGAAAGACTAGTCTTTAATTAGAGGGTTGTTGATCATACTATGACATTAAAACTGTATCTTGTCTGGTAGAATGTTTAGCACAGTGGATGGTGGGATTATTGTGTTTTCCTGAGAGGCTGGAGCCACATCAGTGCTGCTGTCTGTTGGGGTGAGATGTGTCTGTCTGTCTGGCAGACTGCCTCAGCAGATGCCATCCTATATTGTATTTCTATCCTGCCCATGAGAAAAAAGATGTGATTTGTTAGTCGAATCTCCTATAAATATTTAACCCCTCCCCCCTCACTTCAAATGTCTGTTAGCAGTTCTAGTTGCTGTGGGGATGGGCCTTGTGTTTGTTTAGCCAAACATCATCTGTTTCCCTAGTTCTGCCAAATCGTGAGTTCCTGCATTCATGTCCTTCTGACACTGCCTTCCTAAGTGGCTGCATCGCAGCCAGGGCTTTACTGGGTGTTTTCCCTGTGCTCATGGACTGCTGTGTGGAATAATCAATAACACATTATATAATGTCAACTCCTAGGCTTTAGAGAACCTGCTGATCTGCCCCCTTTCTAATGCCATTGATTTGTGTCCTATCTTTTCCTAGCCTGGAATCCCCAAACTGATTATCACTATTGTTTCATGATATTCCAGGCCTTTTCAGATGAATCTTTTCCTATGTTATATTGCCATGCCGGTCTGTCCTGTGTGTTGCTACTATATAGCCCCTCTAGAGGTTTCGGGGACATGATTACAGACCGAGGCTGTTAGCCTGGCCTGCTCCTCCTGCTGCGGTTGCTATTTTAAGCACCTTTTGATTAGTGCAGAGGCCCTTGCACATGTTACAGACCGCCTGGCCGACTTCAGCCCTGTGTGTCTCCTCAATCTCTTTCTCTGCTTGCTCGTGTACACTCTCTTGTCCCTCTCTCTCAATCTTTCCCTGCTCTCTTTCGCACGTGCTCCCTCTCGCCTCTCTCCTTAATGCACTATCGACCTCCTCCTGCTCTCCCGTGGCCTTGTCCTGTTATGTCAACTCCCTGCTCCACCTTGTCCCTCCATCTCCCTGCTGAACCAGTTGACCTTTATCCTCTCAGAAGCAGACTTGATTTCCAAGATGGCCATATACAACAGCCCCTCTCCCTTCTTCCTCCCCCAGTAGTAATGTAATTAGACTGTCCTGTCTTCCCGTCCTTGAGGAGCAGGGTAATTCAGTTTGCTCTGCTTGAGGCTTTCTGACGGCCATCACCAGACTCACTCTCTGGCAGCATCCGCCTCTTCTCCCTCCCTCTCTCCTCAGCTCGTTGACATCATGTCATTTCCTGCCTAAATTGGGTAAATCTGCTCTGGCTCAGTCACCGCAGTGTTAATGAAGCGGAACGCCCACTCTACCTGCCGGTTAACGCTCCTCCTAGTTGAGGCTCTGCCTGAAGGATGCCTGGGTAAAGCTGTACCTGTTGGCTGCTTGGTTATCAGTCTGCCTGGTCTCTACCTGCTGAACATGCTTCCTGGATAAACCTTTACCTGCCGGTTAATGGTCTGCCTGGCAGTGGTGTAAAATACTTACGTAAAAATACTTTGAAGTACTACCTAAGTAATTTTTGTGGTATCTGTACATTACTATTTATATGTTTGACAGCTTTTACTTCACTACATTCCAAAAGAAAATCTGTACTTTTTACCCCATACATTTTCCCAAAAGTACTCTTTGCATTTTGATTGCTTAACAGGACAGGAAAGTGGTCCAATTCACACACTTATCCCTGGTCATCTTGACTGCCTCCAGATCTGGTGGCCTCACTAAATAAGCATTCTTTGTTTATAAATGTTGGAGTATGCCCCTGGCGATCTGTAAATACAGAAAACAAACAGATGGTGCTGTCTGGTTTGCTTAATATAAGGACTATTTATATATTTAATTTTGATACTTAAGTATATTTAAAACCAATACTTTTAGACTTTTACTTAAGTAGTATTTTACTGGGTGACTTTTACTCTAGTCATTTTCTATTCCTATTTTCTATTCCGTGCTGCCTGGTTCATGCTTCCTAAAATGACTCCTTAACCTGCCCTAACTCATTTATCTACAGGCGTGAATGTAAGCTCTGAGTATTTTCAGATTTAAGGGGATGTGTGTTTTATTTCAGGAAGATCCCTCACCCAGACTGGGTATATTTAGACAGCATTATCTAGATGTGCAGTTGGCTCACGAGATAAAATCGCTTTAAAAGGCAGCATAATTGCCCGAGATATGGCTCGAATGACACCCATAGGAAAAATATGACCTCACCCAGTGAAATGCACTGGCTGCACTCGCCCTCTCCTCCAGGGGCTGACTGGCCATCTGGCATTCCGGGCAAGTGCCAGATGGACTGGTCCATTTTTAGTCCGGTGGCCCTGTAACTTGGGTTATTGGCTCTAAAATTAGTTATTTTACTAATAGCTGACTGGGGTGGCAGGTAGCCTAGTGGTTAGGGCGTTGGGCGAGTAACTGAAAGGTTGCTCGATCGAATCCGTGCGCTGACAAGGTAAAAATCTGTCGTTCTGTCCCTGAACAAGGCAGTTAACCCACTGCTCCCCAGTAGGCCATCATTGTAAATAAGAATTTGTTCTCAACTAACTTGCCTAGTTAAATAAAGGTTTTAAAAAATAATAATAATAATGGGGACCACGGGTAACAAAATGGGCCTGTGCGTTCCCGAAAGAAAAAATGGTCCGGTGTTATAAATGCCAGGGCTGAGTTCTGGCCCCAGTCTGCCCCTGCTCTCCTCTCATCCACCTTTCCCTGATCTGAGTCTGAAAACCCTCTCATATGGCGCCTCTCTTCTCGCTCTCTGTCCATTTTCCATGTGTTTATTCTTCTTCTATATGAAAAGTCTCTCTGCCTAAATGAGCTGAAACAGAGAAGAGCACTGCCAAGCCCTCAAAGAGGAACTTTGGCACAATGAGCTGGTTTCTTTAATGACAATGATCTGGGAACAACAAGACCGTCCTCCCCTACTGTACCCGTTGTCTGAGTATTTGATGCTTTAGTTGTGTGGTCTCCTTCAGACACTCAATGGATGGCTGTTATTCTGCCCTCCCTCTCTGCTCCCCACTCCGCTCCCTCCCCTCGCTCTGCTCCTCAACGCATCAGCAGAACCCCTCCCTCCCTGCTCCCCACTCCGCTCCCTCCCCACGCTCTGCTCCTCAACGCATCAGCAGAACCCCTCCCTCCCTGCTCCCCACTCCGCTCCCTCCCCACGCTCTGCTCCTCAACGCATCAGCAGAACACCTCCCTCCCTGAACCGCTAAACCGGACCGGGGAAGTCTTCTGCCATAGCTCTGCCCGCCAGGCGGCAGCCACATTATTGCCCGCTTAATTGTGGACAGGAATTCTGGAAGTCAAGCGTGCCCCGGGGTGCTAAGGGGGAGGGGTCAGTGTCAGGAGGGAAGGAGGCCAGAACCCTTTTTGGCTGGGCTCAGTCCTCTGTGTAAGGCAGGCAGCTTGGAGAAATATGGTTGCTCTCTGGCAGCTTGATTTAATGGTTCTAGGTGTAGCTGGGAGAGTAATTGAACAAGCATTTGTTATTTAAAATGAGCCTGGCACAGGTCTGAACTAGCCAGCATCAGCTAGTGTCATTACAATGCAAGTTAGGCTGTGATCAGACACAGCTTTACTTTGTGGTCCAAACATTTAGCAATCATGAGTTTTCTACACCTAGTAGCTGCTGCTCCTTTTGAGATCCACTTTTGTCATTGCATTTTGTGTCTGAGTATTTCAATGCCCTGACACGGTCATTTGGCATTCTCACACTATAGTCCAGTACTGTTTTTGGCTGCAACGGAACAAGCGTATTTTTTTTCGGATCCATTTTTTTTCTTCTCTCCAGTAAACGAGTGTTCTTTCTTTTCCAGGAGGAGCCTTCAGCTTAAAATCTCCCACTAATTGAAGAGGACAATTTACCAGCGCAAAACCCCACTGCCATTCACTAGGAAATTGAACACCGCACTTGATTCGATTCCATATTTCAGACGTGTGTATTTTGGAGCTGCATTCAGGCTGATTGCAAGTGGCGTGCAATTATGTCCTGTATTTCTTAGCGTTTTTTTTTCCTGCCCTCTCTTTTTCCGAGGCACAGTAAAACTGAGATTAAGGCCCTCAGTGAGCTAATACAGGGGAGTTATTGTGCGGTCCGCTAACAGAAAAATAGGTTAAATTCAACGACACATTTTATGATGCCCTATAAATCTCATAACATGTATAAGAGTCACAAACGTACATTAAAACGCCAGGACTGGTTTAAATGCCTAGTAGGGTTTTAATATAACAACCCAGTCCTCTGGTCTGTAGACAGATGGGGGGGGGGGGGGGGGCAAATGACAACGAATGTCCTGAGCCAATACTCTCCTTATTTGCATCTTAGAGAAGACAAATCGACACAGTTAGTTAAAGGTAGATGGTCTCCTCCTACAGTGAGTGGGCCTGTATGTGTGCTGTTGTCAGCAGGCTACATACTAGGGTCTGTCTGCTTATTCTGTCTGGCCTTTACTGTGTTTTATTCACTGCCCTATTCATTGTGATTCCTGGTGGCAGTGGATTCCTACAAGGTAGTTTTATTTTTGCGGGAGGCTGTTTTCCGGCTCTCCTTTGAACGGCAGTACTATCACTCTCCTTCAGCTCGGGGGATGAAAACGATAGGAATGTTGCCGGTTGGGATGAGGCTATATCCACGCAGGACCAGTCTGGGCAGGGCTGAGTCAGACATGTCATGATGTGCACAGTGAGGCATTGGGTACCTGTCTGGTAACGGCACTAGTGTAGCCGGTCAGGTTCCCAGTAAGTCTACGTCACTACAGACTCATCAGGATCACCAGGTAATGATGTGACCTGGTTTTGACCTCTAACTGTGAAATGACCAAACTGGTGTTTGCTCCCAATATGCAGTGTCATTTAGTTTCTTAGTCGCAGGGCTGTGATGACATTATGTTCCAGTGACTAGTGCCACACAAACCATTGCCATTAAACAGAGCTGGAAGGTACCCAACTGTCTCGGGGCCCCTAAACCAACTGTCTCGGGGGTCCTCATTCCAGGTCCTAAAACAACATGCTGCCATCAGTGGATCCAGTGTATTAGCTTTGTAAATCATATTCCAAGCCAGGGTGCTCCATTGACTTCCTTGAACTACATTCTCTCTTTTTAAAATTTATAATTTCACACACTCACTCGGACACAGGCACACGCCGCATGTACACAACCCGGCAGCGATTGAAACTGCCTGACTTTTTTTCTCTTTTGTTTTTAAATAGACAGTGATCGATGGATGGAAAGTTTGATTTGTTTATTTAGCTGCTGTCAGTGATTGATGGAGAGACTGACGTGTCTGAAGGTGTTAAGGCGTCCCAGACAATGGTTCCATCTCTGGGGAATCTCGACCCCAACAGAATCTTTACTTGCATAGATTGATGTCGTAGCGTACGTCCTGTCCCATTGATCCTTCAGTTTAAAAGCAGGGTACTGACGATGGACCTGGTGCCATGGGCGTTTCATCCATCTTGCTATTGTATTCCCCCCCCCCCTCTCTCTCCTTGTCCTCCCCCGTTCTTTCCTTTCCCTCGTACCACTTTGTCATGTAAAGGGCTTTATCTAAAAGAGACACTGAGGTTAGGCTGAGCGAGACGCAGGATGGTAAATAATCAATATTGATTGACGGGCTCTTTGAGCAGAACAACCTAGAGGTGTCTGCTGGGAGTCCCCTTTAACCTCAGAGGCCACCTGCCTCCCTGACCCCCAACCCCACACTCCCCTGGTGCAGCTCCCTGGACATGTGATCCTGTATCTCTTTTCTGTTATCCCTCCCCCTGCCTGCTCCCACAGATCTATTCTGTCTCTTCTGCTCCCAAACATCCACCAGTCAATATCAATGTTAGGAAGTATTATTATCATTATTATTTTAATTTAGAGCTCCTGAATTGCTGTGGACATTTTTAAAGTGTCCCAACCATTCATCTTCAAGGTTCCAGTGTGTTCTGACCTCTGTAAACCCCCAGAAGACCAG
Organism: Oncorhynchus kisutch; assembly: GCF_002021735.2. Lineage (NCBI taxonomy): Eukaryota > Metazoa > Chordata > Actinopteri > Salmoniformes > Salmonidae > Oncorhynchus > Oncorhynchus kisutch. The sequence goes on from NC_034190.2 coordinate 28,666,437, forward strand.
CAAGCTCCGCTTTTGTTGTGAAACCCGGCTGGCTTCTGTTTAGTGTGTGATTTGTTATTAAACATTTCACTAAATGCATTTCATTTTGTTGCCTTAGAAATTGCACCGTGTTGCAGTCTGCCGACCAGAGCTAGACAGTAGTTTCATATTGTCTTGCAAACAGTCACTAACAATGACAAGTTCATGGATGCTGGTGAACAGGGAAGTGCAAATTCACAAGGTAGACTTCATTTCCCTTTCTGTCTAAATTGGGTCAGTGTGTCAGACTGAGTAAACAGAACAGTGGACCGTGATGATGATAAAAGGTCCGTCGTGTGCCCCGCACTTGTGTTGATATATGGTACGTGTAGACTTCTCTCCCATCCGTTTGAAAAAAGTCAAGTGTGAGGTCCTAGTGGTTGCTGCCAGATGGTTGGAACGGTTACAACCATACTGCTGCTAACCTTGTGATTTAAATTGAGATGGTCATCTCTCTACTGTGAATCTGCTTTTGACAAGTTAGTGCTGACTGATTTGACAGACTGGTGACTGCTTACTTCTGGATATCTCAGCTGAACCTTCTATTGCTTTGTCCTTCTTACCTGAGATACCATGAGGTGTTGACACTATTTCAGTAATGCTGCTAGTCTAAATACACTGTTGTTTTGAGGTCTCAAAATGAAATGAAGCTCCCAGTACACTGGCTCTCTGTAGTGGGGAAACAGCAGCCATTTGGTTGGTCAGTTTCCATGGTCTCTCTTCTGCAGCAGAATCCCTCTAGGAAGTGAAGTGTGTCAGGGTCGACATATGTTCAAGCTGACCTGTCACTCGCAATTAATGCATGCCCATATGGAGCTAGAGGAGAATGGAGGACTTTGCTGGAGAGTGTGCTGCATCCGCCTTCACACACACACACATCTGTGGTTTTACAGAGCAGAGGAACGCCACAGAATCTGGCTGGCTCACTGAGCCTGCCGGAGGAGAGGAAGCAGAGCGAGTCAGTGAGTTGGAGGCAGGAGCGGGTGAAAATTGAATTACATCACTGAAATGTGTGTTGAATTTAACATCGCTGAGACAGGTTAAGCAAAGAGAAACGGGTGACTCAGTCTACCAGGACCCCTACCGTCTACCCCCACCCCGCTTCACCCTGCATCACACACTGACTGGGAGTAATAAAATAATAACAGCCTCTTAACTCTCTACTCACTGCAAAGGTTTATCAAAGACACCAGGCCCCTGTGCTATGAAACACTGGATGGCTGAATGTTTTGCCTGAATGTGCTGCTCTGATGGATATTATGGAGCTGAGCGGTGCTTGTTGGTTTGGCTAGAGGGAGACCGGCTTGACCTCGCGCACACATTACAACTAGCTCTGCTCTTGTTACGATAGGGCAGCATTTTTATCCAATTACACATTCAGTCAAATTTGATTTCCTGATGTCTGACTCTACCTGATCCTCACCACTTTGCCTCTGCTCCGTCTATTAAAACTGTGATGTCATCTGAAAACAGCTGTTCATCCTGTTGTCAGTGTGCAGACACACGCACGCTCGATCAGAGCCAAGCGCTCAGGCCCAGTAGCGTGCCACAGGGCCAGTGAGCGCCAGGGTTGCAGAGGGCATCCCAGAACACTGTGCATTGTTTACCCCGACACTGTGTGCTGCTCTGTGCCATCCTGCCCTGTGTCCTGGCACCCTCAGTACTCTCTGCTCTGTGCCACTCGCTGCAACACATCCAGGCTCCAGCCCTTCGCTTCCGCCAACAGTTTGGAAAGTATTTACACCAGCTGTGAGACGAGGCGCTAAAGCTCCCAGGGCTGACACACAGGAGCTGCCTTGCTGTTCTCTCCTATGGCTATTCTTTTCCTCTCGCTCGGCTCGCTCCTCTTCTGTCCTTACCACCTCCGTATTCATACACTACCACGGAACTACATCTACTCAACATTATGCGGTGCAGTTAGTAGGTGACATGGTGGTCAACAAGGTGGGACAGTGTCGTGCTAGGAGCTGTGTCCCAAGGGACAGGGCTGAATAATAAGACCAGGACAGGCAGGGGGACATGGGAGCAGCCACAGTGTTCAGGGCACATTTTATTTCTATGAAAGAACAGGAAGATTGATTCACCCCATGAGACAGAAAAAGAGGGGGGGGGGGGGGAATTAGAGGAATGGGGGGCTAGGGAGTGGGTGGTGGAGTCATGCTTCAGCATCACTGTCTCTCTCCTAGGTTGAGCCAGGCTGGCACTGTTAGTGGAGCAGTGACTGTTCTCTCGCCTTAACCACAGTCTCTGGCTCTCTCTCATTCCAATTCTCTGTGTGAACCCACGGCTGTCTGCTTTTGTTTGGTAATATAATAATCTCCCAACTCCCGATTGTTGTTGTGGGGGTGGGGGGGGGTGTACACGCAACAGGTCAGGGACAGTAAAATACAAATCAGGTTTGACTGGGTGGATAAAAGTAGTGACGTTGCTGAATTGACATGTTTCCCTGAAATGATGTTGCCTGCTTCACAAAAACATGCAGGTGTGGGGGCTGGCTGGCTTTCACTGTGCACTGCTGGATTCTATCTCCAGCACAGTGCTGATATGTTTGTGTGGAAAAGAGCTCAGTCTGATGCTGATTCAGATGCCATTTCAAGCTCTGACCTCATATGAATACCTTACGAGCTGAGTGCAGGGGCACAAGTATCCTGTGTGTATGTTTGAGTCGACTCTCCTCCACCACAACCCTTACAATCTGAACACCGGTGACAATGGCCACGGAGAGAGACCCAGTGCTGACTTCATTCAGGAAGCGTTGCTAAACCTGAACTCTTAGGGTTTGGTTCTGCATTAGCTACGCTGTAATGAACATCCTATTGATTTAGTGATCAAGGATCGATTCAGAACTGTGAGGTATAATGCTGCTTTCTCTTACCCACAGTACGTCCTCTTTCTAAATACAGAAACAGATATTTGAATCCTCCAAGATTATTTAAAATATTGGGCAGTGAGCGTGTGTGTGTGGTGTGGTGTGGTGTGGTGTGTGTGTGTGTGGAAAGCAATGCATGTTTACTCTTTGTGGTTGGTAGACCAATGTCCGTAGTATTCAGATAGCCAGCGCTTGATACAGCCTTTAGCTTTCTGTGTGGAAGTTTGTGTGTTCTGTCAGCACTGCAGTGACCTCCAACCCTCGCAGCCAGATGAGAAAATCCCTGTTCAACACATCCAATGAGATCTCAAATGGGGGAACCCCTGAATGCATTGTGCTAGTCCTATGACTAATCAAATACAACAGTGAAATGCTTACTTAAGGGTTCTTCCCGACAATGCAGAGAGGGGGAAAATAATAACACGAGGAACAAATACACAATGAGTAACGATAACTTGGCTATATACATGGGGTACCGAGTCGATGTGCAGGGGTACGAGAGTTTAGGTAGGTATGTATATAGTGCATTCGGAAAGTATTCAGACCCTTTGGCTTTTTCCACGTTTTGTTATGTTATAGCCTTATTCAAAAATGTATTCAATTGTAAAGACGTTTCTTTAAAAATTTTAGCAAATGGATTAAAAATAAAACACCCAAAATATTGCATTTTCATAAGGTTTCACACCCCTTTCTCAGTACTTTGAAGCACCTTTGGCAGCGATTTACAGCCTTGAGTCTTGGATATGACGCTACAAGCTTGGCACACCTGTATTTGGGGAGTTTCTCCTATTCCTCTCGAGCTCTGTCAGGTTGGATGGGGAGCGTCGCTGCACAACTACTTTCAGATCTCTCCAAAGATGTTCGATCGGGCTCTGGCTGGGCCAGAGGACATTCAGCGACTTGTCCCGAAGCCACTCCTGCGTTGTCCTTTTTGGAAGGTTAACTTTCTGATAACCTGTTCCAGAGCACTCAGGACTTCATCAAGGATCTCTCGCGCTGTAATTTGCTCTGTTCACCTTTCCCCCAATCCTGACTAGTCTCTCAGTCCCTGCCACTGAGAAACATGATGCTTCCACCACCATGCTCCACCGTAGGGATGGTGACGGGTTTCCTCCAGACGTGACGTTTGGCATTCAGGCCAAAGAGTTTAATCTTAATTTCATCAGACCAGAGAATCTTGTTTCTAGTCTCATAGCAAAGGGTCTGAATACTTGTTTTTATTTTTAAGACCTTAGACATTTTTGCTATGCCTGTTTTTGCTTTGTCATTATGGGGTATTGTGTGTAGATTGAGGATCTTTTTATTTATTTATTTTATTTGAGCTTAATAGGCTGTAAAAAAATGTGGGAAAAGTCAAGGGGTCTGAATACTTTCAGAATTAACTGTAGGTAGTGATAAAGTGGCTCGTCAACAGGAAGCAGAATAAACTCCAACAGCAGCCTCTGTGATGAGTCAATAAGTTGGTGCAAAAAGGGTCAATGACGATAGTTAACCAATGGTCACCCGGACTATTTAGCTGTCCAATGGCTTTGGGGTAGAAGCTGTTCAGGATCCTGATTGACTATGTTCTCCACTGAGAGGTATGGTGAGAGTGGGGCACCCTGTGGGGAAAAAGTAGTGGGATTAATGGGAAGAGAAAGATCTTGAGTAGTATTGACACATGAAGGCAGAGCGACATGGAGGGATGAGAGCAGAGGGGTGACTGTACCATCTGTTCCTCTTTTATCTGGTCGATTTTTGCCTGTGTAAACAGAGCTGCATGGTGGGCTCTGGGCTGGATCTCACCAAGACTGCTGATCCACTCTCATGGGTGAATAAGTGGACATTGACACACTAAACCGACCTCCCTGTCCACACTAAACCCTGAAAAGGTGAAGTGGGCCCAGGTCCATCTGTCTGTGGCGAGCTGTGCTGTATTAACCTGTGCATGGGCTGTATGAGCGTGTTCATGCCATGTCTGCCTGTGGGATCCAGACCGTTTCACCTCAATCAGAATCCAGCGGAGTAATGAGACTTTGGACTTCCTGTCCACCCCCCCCCCCCCCCCCCCCCCCCCCCCCTTCCTTTGGTCACTTCCTGAATCTGTATGCATCCACTGAGGGGCCCAGTACACACACAGTTATTATCAATTCATTCCAAGATGGCGTAGCAGTCAGACGTCTTTGTCTTTTGTCCTGTCATGTCCCTTGTAAAAAGATATATGCATATATCTTTTAAAAATATTTTCCTAAATCTCAACTTCTAACCCGCCTAACCCAATGTGGCGTGGATCTGCTTTTTTCTAAAGTATTTCTATTTACTAAGGATCTGGAATCCCTTAACTGAAGCTAGCCAGCTAACTACCTACCAGCTATCAGTTAGCAAACCATTTCTAGCGGTCAGCAGCTAACCTTTAGCTCGGAAAGCTCTCGCCAGTTCAAACAACGTGACTCAAACCAGAGCATAACGGACCCATTTCTCTCCATATCCCCGTATTCCTACCGCAAACGCTGAACATTTTTCATCTGAATCTTCGCAACTAGCTAACCGCAATCCCGGGTGACCACTCCCGGGGGACCACTACCGGTCTGCTAACTGCTAGCTTGCCTGCCCCGGTCTGCTAACTGCTAGCTTGCCTGCCCCGGTCTGCTAACTGCTAGCTTGCCTGCCCCGGTCTGCTAACTGCTAGCTTGCCTGCCCCGGTCTGCTAACTGCTAGCTTGCCTGCCCCGGTCTGCTAACTGCTAGCTTGCCCCGGTCTGCTAGCTTGCCTGCCCCGGTCTGCTAGCTTGCCTGCCCCGGTCTGCTAGCTTGCCTGCCCCGGTCTGCTAGCTTGCCTGCCCCGGTCTGCTAGCTTGCCTGCCCCGGTCTGCTAGCTTGCCTGCCCCGGTCTGCTAGCTTGCCTGCCCCGGTCTGCTAACTGCTAGCTTGCCTGCCCCGGTCTGCTAACTGCTAGCTTGCCTGCCCCGGTCTGCCCTGGTCTGCTAACCGCTAGCTTGTTTAGCCCCGGTCAACCCAACCACTCACTTGACCCATATGTTCACTTGGTTATGCATGCCTCTCTCTAATATCAATATGCCTCGTCCATTACTCTCCTGGTTAGTGATTACTACTGTCTTATTTCATTGTAGAGCCTCGAGCCCTGCTCAATATGCCTTAACCAACAATGTTGTTCCACCTCCTACATATGCGATGACATCACCTGGTTTAAATGTCTCTTTCGCAAGGCACTGTATATGCATATCCTATCTTCTGGGCCTGAGTAGAAGGCAGTTTAATTTGGGAACGCTTTTCGTCCAAAGTCTGTGGCTACAATGCTGCTAGCGGTATGTGGTACCACCAAATCAACTAGATTCTTGTGATGCAGGCATTTGGAACATCGTGCTAAAACATGCAATCAAATTAATATGATATCGTCCAACCCTACATACTCCAGTTTAATGAGTCTGACAATGACAGGCTGAATGACAGTGCAGTCTGTCACTGTCAAGGGAGGAAGAGAAACCACACCATGATAAAGCTCTTTACATCCCTCCAGTTAAATGCATTCTGTGGCGCCTGGCAGTGTTTCAGATCAACGCAGTGTTTTCTCTCAGGGTGATCACGGTGGACCCCTGGGTTCTGGAGATGGGTAGGAGGGCAGGAGACACACAGAGATGAAACGAGGCAACTCTTCCCACTCCGGGTCGACAGTCCCTAACATTTCAAAAGTTCCCAGAACGGGATAATGTTTAGCGATGGTGCAGATGGAAGTGCTGTGGGTCTGAGACGGAGAACAGGAATGTGGTCGATCCCAGCATGAGGGTGTTTAATGGTGGATACGGCCCGGGCATTCCGATGCGCTGAGGTAGAGGTGTAATGAGGTGATGACATTAAGTTCCTCACGCACCCGTTAACTCCCAGTTAGTTAGTCACTAAGTCTGCTCCTAGTAAGAGTGCCTGACTCCCTGCACTTTGGAATGGACTTCTGCTTGTGACTCAGTGAAATCCTGTCTGCTTTGTAACCCCTCCAATTAATTCGCAGCTTGCAACTTGTAGAGGTCGACCGATTAATCGGAATTGCAGATTAATTAGGGCCGATTTCAAGTTTTCATAACAATCGGAAATCGGTATATATTTTTTTTTATACCTTTAATTAACTAGGCAAGTCAGTTAAGAACACCTTATTTTCAATAACGGCCTAGGAACGGTGGGTTAACTGCCAGATTTTCACCTTGTCGGCTCGGGGGATCCAACCTTACAGTTAACTAGTCCAATGCTATAACCACCTGCCTCTCGTTGCACTCCACAAAGACTGCCTGTTACGCGAATGCAGTAGAAGCCAAGGTAAGTTGCTAGTTAGCATTAAACATATCTTATAAAAAACAATCAATCATAATCACTAGTTAACTACACATGGTTGATGATATTACTAGTTTATCTAGCATGTCCTGCATTGCATATAATCGATGCAACGCTGGGGGATCTAACAAAAGCGCATTTGCGAAATATCGTTGGACCTAACCATAAACACCAATGCCTTTCTTAAAATCAATACACAGAAGTATATGTTTCTAAACCTGCATATTTACAGTGCCTTGCGAAAGTATTTGGCCCCCTTGAACTTTGCGACCTTTTGCCACATTTCAGGCTTCAAACATAAAGATATAAAACTATTTTTTTTGTGAAGAATCAACAAGTGGGACACAATCATGAAGTGGAACGACATTTATTGGATATTTCAAACTCTTAACAAATCCAAAACGGAAAAATTGGGCGTGCAAAATTTTGTGGAGCTTTTGTGGAGAGATGGGTAACGATGCTTCGAGGGTGGCTGTTGCCGATGTGTTCCTGGTTCGGGGCGAGGAGAGGGATGGAAGCTATACTGTTACACTGGCAATACTAAAGTGCCTATAAGAACATCCAAAATTCAAAGGTATATGAAATACAAATGGTAGAGAAATAGTCCTATAATTCCTATATTAACTACAACCTAAAACTTCTTACCTTGGAATATTTAAGTCTCATATTAAAAGGAACCACCAGCTTTCATATGTTCTGAGCAAGGAACTTAAACGTTAGCTTTTTTACATGGCACATATTGCACTTTTACTTTCTTCTCCAACACTTTGTTTTTGCATTATTTAAACCAAATTGAACATATTTCATTATTTATTTGAGACTAAATTGATTTTATTGAAGTATTATATTAAGTTAAAATAAGTGTTCATTCAGTATTGTTGTAATTGTCATTATTACAAATACATTTTTTAAAAATCGGACAATTTTAATCTGTATTGGCTTTTTTTTGGTCCTCCAATAATCGGTATCGGCGTTGAAAAACCATAATCGGTTGACCTCTAGTCACTTGTATCTGCAAGCTAAGTAACGGTTTGGGAGAAAAGCTGTGAAAGTGTTAATGATCTGGGTGAAAACCTCTCCTGTTAGTGCTGGGACACGTGGAGACCCTAATGAGAGGGGAAGAGCGAGGGAGACCCTTCCTAGCTACACAAACACTAAGCCCTCTTCACCCCCCCCCTCCCCCCTAGGAGAATGTGTGTTTAAACAGTACTAAAACACATTTTAGCCGGATCTGTTGGCGCGTGGCCCACATTCTCCAGTTGATGAGATCCAGACCATCAGCACTGTTATTATTAGTCTGCCATGTGAACCACTGCACGCGTGTTCCTTTTTTGTTTTGAAATTGGGACAACCCCTCTCCTGTGTGTGGGAGGGAGTTCTGTTCCTGTAAAATTAATCCATGGTGGCTGACAATCTGCAGACGGGGGTGTGTGAACTTCCTGCTTGGTTAGATGGACTTCCTCTCGGCATCAAATCTTTCAGCCAGTCCTTACATTTGAAAAAACTAACCTTTTTTATTCAACTAGGCAAGTCAGTTAAGAACAAATTCTTATTTACAATGACGGCCTACCGGCGAACAGTGGGTAAACTGCCTTATTCAGGGGCAGAACGACAGATTTGTACTTTTATCTTGTTAGCTCGGGGATTCGATCCAGCAACATTTTGGTTACTGGCCCAACGCTCTAACAACGAGGCTACTTACCACCCCAAGTGCACAGTAGGTTCATCCAATCCCCGTACAGTACACAGTAGGTTTGAAGAACCAGTGTTCTTTTATTCCTCATTGCAGTGACCTTGTTTCCATTATTGTGCACCTCATAAGACAATTTGTATTTAGTCATGCATCAGCGCTACGAACATCTCAAGAGCTTGGGAATGAATTAATGAATGGATAAATTACATTTATGTTCGTGTCAAATCGCCAGTTGGCAACCCGTCAATTATGAGATTAATTAACAAAAACAAACCTTACAACAATTCAATTATTCTGTTGATCTGTGCATTAATAAATTAATAATAACATTTATTGTTATATCCTTAGAGCAGTAAAAAATTTTTTTTTTTATAAACTTAGTATTTATCTGCATTTTTGTCAAAATTGAGTTGACAGCTCTGTTCTGTTCAATGGTCTCTACCTAATATAGTACTCTAAATACCTCTCATGTCAAGTTCAAAAGAATACGTTGCTGACACAATTCAAACCAATTAGGGTTCAGAACCTTAAAGCATTGGATCGCAATCATTTTCGTAGATAGATGGAACCTTACAGTCCCAAGCGCTATCTACAACTACATTCAAGCTTTTCCATCCATCATGCAATGTTCGAGTTGACAGATGAAACTGAGTTGTCTCTGTCCTGGTTATTATATTAGTCCTGGTCTTAATGGATCAGGTGGCTTTGGACAGGAATGGTTAGAGGTGACCCAGTGATGTGTTAACATGGGACATCTCACTGCTCAAGAAGATGCACAGGACCCGCAAACATCTCCCACTGCTACTGATGTTGCTGCGCCACCCCAACATTAACATATGTGAAAATGGCATGTTTCTATTTTTTAAAGCTTCAGATCAGCGTTTCCAACCCCGACCCCCAATTGGTCAAAATCACACGATGCACACCAATGTTATTGGAAACACTGATCTTCCCCTCCTTTTTTTTTTTACCACGAAACATAAATACTCCATTTTCACATGTGCTGGAGATGAAGTTGATTTTTTTTTAAATTTTCCCTTTATGACTTGCCCCTGCTTTAGACTCGGGTACCAACGCTATAAATAACCAATCCACTGGGCTTCTAGTGTAAACGGCAGCCTCCGAACAATCAGGTGTAGACTACTTATCTTCCTGAAGCCTATTGGGGAGGTTCCAGACCCTAAAGCGTTTACAAGTTGACATGGTTTCTTTCTGGCGTCTAAGTCTCTACTGGCGTGTGTGAGGGAGCCAGCATGTCGTCTGATGTAGAGTCTCCTCCGTCTGCTGTGACAGACGTCTGTCTGGGACTTTAGTCTCGGTCTGCGGATATACACCTTCCCCATCCTGGCTCGTCTCAGTGGGAATGTTGAAGGAGTAGAGGCTCTTGATGTCATTTAGAAGAGCCTCCGTGTGTCTTTCTGTTCTCTGTGTTTGCCAAGGTGGTGCGCTGTGGTATGAAAGGCAGCGGGTTCTGAGTCCCTTTGGGGCCCCTAAAACGTGTGCGTGCTGTGTGCCAGTCGTCCCGCAACAGTAGACACACAAGCCTCAGCGTTCATTAGCAGGCTGTTGGTTCCCAGTGGGAGCCGGGTGGGGGGGGGTGTAAGCGGGCAGGGGTTGTCAGCTCAGTGCTGCGTGTTGTCTCTGTGGTGGTGCCAGCTCCTCAGCTCTCATCTGAGCCCAGGCCCTACTCTGCTCTGCCAGCAGCCCGACTCTCCCTCTGAAGAGGCCTGGCAACCCTCCGCCAGTCAGCCCTCTCAACGGCCTGCTTACCTGCCTAACTACCAAACTCCTGCCTCTGCTAGTCTCTCTGCCTACCTACGTCTGTTGGTCGTGCCAAGAAAAACGCATTTACTTACAGCAAAGGCACGATAGCAATTTTGGGATAGCAATGTTGGATTTTTATACAGTTTTTGTTATTTTTTTGAAAGCATTGAGATGAACATGTTGTGATGTATGACACAAGGATTGAGTGTTTAGAGAGGGTTTAGCCCTTACTAAGCAGATGGGCAGAGCTGCTTTCTGTTAAGACAAGCGATCTGCAGAATAAAGTCCTATTTTAACGATTTAAGTGTTGCGTTTCAGTAGAATGTTGGGAACCTTTTTGACCTCTTTCAGTTTTTTTTCTGTTGACGTTTTACCTTGTGTTGTAAAAAAAACCATTTGCTACATTTTGTTGCATCTCTTTGCAGGGCTTTGGCTGACGATGCCTTTCGGCTGAGGAGCCCAGCACTTCGCAGTTTCCAACTTTGCGTCACTACGTGTAGGGAGATGAGGAAATCACTCCGGCAGCCTGCCAGCCTCTAAGAGGAAGAGAAGGAAAAACACACACTTGCAAGCACATTTTTGATCTGCTCCCAGAGTTCAAAGCCAGAGGTGTCAGCTGTGGGTGTGTGCTAGCTTGCGTGTGTTTCAAAGCTTAGTGTAACGAGGAGAGTTGGTGCACAGCATTGGCGACACAGTTGAGTGTCTGCAGAGAAACATGGCTGTCACCCCTCCGCTTCATCACAAGGAGACAGTCGATTGTCTCTAACTTCATCACGTTGATTCTCATGGAATATCTCAGTGATGTCCACTAGTACAACTTTTTTTTTACTTTAACATGTATGCCAAACAAACACCACATGTTTAACAAAACATACAACTCTATGCTCAATGACTACTTCGAACAATTTACACAGTATAAAAAAATATATACTTTTGCTGGAAAACTTATCAAACTTTGCATGTGCAGTTTTTCCTGAAATGTGTTTTTATAAAATGTTCAGTGGAATTGTTGAAAGTAGTCCTTGTTCGTACAGTTTTGTGGTTTGTTAAACTTTGAAATCAAGGGTTTTTGTTTGCTATAGATTTAAAACTGAAATCTGAGTGTAATTTCGTCACCATGGAATTACCCTACAGCTACACCATATATACAGAAGTATGTGGACAACCCTTTAAATTAGTTGATTTGGCTATTTCAGCCACACCTGTTGCTGACTGGTGTATAAAATTTAGCACACAGCCATGGAATCTCCCTAGATAAACTTTGGCAGTAGAAGGGCCTGTACTGAAGAGCTCAGTATCTTTCAACGAGGCACGATCATAGAATGCGATCTTTCCAACAAGTCAGTTCATCAAATTTCTACCCTGCTAGAACTGCCTTGGTCAACTAAGTGCTGTTATTGTGAAGTGGAAACATCTAGGCGCAACAATGGCTTCTGCGAAATGGTAGGGCACACAAACTCACCGAACGGAGACAGCGACGGCTGAAAATCGTCTGTCCTCGTTTGCAACACACTAGTTCCAATCTGCCCCTGGAAGAAACGTCAGCACAAGAACTCGAGCTTCATGAACTGGGTTTCTATGGCCGCGCAGCCGCACACAAACCTAAGATCACCATGCGCAATGCCAGGCGTTGGCTTGAGCAGTGTAGAGCTTGCCACTATTGAACTCTGGAGCAGTGGAAACGCCTTCTCTGGAGTGATGAATCACGCTTTGGCGGATGGCAGGAGAACGCTACCTGCCCCAATGCATAGTGCATTGTAAAGTTTGGTGCAGTAGGAATAATGGTCTGGGGTTGTTTTTGCATGGTTCAGGCTCCTTAGTTCCATTGAAGGGAAATCTTAATGTTACGGCATATAATGACATTCTAGACGATTCTGTGCTTCCAACTTTGTGGCACCAGCTCGGGGAAGGCACTTTCCTGTTTCAGCATGACAAAGCCTCTGTGCACAATGCGAGGTCCATACAGAAATGGTTTGTCAAGATTGGTGTGGAAGAACTTGACTGGCCTGCACAGAGCCCTGACCTCACCCATCGAGCACCTTTTGGATGAATTGGATCGACGACTGTGAGCCACGCCGAATTACCCAACCTTACTAATCCTCGTGGCTGAATGGAAGCAAGTCTCCGCCTCAGTGTTCCAACTAGAGGTCGACCGATTATGATTTTTCAACGCCGATACCGATTTATTGGAGGACCAAAAAAGCCGATACCAATGAATTTTTTAAAAATGTATTTGTAATAATGACAATTACAACAATACTGAATGAACACTTATTATACTGAATTAACACTTATTTTAACTTAATATAATAAATACATTTAGCCTCATAGTGTAGTTAACTAGTGATTAGGATTGTTTTTTAAGTTTAATGCTAGCTAGCAACTTACCTTGGCTTACTGCATTTGCGTAACAGGCAGACTTGCCAAGTTAAATAAAGGTGTAAAAAAAAAGAGAAATTGGGCAAATCGGCCCCCAAAAATACAGATTTCTGATTGTTATGAAAACTTGAAATTGGCCCTAATTAATCGTCCATTCCGATGAATCGGTCGACCTCTAGTTTCAACATCTAGTGGAAAGCTTTCCCAGAAGAATGAGGCTGGTATAGCAGCAAAGTAGCCTAGTACAGCTGCACTGTGTAGGAAGCAATGCTTTACTGTGAGGGGAAGTAGGGTTATAAATGTGTTATACATTAAATCTGCTCTGTGTAGGAAGCATGTTATTTCTGTATTCAGACACTGGAGAGCTTAATAATGAAGCGTGTTGGAAAGTTAGTGCAATGTAACGGAAGTTTGACACGATCCTATTCTTCTGTCTTTCCTGGTGGTGTACTGCTGTGAGTGTCTGTGCCACATTGACCTCATGGGCTGTCCCTTCCATTGTTTTAAACTTCGCAATAGTACTGAGATGGAACGAGAGTTATTGTCAAAGATGACAAGTGATGAAGGAAAAGGAAGCAGTGTGATTAAGACGTCTGTCACCCTTGTTACAATAACATCCTGTGTCTTTGTCAGCCAAGGGAATCGACCAGAATCTGTCATACTAGGCAGCCGTAGTCTCCCAATTTTAATTTGTTATTAGGCTTTATTGGTTCTGGGCACTCACAAATATAAATATGTAAAATACCAACTCCAAAGGACCCTTCTATGGATTACATTTTGTGAAAATCCCCCAAAACATGGTTTTGTGAGCAATCACCCTTCTGTCTTTTATGTTGTGAGAAATGGTTCATGAAGTGAGAAACGTGATGCTACTTGTAACGATTTGCTATGTTATGCTAATGTGCCATGTTATTCTTATCCTAACGTCTATCATCTACTGTGCTGTTATGTTAAGATGCTGTGTTATGATAATCAGTAGTCCTCTGTCCTGTGTTTTTAGGATGATATTGATGGGATCCCCTGGTCAGAGGAGAGGGACGTGAGGAAGGTGCTCTATCTCTCCCTGAAGGAATTCAAGACTGCTCAGAAAAGGCAGCTCGGAGACGGCATCGGCGATGGAACCAAATACACTAATGGTGAGTTTCTCCTTGGGACCCTTTTCTCTGCAGCACTACCCCAGTCAGGCTTTTGTCTGGATGCTCACAGACCTGCAATAGGCTGCTCTGTCTTTTGTTTGCAGTGGACCAGCTGATAATGATAGGAGTGATAGAATAGTGACACATTAATATAGCGTTATTTCAGAGTGAAGGTGCTTTGGTATGCACAATGAAACAGAGGATGTTGCAGGGTTTTTTCTAAGCAGGTGCAATAACATCCAGGGAGCTCAGGCTGCCTGTTTGTGTCCGCCTGTGGTATAAAGGCTGGTCTGAATGATCTGCTGCTGCTTTGTTTGACACCTTCGCTGTGCTTCACACAGGCCTCTGAACCTATTCTCAGCTGTCACGACACAACCCAGAGGCCGAGAGCGAGATAAAGGCCTCTGGAAGTTTACACCGTGCCAAGCTGGCATGGAGAAGCCTCAGTTCAGATCTAGGTCACAGGCTCAGTTGCACAGACTGCCTTGTACCGGCTGAAACTGTCACCCCCCCCCCCCCGCAGTGTTGTCAGTCTCTTAGAGGAGTGTGTCTGACTGGCTGTCTGGAGCCAGCTACCTGCAGAGGGATGTGAGGAAGGTGCAAATTAGATTAGAACAAGATGACCGAACAACACGCTGGATCTCTACTGAAATACACTACATGACCAAAAGCATTGATCCAACAGCAGAGTGAAGGGACCGAACCTGCAAGGCCCTAAGCGTGTCTCCCCTCCTACTCGCCCCCCCCCCCCCCCCCAACCCCGTCTATCTCCCATCCCATAACCGGCAATCATGCTATCTCCCTGACCACTTTACCTCTCAGTGTTGGCAGGCGTCCATCTCTCCATCTCTCTTCCTCTTTCCCTCACTCCCCCCCTCTGCATTATTCAACTAATTACATGATGCCCCTTTTGCATCCTCTCCCCTCCCTGTTATCCCTCCTTGGATGGAAGGCATCATTACATCAATAGGCCTCTGGTTACTGCTGCTCAGGAAGCTTTCCTCCCGCTCCCCTGCCCTCCTCTCCATACCCTCCATACCCTGCCCCCATTGATGAAACTACTGGCTGTGTTCCAAACCATTGGAGATGGTGGATGGTAGTGAGTGTCTGCTCAATAGCACCACTGGCCTTGTTCTGTCTGTCCCTTAGCACTGACCCTGTCCTCTCTCATGGGGACCTCAGAGCTTGACACTGGAAGTTTTGACCCGAACATAGTGGAAGAGGGCACAGAGCCTTGGTGGTGGAGCTGGCTTCCTCTCGGATAGGGCGAGTGATAGACTGACAATCTGCAGCATGTCATTCTCACATAACACATCTACTCAAATTATTTTAATTTTAAGGTATATTTAAGGTATTTTATGAAGATGACAGTGGGGAAATATAGAGGTTGTGTCAAAGGGCAGTAGGCCGGAGTCCAACCTTTGCCAACACTGTAGACATACAGTATGTGCCAGAGGAGGTTGCGGTTTAGACTGCTAGATCACCCTAGGCCACATAGACAGATTCTATTTAGTAACTATTGTCTATTTCGGTCTGGGGTTGATTTGTGGTCAGAACTGTGTGGTTGAGACAGTCATTTTAAAAACACTACTTTTTGTTGTCCTCTTGTAGGGTTGTCTCCTAGAGTTCCTTTTTTAGTATCCCATTCTATTGTCAGAAGTGGTTGAAAATACATTCAAATGGGTTATAAATCCCACACAACAAACACATTGTTTATTTTTATACACACTACAGTCCCAATCATACTGTGTCATTAAAAACTGAGAGAAATAAGTATTTTGTTACTAGCCACAGTACAGTGGACCAGTGAGCGGGTTACTGCAACAGGCTGCTGATGGATACTAAGCTTACTCCATTAAACATTATTATTCAGTCGTAATCACTCTCTGTTTGTAAAGATGATTTAAGCTGAAGTAATGCCACTCTCCTGGCTGTTTTAATATTTTCTGTCTGCATCTGGGCTTCCTGTCTGCATTACTCCACCTCCCACTAATGGGCTACACTCTGACTTGCTGTGGTACGCACCCCCAACCTCGCTCCTCTATCTCCTTCATTCTCCCGCTCTCTCTGTCTGGAGAGCAGGAGGAACATAGCAAGGTGATGGGCTTATTGAAACAACGCATAAATCTGATTAGAGTCCCTTACGGATCAGCCGTCAACCTCCTTCCCAACTAGGCCTCACTGGGACCAGGGGAAAGAATTTAAGCCTCAGCCCAGTCTGGCTCCCTTTCGTGACTGCCAGTTTGCATCCCTGTCTCTGTGCCCGGCCCCTCACAAAGGCACTGATGTGAAACCAACATATGTAAAACGTCTTGGAAGGGCGGAGAGGGGAGGGAGTAGAGAGGAGACAAGATGGCCCCTCACCAGGCTGTTTATGCTCAGTATGAATATTATTACAGTCACCTACTACTACAGATTAGACAAATATTATTATAGCTGAATCAGAAGAATGGTTTCTTTTGAGTTCTTGGTGTTATAAGCTTCACCCTGAGCACAGAACACACACAAACCAAACATAACCCAGTCAGTTCCTTGAGCATCACTGTGGTGTGACTCATACTGCCAGAGCATGTTAAGAGGTCTACAGACATGTTAAGCTCTATGGCTGGTCTCCTGCTATCAGGTAGTGACCTGCACTCGGTACACAGACTTCAATTACCAGCTGTCTGGGTTTGTTCTGGGTTCTTCAAACAGGTTTTCAGAGGAAGCCGCCACTCAACCATTAGCCACTCATTATTACCATTCTAATTTATGTTTCTTTGACACCCGCAGTTAAGGGTTGTGGTTTTAGGTTGGCACGTGAGGTAAGGACTCAGTCCTAAGGAATGTGATGGGGAAGGTCATGCGTCAACTAGAAATGCCAGTACCTCTGTAGACTTTTACTACCTACAAAGATTTTGTGGATCATAATTGATCTGTTTTTCCTTAACCATGATTACTACTTCCACCTTGTTTGTGTAATTGCAGTGAATGCAGTTTCGTTTGGTCAAGAGGGTTTCACTTCAGTTTCATGTCTTGGTTACGCATCAATGCTGTCTTTATTTGACTGGAATGTATTTTTGAGATCTGCTCAAGTCCCGACTTGTTTACTTTGTTCAGCTAACGGGCTCCAAACACAAATTAGCGCCCTTACTTTGGTCACCGTGTTTCTCTCCAGTCAACATGTCCTAGCAGCACAATGCATAGTCTCTAACCCATGTCTTGTCTCTCTAGGTTCCCATGCCCGCGGGCAGCTCAATGGCTCAGGGCAGAAGGGCCACAATGCTGACGGGTCACGGTTCCAGAGCACCGACGGCAGCAGCGAGTACTCTGAGGATGGCCCTGCCAAGAAGAGGTGAGCGTATTAACCTGTACTCTGGAGCGATGGCTCTCTCGCTCTGCTCTCTCTCTGATCGGCAGCCGCTTTGAACCAGAGTGCTTGAGAGAAGGTAGTGATAGGCAGGGGGATCTCTACAGTACCTGGGCCCAGATTCACAAAACCTTAAGAAGAAATGTCTTAAACTGGCATTTTTTCCTTAATTATAGACTTAAGAATATGTAAGCAAAGTTGATATTCCTCAAAGTTATTGAACATCTTTCTTGTGCCATTTCTTCATGTTTCTCCTTAAGCTAAAAGTTAAGAAATTAGATTATTGAAAATAAAATTATTGGGAATGTTCCTATTTCCAAAATGGCTAAACCCTTAATCTTAGGGCAATGAGAGAAAGTTCATGAAAGCAATTGAAAATATTTAATTCACAAACATCATTTGATAGTTTGAGTATTGATTATTTTAAACCCAAGAACATGTTTTAGAACAGTAATCTTAGTAAGAAATATGCTAACATGATTGCCATTGCTTGCTAGATAGCTAAAATGGTTGCCTAGCAACAAACATTTTAAGGAATTTGAGAAGTTCGTAAGAAAATCATTCAATTTTAAGATATTGTTGAGGATTTGCTCTCATGAACTTTAAGAAGCTAATGTTTTTTTTCGTAAGTAGTGTTTTTTATGGCCTGCAGTACAGCCGAGGTACGGTATCATAGAGGTGTTTTGATCCTGGTGATGTCAGCATAGGTTAATTCAGCGCTCTCAGATTCATGTGTGTGAATTATCAAAGCCAAAATAAACAATTGTGGTAGTACATGTATAAAAAGCCTCTTGTCTTTTTATTAATTAACTTCCTTCTTGCTGTATTCTCTTCTTGTTCTCCAGTAATGTGTTTGGTTAAGTCAGGGAATTACAGTAATGGGACATGACAGCATCAACAGTGAAGGGTAAAGAGGAGTTTGATTCAGAAGAATGGGAGCTCTTTAACCAGCGTTCATTCTTAAAAGGCGGAAAGATGTTTCAGTGTTTATTTATTTTTTATTTAATTAGGCAAGTCAGTTGAGAACAAATCCTTATTTACAATGACGGCCTACCCTGGCCAAACCATAACCCGTACGACGTTAGGTCAACTGTGCGCCGCCCTATGGGACTCCCAATCACGGTTGGTTGTGATACAGCCTGGAATTGAACCAGTGTCTGTAGTGAGGTTCTGGCCTTTCTAGGGAGTTTTTCCTAGCCACTGTGCTTCTACACCTGCATATTGCTTGCTGTTTGGGGTTTTAGGCTTGGTTTCTGAACAGCACTTTGATATATCAACTGATGTAAGAAGGGCTTTATAAATAAATTTGGCTGGGGGGGCGTGTGGGACTGGAGGAGACTGGGTTGGGGGGCGTGTGGGACTGGAGGAGACTGGGTTGGGGAGCGTGTTGGACTGGAGGAGACTGGGGCACAGGCGTGGTGTGAGCACACTGGTGGGTTCAGACTGGGAGGGATTCCCTCTCAACTAGCAGGTCCTGGTTCTATAACAGACCGGCCACTGTGGATTAAATGCACTGCTTGGCACACACACACTCACAGCTACATTAAATCATATATATTCATATGCACATGCTGTACTGCAGCGGCCATAGCACAGAGATCTGCTCTGTAATCTCTCACCGTGAGACCCTCCTCTGTGTAGCCAGCCATCGCATGATTCCTCAGCTCCCTGTCTCCACCACCTCTTTTCACCCTCTGTGTGTGTGCAGTACCTGTTATTTAATAGTCCAGCAGAACTTGTCTTTAAGAGGTCTGGCAAACCTGAAAAGGAGAGCAAGAGAACAATATGGACAGGGAGAGAAGCAGAAAGGCGTTGCGTCAACAACAGGCCTGTGTTCAGTACAGTGGTTTGATGGTTTTCATTAGTTCTCATGCTGGAATAAAAGTAGGCTCTCTCTTAATGAGCAGCCGGCTCAGAGTGCTTGGCAATAGCTCAGGTCTTTTGGTGTGGGGAGTGTGTGGAGGATGACTTCTTGGCCCTGGCATCTGCAGCCCACGCCACTCTATAACAGGGTGGCTGATTGAGGAGGTGCCAGGACCTTTCACGCCTGGCAACGCAAGAACTAGTGGAGAGGGGCGGCGCAGGTGTGTGATTTTTGGCTGCTTCATCCTGGGGTGCAAGGGAGGGTCCCAGTGTGTCTCGGAGGGGATGGGCGGTCCCGGGGAGGCGTTTGGGGACCTTAGCTGTTTGTCTTCCTAGGGTACCGGGATTGGAAATCGGGCCCCAGCATCTTAGAACCCTGCCAAGTACTGGAGAGGTTCTTCCCTCCTCCCCTTCCCAGCCACACCACGAGGCTGGAGTAGGAAACACACAGTTCAGCCATGGTGACCAATGTTGGAAAGCTCCACTTCTTAGGGAGATTTTGAGGCAAATTCTCCTCAGTAGTAAGAGCCAAGTATAGCTCATTGAGCTGCTTGTTGTGTTTGTTTTAATGAATGCCAAGTTAGTAAGCACTGCCTTTGTCTGCCGTTCTGTTGCCCCCCCCCCCCCCCCCCCCCCCCCAAGTTTTCTGAGAAAAAGTGGAGATCAAATACTTTTTAATTGTGGGAAAGTGTTCCAAGGTATTCCCACGTGTAATAGAGCAATGCTTACATTTGTATGCAATCACAAGGTTTGAAATGATTGTTTTTAGTCAAATGATTCTATCTGCTTGTGTTTCTTCCGGTCAATTTGCAGTCTACAAATTATTTTGTAAATATGTTCCTGGCCCCTGACCATACGCTCAAGAAAGAATTGGTCCGCAGCTCAATCTAGTTGATGATCCCTGCATTACATACTGTCACACATCATTCTGAATAAACTCTCACAATACGGTCTGCTGAGCGGAGGATTGTGTATTATCATGCATTGTGATATTGTATACCCTGTTACCAAGCAGGGAAGACTGTAGGGGAGATCAGAGAGGGAGCAAGGCATCGTCATAAACAGTGTTTGTTCCAGTTTCTCTATTCTCTGCAGGCTGTTTGTATTCACTGAAGACAATAGGCACACCAAAGGAATAAAACGGCAACATCACAACAAACTATACAGCAGTTCTGAAGAGAAGTAGTTTTGTTCTATCATAATCGGATGTGGACTGGATGGCATATCCCATGTTCCACTGCTGTGGCCAGAACTAATCAGAGCCTGTGATTTCATGGATAATGTCCTGATTTTTAAAGTGATGTCAGCAATAACACAGCTTTTCTCTGAGCCTGCTCGTTATTGATCTGGCTTAGTGTGATTTTTAAGACTGCCGCCAAGCTCATGGGTCAGAGGTCAGAGACCAGGGTAAGTCCAGTGAAGTGGTCGACCCACTGACCCAAGGAGAAGGTGATGTTGCCCAGGGAAGTGGTCGGCCCACTGACCCGAGGAGAAGGTGATGTTGTCCAGGGAAGTGGTCGGCCCACTGACCCGAGGAGAAGGTGATGTTGTCCAGTGAAGTGGTCGGCCCACTGACCCGAGGAGAAGGTGATGTTGTCCAGTGCCGACCTTAATACACAGTTCATCAGCTCACTGCTCTAAGCATAGAGAATGTACTGGGACCAATGGTGGTAGTATACTAAAGCACAATAGTGGACACTGTAACATCAACGTATACAGTGGTGTAAAAATACTTAAGTTGTTTTCTGGGGTATTTGTACTTTACTTTGCTATTTTATGTTTTTGGCTACTTTTACTCCACTACATTCCTAAAGAAAATATGTACTTTTCACTCCCATATGTTTTCCCTGACACCCAAAGGTACTCGTTACATTTCTCAGACAGGACAGCAGTATGGTTCAGTTCACACACCTCTCAATATAATACGTTGTCATCGCTACTGCCTCTGACCTGGCAAACTCACTAAACACAAATAGTATGTTTGTAAACGATGTCTGATTGTTGGAGAGTGCCCCTGTCTGTCCGTAAAATAAATAAAAACACTAGAAAATAGTGCTGACTGGTTTGCTTAATATAAGTAATTGGATGTATAGCATTTACTGTTACTTTTACTCAATTGTATGACAATTGTGTACTTTTTCCACCACTGTACATACGTACATTTTAAAACTAGATACTTTTAGATATTCACTCAAGTAGTATTTTACTGGCTAACTTTCACTTTTACTTGAGTCATTTTCTATTAAGGTTTCTTAAGTCAAGTATAACATTTCAATTACGTTTTCCACTACTGGTTCTATAATAATGAGAAATGGTGGACACAGTAACATGGTAGTACTATACTAAAGGGAAATGGTGGACACAGTAACATGGTAGTACTATACTAAAGGGAAATGGTGGACACAGTAACATGGTAGTACTCTACTAAAGGGAAATGGTGGACACAGTAACATGGTAGTACTCTACTAAAGGGAAATAGTGGACACAGTAACATGGTAGTGTGGTAATGCATTATGCAACACGTAGGCTTAGGTTGCTTTAATTAAATGATGCGCAAAGTGGATTGTGTGAAGGTCATCGTGTAGGACTCATTTAAGCCTTATGTACACATCACACACCAACACTGCCCCAATATATTTGTTAGTCTGTGGTAACTCTCATTGGAATGCTCGCCAACACTCCGTTTCACATCATTTAAAAGAGATGTGTTCACTGGTGTTTTTTAAATAATTTTTTTTAACTAGCAACTCTGAAAAATACGAGGTGAAATCATGACGTCAATGATCTTCAGGTTGGAAAGTCAGAGCTCTAGAAAGAGTGGCGAGTTGGATGACAGTTCAGAATGATTTATCCCAGTTGGAACTCGAGTTCCCAGTTTTGTTGAATGCACTGAAGTCGGAAGTCTGAAATTTCAGAGATCCCAGTTTTGATTGCGGCAGAAGTCTTGTTCAGTCTTGGTTTTGAATAGACTAGAAACTGCCAGCCAGCATGGATCTGCATCAAGCAGTACTATCAGGGTTATTCTGCATCAGCAGATTCCACACAATGGTATAGTTCGAATGTTTCAAGGTGAAATAGTTGTAATGAACTCTTAGATGAAATTCAAGAGATTTTGTTTGATTCTCACCCTCATAGCCTTGTCTTTCAGCTTCTCTGACCAATGACCTGTTATGGCACGGGGAGTGTTGAGCCCTGGGGGGGTTACAGGGTCACCAGGTCACGCAGTCGGCTCAAGCAAGGCCATCTCTTCTCCAAGCGCTCAACACTCAGACAGAAAAGCAATAACACATTAGCCGGAGTGGCTCTCTCCGTGAGCGCTGTTTATGCTAACCCTGACCCTAACCCCCTACTTTAGAATCCCAGTCATTTGATTCATCCAGTCTTCATGTTTGTATTGACAGCCGTGGTTATGGTGTTGATGTTCTAGGAGAATGGTGCTGCTGTGAGGAGAGATGTTGGACACAAAGTTTGGCTGTAGTTTCAACTGGATACTAAACCCACCGGTTTAATCAATCAAATGTATTTTTAAAGCCCTTTCGACGTCGGCGGATGTCACAAAGTGCTATACAGAAACCCAGCCTAAAACTCCAAACAGCAAGCAATGCAGGTGTATCAGCCACATACTCCCCTTGTGGCTGTGTTGTTAGTTTGATGACAATCAATACTTTTAAACAAGGATGCAGTAACCATTACTGCAGCTTAACTGAATATTGCTAGTCTGGCTACCTTGTCTTTACACTCTCGGTCTCTCTGTCTGTCTCGCTGTCTCTTCTCCTGCATCTGCGTCTGACGGTCTCCTGTCTCCTCTCCAGCCGCTGAGCGCTGCAGTGTCTGCTGGTAGAGTTTATTAGGACCATGTGGACCATCTGGAGCGGTTTAGAACCTCATTCCTCCCTTCATTTAGCCGGGGGAATCCAGACATTGTTTCTGTTCCGGCGCTGGGTCACCCTCCTGTCTGAGAGCTAATCAATGATACAGAGCGGAAGCACGTGTAACATCAGAGGAACGGCAGCTTTGAAGAGCGGGGGAGGCAGAGGGGGAGGAGGAAGATTAGTTTGGGATGAAGGGGACATCCTGCAGTAATCCCTCCCCTGTAAGCCTGTGCCTCTACTGCAGGTGCTCTGCTCTCCCTCCCTCTCTCTCGCTCCCGATCTCTCTATTAGGCGTGTGTAGAGCAGTGCCTAGGCAGCGAGTATAAGTCTGGGTTAGGTGGTGGTAATAAACGGCACACATAGCATGTCTTTAGACCCCTATAGAAGGATAGCACCTCATCAAGCAACTCCAGTTTTACCCCACTTCTGACACAGGGCCAGTGTTAGAAAATATCCTTATCACATCTGCTCATATATATATATATATATTTAAAGATCATAGATTTGACGGTGTTGAGAAGTTTGTGCGAGAGCTTTCTACAGGGAGGCTCTGGGTTTGAGAGGCTTGGTGTCTGCTATTTGTCTCTTAAGTCCTGCTGGGCATTGTGGGTACATCATGGTGCCATGATATCCTGACTAGATGGTCTGTACTCCGCCCTCCTGGGGAAAGGATCCAGGTTTTAGTCTTGTGGTTCAGTTCACTGTTGAATGTCTTTAATAGGCAACAGATAGGACGAGCCCCTCCAATAAAAGCCACTGTGCTCATTGGGCTCAGGTCTGTCTAGAGCCATTGCACTTCTAATAGTTTAATGGTCTATCCTACCTTTTAACAACCACGTCCAGTTAAATGGCTGCTATTTATCGCTGGCTCTATTCCCATGAGCAAGATCATATTTCTGAAGGGGTTTATTGAAAGCCATGTTTTTCTCCTGTTACTGTCTGGGAGGCAGTCAGTAAATACCATCATCCACGTTCTAATGGTCCACTGCTGTCTGCAATGTTGGCTCTGCCTTCATGGAGCTGTAGTGTTGGTTCTCCCCCAAGTAAGTTGTAGTGTCGGTTCTGCCCTCTGGGAGACGTGGTGTCAGGGAGCCACTGTAGCTAATGCATTCTGCATCTCTAATCTGCACCAGTCTCCATGACTCACAATATCTCGCTCTCTCTCGCCATCATGAGGCCCTGCCAGCTATAGGGCCATGAGTCGGGCTGTTTAAACAGCTCGTGTTTTACCAGTCTGTCAGGGAAACTAATAGCTCCATTCACAACATAATGATGGGCTGGTGACACCTGTCATGTTCAGGTGTTTGAACCATGTGACCTGCAACAGCCATTGATCTTTCCAGGGGGAACAGAACCTTTTTTGTTCTCTTCACTGGCTGAACTAAAGCATGAGAACAGATTGGTTACCATACTGATGCACCTGCTCATCAAATACAGAATCCTTCTTGAATAAAGACTTCTCTCAGGAACTGAACAGATTGTTCCGTCACTGAACCCAGTGTATGCGTGTATCGACGCAATCTCTTCACAGCTTCTTGATCAAGGTATTTAGTCAGGGTTGGTGTTATATAGGCTGTGTATTGCTTTGTGATTGAAGTGAAATTGGAGAGCTGTAGGTTCCGGGGGTTTGATGGAAACAAAATACATTGGGTGTTTCAGGGCATAGTTTGCCAAATGTCATGTGTTTATTTATTTTTTTTGGGGGGGGGCTCACTGTAGGATATCATGAAGCATTTCCCTCCCTACATGTAGCGCAATGAGACAATCAGCCGAGTAGTCACAATCTGTCTGGAGCAAGTGGCTGTGGTTTCAATTGATTAGTGATGCTGTCTGTGTCTGTCAACCTGCCTGGAAGGCCTGAACATTCTCCTCTAAACAAGCATCAGATTGAATGGGAGACTGTTTCAAACAGGATGGTGGAACACAGGGAGGCAGTATGAGCGTGGCATTGTCTTTTTCGGTTTACCGTGAGACCGGCCTGTATCTGGCATCAAACCTCTTTGAAACAAGGAGATGGTGAAATTAAATGGCACACTTCTCTTAAATGCAGGGTGCTGTGTGTGTGATAAAAGATGAAGAGCTGTGACCAGGTCCATCTCCAGACAGGCTGCTCTTAATATTCCATCCTGTCAGCCTGCTCCCTCTGTGGAATCAGAAGAAAGAACGGACGCAGAAAGCGATCTGGCCTGGAGAGACGGAAGGGAAAAAAATAAATCTGGCCTTGAAAGTCTGTCTGCAATTTGACACCTCCTTTGTACTTGTTATCAGTTGTCAGCTGCTGCAGATGTCTTGGCTTTAATGGAGAACTTAATTACAATTCAGAGTCAACATGGATCAAAGTCTTTTATGAGGTGGACGGCTGCTTGCAGGTGCTGCTAGGGGTTATTCTGAAGGAGGATTATCATTGTTTTAGCCCCCGTGGACACTTCAGTCAATGGCCACTGCAGTGTTATTAAAGATAATTAAATCATGTCCAAAGCCCAGACTGACTAAATTAGGCATACTAACAACTGAGGCCAGAGCTGTGTTAAACCGCTGAACAGAGGGGTATACTACAAACCAGGATTAATGATTTAGCCAGGTAACTTTTGATAAACTCCTGTGTAATGATCATGATCAGCTTGTTAATATACCACACCTGTCAGGTGGCTGGATCAGCTTGGCAAAGGAGAAATGCTCACTAACAGGGATGTAAACAAATTTGTGCACAAAATTTGAGAGAAATCAGCTTTTTGTGCGTATGGAACATTTCTGGGATCTTTTATTTCAGCCCATGAAATGTGGGACCAACACTTTACATGTTGTGTTTATTTTTGTTCAGTGTAAATTTAAATGCATACACAAAACAGGGCGAGCCGTATGTCAGTTCCTATCGTAGGTCTGTGTAAGAATGTATGGAATAAAACTTATCTCCTGTCTCTTCCCAGGCCCAGACTGCAAGCACAGAGGAAGTTTGCCCAGTCTCAGCCCAACTCTCCCAGCACCACCCCGGTCAAGGTGTCTGATACCGCCCTGCCCGCACCCTCCTCTCACATCAGAGACATCTCCAGACGAAAACCCAAGACCGAAGATTTCCTCACCTTCCTCTGCCTGAGAGGTACAGTAACCCTGTGGTCCATGCCTCACATCTCACCTTTTCATCCACAAACCCCTTCATCCACCCCCACACA
This sequence comes from Oncorhynchus kisutch, assembly GCF_002021735.2. NCBI lineage: Eukaryota > Metazoa > Chordata > Actinopteri > Salmoniformes > Salmonidae > Oncorhynchus > Oncorhynchus kisutch. Next base: position 28,692,869 of record NC_034190.2, read on the forward strand.
CACTCAGTCCTTCATCCTCCCAACTCACTAATTTACTCATTCAGTCGGCCACTTACTTGCCCAGTCACCCTAGCACCATGCGTCTCGTCACCAGGCCAACACCAGGGCCCTGCTTCTCTGACCTCTGTTAGGGCTTCAGTTCAGTAGCCACACATCTCAGGAGAGTTCCAGGCCTTCCTCCCGGCCTGCCTTTGACCTAGATCCAGGCCTAGCTGTGCAGAAGGAATAGTTCAGTCAGAGGTCCAGGTTCATTGACCTTGATAAGGCAAACACCAAACCCATTCTGTCCTCACAGGTTACACATTGGCTACAGATAATGTTTCAACAATGAATATTGAATATTGTTATCTGCACACAGTCAGCGTTGAGCAGCCCCTACGCACACACCCACACATACATCCTGGTAGAGCCAGATAACCCTGCTCCTGTACCTCAGAGCACAGAGAGGCCTGGGTTGCTCTCTGCTGCCCACCAACGCAAACACGGCCAAGCTAGGGAGAATAGGGCAGCATTTCAGCTTCAGGGTTCAGCTGAAATCCCACCTCGCCTCATTTCTGTATTGGTATAACAGGTTTCTTCAGTGCTATACAAGACTCAAGAAGTTCACTATCATGGACATGTTTCCCTTTAGTCTTTACCTCAATGATGAATTGAAACACGAAAAAAGAAATGGAGAAACTGAGTGGAGTATAGCCTCACCTCAGGAACAAAGAGGATTCTTGATGTTTTTTTTTTTTTTAATGAACAACCTTGGCCTTGGCTTTTACTGATGTCTTCAATCCCAGAGAGTGTTTAACTCTGAACAGTGTCTCCTCCCACCCAGCAGAACCCTCCCCGACTCATCACAACCAGAAATAGCCCTTTAGGAAGAGTAATGCCTTGATTAGATTAATTTGGTATTGCCATTAACCTCGGCTGGCAACATGAAGTAGGTTAAAACGAACTGGAATCAGCTGGGAGCTAAGAGGCCCAGAGGAGAAGAAGAGATGAAGACTCGTGTTTTAAAAGCCAATGTCACTTCAATGTAACGTAATTAGCGATCAGTCAAACGGACAGGGTTGGCAGCCTTATTCTTAATGGAACAGATCTGTTCTCAGAATCTTCCAGTAAATGTCTTCTATTGTTCAGGTTTTGGACAACTCCTGGATGCTATGCTAACTCCTGACCAGTTTCCTAGTATTATTATTATTATTATTTCCCTTCCCACCCCACCGTGCCGCGCTTGGTTGACCGCTGCACCCCGTCTCCGTGGCAGCCTTATTTATAGCTCTGTTACCCTGCCGAGAGGCGGCCTGATTCCTCTGCAGAGCTCATGCTGCCTTAATGGCATTTTCATACACAGGGTTGTGCTCTCTCTTCCTTCACTTTAATGGCCCGTGTGGAAGATACCAATACATCGAGGAGACGTGCAAGAATGTCAGGGCAGCGCAGGGGTGTGCGTGCGCACACGCGCGGTCGGTGTCCTGGGGACAGATAGATATAGACCATGAGGCAGCAATGTTTTTAACGTTTTATTTTTCAAAGGCGCTTTTGCCCTTTTGATTTCATTCAAAGGACTTTGTTCATCTGAATCCACTTTGGTGGCCCACGCTAGCTAGGTATTTCACTGTAGTGGCCCAAGACCAGGCAGCTATGTTTGAGTCTAACACTTACACTTTGTATCAATGTATTTTATATTTTCCCCAGAGCTGACAGGGAGGGGCTAGGGAGGCAAGGAGCCGGCACACGGTCTGTTCTTCTAGCTCTGGAACAGATCAATGGCGTTCCTGGTCGATATTAGAGGTCAAACGGTCGTTCTGTTCAAACGGCTCCGCTCCTCTCAAATGTTTATCTTATCTGACAAACATGCCACATTTACCCAGCAAGCCCCCTGTCTGACCGCTTTAGAAAAGCGTTTGATAATAAAGCACTGGTTATGAAAGCAGGCCATTTCCACCATGATTTCACCGGGAGAAGTTTTCCTCTGTTCTCTACCGCAGCAGCAGCTTGTAATCTCCCCTGCTTATTCATCTGGGACTCGGCATCATAATGAGCTGTTTTCTTTCTCCCGATTTTGAAACAGGAACGATATATTTTTAATCTCTCTTGGGAAACTGCTGGCGGTTCTGATGCAATGTAGAGTAACGTGCGACGGTCACAAAACAGAGTGAATCGGTCGTGTTTTATGTGCTACGGTGCCTTCTCGCATCCCTTTTTATTGTGGCGGTGACAGAATCCATTTGGAGCCTGGCCAGCCAGCTCGTCTCTGAGGCTGGGGTAGTAGTCCAGCCAGCCTGTCGGCTTGTGTAGGCTGTCGTAGTATGCTGCAACTCTTGAGTCTTTAGCCTTGGATACAGGCAGCACAGAACCTTGCCTGTAGTGATGGGTAGAGAGGGTAATTGTTGGTAGTGGCTGTGACAATGTCACCGCAGCTGCGCCTCTCTCTGTGTACACAAACACGCATGGCTGAGAGTGCCAGATATAGTAGATGAGTAACCCCCACTAATATGCTTGTCCAATGTTACATAACAGCTACTGCTATATGTGTGTGTGTGTGTGTGCCATGGCTGGCTGAGCATTGAATGTGTCTGGGTCTAGGTCGGAGGCTGCGGCCGTGGTTGTGTTTACGAAGGCTGATGAAAAAAAAAATATATATATATTTTTTTATAAATGAGTTGACTGGAGCCGAGAGCAGCATGGGTTAATGGATTTGCTGACATTCAGGAAAGTAAATCAGAGGTGATATAATCCCCAATCCTCTCAGATTCACTCTGCTGCAGCAGCCTGTAAAACAATGTTATTGAAAAAGTCCCAGTCCACTCTCTTCCATTCCCTCCCCTCCTCACCCATCTTCTTCCCTGAACGAGGTGAAGTGGTGAAGCATGAGGGTTTGGGAGAGGGGGCAGAGTGTCTGACATGGTCTCTCCACATACTCTCTGTCTATGACGGGGGATTCAGCCAGGGATTGGCCCCCTACTTCCATCGAAGAGGAAGGTCATACACTTGACTCAATGGCATCTGTCCTTTTTTATTCACATCTTGGAACTGCTTTTCTGAGAGGCTCTAGAGATTCCGGAGGGTCTTTAGGCTATACCCGAGAACCAGTAGAAGTGCTAATTTTCCCTAACATGGATGTTAGTCAGATTATACATTTGTGTAAAAAAAAAATCAGTTAAAGCTCTCGATTGGCTGTTTAAACTCATTGTTTGAACTCTATTAAAGGACAATGTTTAAGACGACCATTTTGGTTGTAATTACGCCTGTCTAGTGAAAAATGACAGTCATAATGGACTCTTTCAGCCTTAATTATGATTTGACTGTGGTTCTGAGGCACATGAAAGGTCCATAATTGAGGATTGGGAGGAGGGAGGGGAACAGGCCTGGAGGAGGGACGCCTGGGTTATATTTCTGTGTCTGGGAGCTGACAGACGGAGTCTCTGCACCAGAGAGAGCGGCTGTTATAAGCCCAGCACCACCCGCTGAAAACGTAGCCTAACCATAGACCAGATACCAGTGACCAGAGGAGCCAGCCCAACAGGCTTCTTCTCTCCCTCCCTCTGACTCTGGGGGCTACTGTAAATACATGGTAGTAACAGGCTTATTTTGGGCCACTGGAAAGGATTACAGGATAACATTGTCCAGTCTCATCCTCTCCTCTCTTTCTCACTTCCCCACAAAGAGATTCCTCACCCATTTAGATGCGAACTCACCCCCATGCTCCACACCACCTCGCCAACCCCCTGTCCCCGTGCCCCCCTGGGCCTGCTAGCAATTGGCCCTGTGACCCCAGAGAACACAGAAATTGAAGCCATGTTGTTAATGAAGCAGGTCACTTGGAGCCGATTGGGAGTTTGTTGACTCTAAGTTCCCCTGGCCTCTGTCACCAGGAGAAAGGACCAGTTTGGAGAGCTGACACAAATGTGCTACTATCACACTCCTCTGCAGTCAATCAATCACATTTGTTTTAAAAGCCTTTTTACATCAGGCGTCACAAAGTGCTTATACAGAACCCAGTTAACCCAGTTCTCTACAGCCTGTTCTTAGCCTAACCTGGAGCCGAGACTGAAACCAGCACCTCAAACCTAGTCCAGACATGACTTCTTCTCACGTTACACATTATACTGTTATCCTAAACCTTACACAATGACCCCTAATAACAATGGACTGGCATCTCTGCTCTCTCTACATGTAGGGATAGTCAAAGTATCGAGTCACACTGGCATTTTAGTCCTGTTGTGATAAGCTTTTTTAAAAACAATGTATGTAACCTTTATTTAACTAGGCAAGTCGGTTAAGAACACATTTTTATTTACAGTGTTTACCTACAGGGGAACAGTGGGTTAACTGCCTTGTTCAGGGGAAGAACGACAGATTTTTACCTTGTCAGCTCTGGGATTCGTTACTGGCCCAACGCTCTAACCACTAGGCTACCTGCCGCTTCAAAAGCTGTGTTGTATTGTGGGTACTGACTGTATTTTTTTTGTAGGCCTACTAACTATTCTGATGTGCGTGTGAGTCAGAAGGCTCCGATATCACTGTAATTCATTACTGCATTCAACGTAACCCTAACCCCATTGGCTCCCCTATTGTAACCATAACAATAAGTTGCTTATTAATGATGCTCAGTTTAAAGCACAATTTGCTGCAATAGACCAGTTCCTATCATACTGATGATTGTATGGATTTGCATCCAATTTGATTATGACGTTTTGATGTCTGACTAATTCTAGCTTCACCACATCTAATTTCAGGTTACTCCTCGTGGCCAAATGAAGGTTAGTTCAATTTCTACCTTTTTTAAAAAGTACTTATTATCTAGACAAATGTTAATACACAATCATGTACAGTACCTTCGGAAAGTATTCATTTTGTTACAGCCTTATTCTAAAATGGATGAAATTGTCCCCCCCCCCCCACCAATCTACACAATACCCCATAATGTCATAGCAAAAACAGGTTTTTAGACACTTTTGCTCATTTATATAAAAAAAACAACTGAAATATCACATTTACATGAGTATTTTCACACCCTTTACGCAGTACTTTGCTACGCACCTTTGGCAGCGATTGCAGCCTTGAGTGTTATTGGGTATGATGCTACAAGCTTGGCACACCTGTATTTGGTGGTTTTCCTCTGCAGATCCTCTCAAACTCGATGGGGAGCGTCGCTGCACAGCTATTTTCAAGTCTCTCCAGAGATGTTCGATTGGTTTTCAGTCCGGGCTCTGGCTGGGCCACTCAAGGACATTCAGACACTTGTCCCGAAGCCACTCCTGCATTGTCTTGGCTGTGTGCTTAAGGTCATTGTCCTGTTGGAAGGTGCACTTTCGCCAGAGTCTGAGGTCCTGCGCGCTCTGGAGCAGGTTTTCATCAAGGATCTCTCTGTATTTTTCTCCTTTCATCTTTCCCTCGATCCTGACTAGTCTCCCAGTCCCTGCCGCTGAAAAACATCACCACAGCATGATGCTTCCACCACCATGCTTTATCGTAGGGATGTTGCCAAGTTTCCTCCAGAGTTCAATCTTGGTTTCATCAGATCAGATCATCTTGGTTCATGGTCTGAGAGTCCTTTAGGTTCCTTTTGGAATGCTCCAAGTGGGATGTCGTGCCTTTTACTGAGGAGTGGCTTCCGTCTGGTCACTCTACCGTAAAGGCCTGATTGGTGGAGTGCTGCAGAGATGGTTGTCCTTCTGGAAGGTTCTCCCGTCTTTACAGAGGAACTCTAGAGCTCTGTCAGTGACCATTTGGTTCTTGGTCACCTCCCTGACCAAGGCCCTTCTCCCCCAATTGCTCTCTATGGCCGGGAGGCTAGCTATAGGAAGAGTCTTGGTGGTTCCAAACTTCTCCATTTATGAATGATGGAAGCCATGTTGTTCTTGGGGACCTTAAATGCTGCAGAATTATTTTGGTACCCTTCCCCAGATCTGTGCCTCGACACAATCCTGTCTCAGAACTCTACGGACAATTCCTTCGACCTCATGGCTTGGTTTTCTGAAATGCACTGCCAACTGTGGGACGTTATACAGACAGGTGTGTGCCTTTCCAAATCATGTCCAATCAATTGACTTTACCACAGGTGGACTCCAATCAAGTTGTCGAAACATCTCAAGGAGGATCAATGGAAAAAGAACTCAATTTAGAGTCTCATAGCAACAGGTCTGAATACCTATGTAAATAACTTATTTCAGTTTTTTTATGTGTAATGTGCCAAAATGTCCGAACCCGTTTTCGCTTTGTCATTATGTGGTATTGTGTGTAGATTGCTGTTACGTAACAAAATGTGGGAAAAGTCGATGGGTCTGAATACTTTCCGAAGGCACTGTATTTCCCACTGTCATTAGGAATGAGCATTTTTATTTTATATACTGTGACATGAAAATGAAATGTAATGATTGATAACACAAACTTAATTCAGACATCTTAACATAGGTCTAATCAAAGCTCATTGGAGAACATTACACTGGTTTAAACCGATAAACCACAATGGAGACCGCTGATGCATACAAACCAGCTTTCTTTTCCTCTGGTGTCTCTAATGGCCCTAGTCCTAAAGCGGTTCCTAGTCCTATGGAGGACTGGGTCCTTCGCCAGCTGGCCATGGAACTGCTTTCTCTGTGCTCCGGGTTAGGGTTCTGCAACTGGCGGCCGACGGGCAGAATTTGGCCAGCTGGTGATTTTATTTGGCCACCCAAATATGTTGTTGGACATAACACTAAAATATTTGTGTTAGGAAAGGGTTCCTAATGTTTGATATACTCAGTGTATTTGATCGTGTACAAATACTTTTGGTAGTGTATGTGGACACCTGCCTGTCAAATCTCATTCCAAAGTCATGGGCATTAATATGGAGTTGGTCCCCCCTTTGCTGCTATAACAGCCTCCACTCTTCTAGGAAGGCTTTCCACTAGATGTTGGAAGATTGCTGCGGGGACTTTCTTCCATTCAGCCACGAGGATTAGTGAGGTTGGGCGATTAGGCCTGGCTCGCAGTCTGAGTTCCATTTCATCCCAAAGGTGTTCGATGGGGTTGATGTCAGGGTTCTGTGCAGGCCAGTCAAGTTCTTACACACCGAGCTCAACAAACCATTTCTGTATGGACCTTGCACAGGGGCGTTGTCATGCTGAAACAGGAAAGGGCCTTCCACGAACTGTTGCCACAAAGTTGGAAGCGCAGAATCGTCTAGAATGGCATTGTATGTTGTAGCATTAAGATTTCCCTTCACTGGAACTAAAGGGCCTAGCCCAAACCATGAAAAACAGCCCCAGACCATTATTCTTGCTCCACTGAACTCTACAGTTAGCACTATGCATTGGGGCAGGTAGCGTTCTTGTGGCGTCCGACATACCCATATTCGTCCGTCGGACTGCCAGATGGTGAAGCGTGATTCGTCACTCCAGAGAAAGTGTTTCTACTGCTCCAGAGTGCAATGGCAGTGAACTTTACACCACTCCAGCCGAAGCTTGGCATTGCGCATGGAGATATTAGGCTTCTGTGTGGCTGCTCAGCCAGGGAATGCCAATTCATGAAGCTCCCGACTAACAGTTATTGCGCTGACGTTGCTTCCAGAGGCAGTTTGGAACTCGGTGGTGAGTGTTGCAACCGAGGACGGACAATTATTACGATTTTCAGCACTCGGCGGTCCTGTTCTGTGAGCTTGTGTAGCCTACGACTTCGCGGCTGAGATGTTTCTCAGAACAGGGCAAACTGGCTCTAACCAGAATAAAAAGACGAGTGGAAGGCCCTGGTGCACAACTGTGCAAGAGGACAAGTAAATTAGTGTCTAGTTTGAGTAACAGACGCCTCACAAGTCCCCAACTGGCAGCTTCGTTAAATAGTACACGCAAAACACCAGTCTCTACGTCAACAGTGAAGAGGCAACTCCGGGATGCTGGCATTCTTGGCAGAGTTGCAAAGAAAACGCCACATCTCACTCTGGCCAATAAAAATAAAATATTAAGATTGGCAAAAGAACACACACTGGGCAGAGGAATTCTGCCTAGAAGACCAACATCCCTGAGTTGCCTCTTCACTGTTGACATTGAGACTGTTTCTGTGGGTACAATTAATGAAGCTGCTCAATCTACTTGATGATCCCTGCTCTAGGGGTTATAGGTGAACTACGGGTGTAGGACCACATAAGGACCTATACACTGTCAACACTATTAGTATTCTGCACCTTATGAATGTTCTATTGCAGTGTTAAATCATTCATATCAACATACCTATACCTGTATTTATTCAATTATCCCAGTGTCCCATAATGCACCGGTCGCACTCCTATATAATTTGAGAGACACTGGAACATGGCGCAGACAATGGGAATTTTTATGCATGTTAACACAGGAGAGCAAGGAAAAGGCGGGAGGGAGAGGAGATTTAATATCACCCGTTTATTTATTAATTTTTTTACATTTTCTGGGATGCTGTGATTTTACAGTACTGGTGTTTGCCAGCACATTACACTATGTCAGAAGGCTGCAGTAGTTCTCTCTCCTCATATCTGCTTGGTAGGTTCTCACTAGTTTTAACACTCTCTCTGTTCTCTCTCTCCTAGGGTCATCAGTGTTACCCAGTAACATGGCGTACTTTGGGAGCTCTCAGGATGAAGATGCACTGGATGATGAAGAGGAGTACGAGGATGTAAAGCCAGACGTCAGCGTGGCATCTACTTCCTGTCAGTCCACGCCCAGGAAGGGCAAACCCCAAGGGAAACACGCCGTCAATGGCCACGGTATGACAATGTCCTCTTACTTACCTAACCTCAATGCTAACCTTAACCCTACGAAACGATCCTCTTTCTCACCTACCCAACCCTGAACCTCCCGGGAAACACGCCGTTAACGGCTACGGTGCGACACTTCAGCCGTCATACTGCCAGCTCCCTTAGTCTCTATAGAACTCTGTACATGCAATAGAGCACGGTACCACACCCCACTCTGACCAATCACAACAGACATTTAACACTGACCAATCATGATTGAGGGCCGAAGGAAAACGGGTGGATTGGTTCAAATGGACCTAATGTGCACAAGAGACCCACACGGTTAGAGCTGTCTGCAACCGAGCATGGCTGAGTTGGATGGAGGGAGGTAGGGAAAGGGAGAGCATGGAGACTGAGGAACTCACATGGGAGTGTGGCAGGGAGCATTCCATCTTTCCACTCCAATTAACACTAGGAGGGAACAGCAGTAACAAGGTGTTTATGCATTCAGCTCACAGCTGGCCAGGGAGGAGGGGAACAGGGATGGAAAACAAGGAGCACACACACACACTGTGTGTGGTTCTGAGGGGAGCTTGTCTTAATGAAACACGTCATGTTAAAACACAATGTGTCAGTGGTGATGAAGGCTACAAGCAGGCGAAGCCACGCGATAAATAGCTACATGTTATCAGTGGCATATGCTTGGTGTTGCTCAGCAACTTTCAGTGGTTATTATAGAAACACACACACTTGTAAGTACAGTGCTATGTTCCTGACTTTGTCGTCCTCCTCCCTGTGACACCAGATCCACCAGCCCAGGCAATCCCCATGGAAACAAGGCCAGTGTTCTTAGTTCCAAGTACCTGAGAAGCCGGTCTCTCAGTCTCTCAGTGGCCATTTTTAGCATGTATATCTGGGTCGGGAAAACTTTCTTTACATGCATGCCAGCAAAGCCACTAGACAGTACATGAATTGCACTATAATGGTGACAAACTTGTTATGGCCTACATGGTGCTCTGCTGTTGGTACAGCTTCAACAGCCGTCCCAACACCATACCACCGCGACACCTGGCTATCAGTGGACTTAAACAAATGTGGTTTCTACTGACAATTGAGATGTACAAACTATGGCATAAGGGGACCACGAGCTTGTAGGAGGCAATCTGTAATTTCGATTAAGACATTAAGGAGTGCGCTAGGACGGACGTAGTCAATATAACCATTTGTTCAGCACTTTTGAAATGTACAGCGACAATTCATAACATGGGCTACTAACAGCTTACTACCCAACATACACTTAGTATTACTTTCTTAGCTACAGTATACATATCGCTCTGGCATATCACATCATTTATGCATTTATACAAGATATTTTTGGACTCGCCTTGCTGTGCTCCCTTGAACAGGAAGGTGATGCGTCGCTCCTTTGTGGGAACATTTTGTCATCAGTCTGGTATTCTCTTGATTTATGGTGCTTTCAAGATAACTTGGGAGGGGGGGAACAAGGTCGAATCATGATGACGTAAGGGATCTTCAGGTTGGAGCTCTCGAAAGAGGCCCTTGCAATTCCGATTTGGATTAATGTTCAAAATGTATTTTCCCAGTCTGAGCTTGTTTTCTTCCAAGTTCCCAGTTGTCTTGAACTCACTGAAGTCGGAGATTTCCAGGTTTTGAGTGTGGCAGAAGTCATGCTGGATTGACAGCATGGCCAATGTTGAATGTTTATCATTTTAAGCTTGGAAATGAGACCCTTAAACCTAGACTTGGACCACACAGCCATTCCACTGAATAGCAGGCTAATGATTGCTTTGCAATGCTTGTAGTTAGGCACTGATTGTTGAATTTGCGATTTCCAACTGTTGTAATGTTCTTTTCATATGCCAAGGATTGAAAAGGATTTGCCAGTAGATGTCGACTTGATTAATGATGACCGCTAGCTAAGAATCAAAGCTACTGTACATATGTGATTTGACATTTTATTTGTGGCCAATGACCTTGAGCCGCCTTGGTTGGGTTCTTCTAATGTAACTCTATGGCAGCACCCAAGGGGCTTGAGTTTTCGAGCATTACCCATAGATGTCGCAGTGACGTAGTGTCCACATGACTGACTGAACACTGAGCCAATCACGGTGCAGCTAAAGAACATTACCAACCCCAACGCTACGTGTTGTCCACTGGCTGCCCCACCACAGAAGGCACTGAGCTCGGCTGAAACAACTGCATTTTAGAGCTGCCTTTCTTAAGAAAGTCAAAAAGAGACCACGTTTGTATGCAGCTTTATTAACGATTAGTATTACTTTTGCATTGTTTGCAAACTGATATGTGACGTATTAACATGCAAAACAGGCACACAAAAAAGACTGGTCGCCACTGCTCCCAGTACAGTGTTAGGCCTGGTCTGTAAGTACTATAGAAGCCTGTATCCCAGTACACTATTATACCTGGCCAGTACAGTACACTATAAGGCCGTGTGTCAGATGTGACACTTTTAAAATGTAGCGTGGGCAGTACTTCAGTAGTTTATTTGAGCTGCTGTGCACCGAGTGAGAAATCATAGAGCTCTGCTTTCATTACCCTGCACCTTGCTAACCCCAGCCATGTTTACATTTTCTAAATTAAACACCTTTTTTATTGAGTTCAGTTTTCCAGTAGCTTTTCAAAACGCTGAAGGGACTTAGACAGATGGGGGGGGGGAGAGAACGAACCATGTCGTTTTATAAACGCCAGCGACTGTTGATATTAAAACACTGATAAAAATTAAAAAAATAGTGAACCTCCATAAAATATAAAGAGAGCTATTGAATGTGTTAATTGGAATGGTTCAGACAGCTAATATCAATGCTTCTGCTCTAGTCTGAGGTTAGCAGGGCTGTCGTCTGGTGCTTGACCAATATAATGTTCACCACAAGTCACTGTACAAGACTGGAGGAAATATTTAATTGAAATGATACATTCTTGTTAAAGTTTTAATATACACAGTGCCTTCAGAAAGTATTCACAACCCTTGACTTTTCCCACATTTTGTTACAGCCGGAATTTGAAATGGATTAAACATTTTTTTGCCTCACTGGCCTACACACAATACACTATAATGTCAGTGGAATTGTTGTTTTTATTTTGTACAAATGAATTACTAAAGAAAAGCTGAAATGTCTTGAGGCAATAAGTATTCAACCCCTTTATGGCAAGCCTAAACACTTTCAGGAGTATTGCTTAAGTTCCATGTACTCTCATTGTGTGCAATAATAGTGTTTAACATGAATTTTGAATAACTTCCTCATCTCTGTACCTCACATATATAATTGTCTGTAAGGTCCCTCAGTCGAGCAGTGAATTTCAAACACAGATTCTACCACAAAGACCAGGGAGGTTTTCCAATGCCTCATAAAGAATGGCACCTATTGGTAGATGGGTAAACATAAAAAAAGCAGACACTGAATATACCTATGAGCATGGTGAAGTTATTAATTACACTTTAGATGGTGTATCAATACACCCAGTCACTACAAAGATACAGGTGTCCTTCTGGACTCTCGCGTGGCCAGAGAGGAAGGAACCGCTTAGGCCAATGGTAACCTTTTTAAAAACAATTTAGAGTTGAATGGCTGTGATGGAGGAAAACTGAGGATGGATGAACAACATTGTAGTTACTCCACAATACTAACCTAATTAACAGAGTGAAAAGAAGGAAGCCTGTACAGAATAAAAATATTCCAAAACATACGTCCTGTTTGCAACAAGGCACTAAAATAATACTGCAAAAAATTGTGGCAAAGCAATTCACTTTTTTGTCCTGAATGCAACACATTACGGAGTACCGTTCTCCATATTTTCAAGCATAGTGGTGGCTGCATCATGTTATAGGTATGCTTGTAATCATTAAAGACGGGAGTTTTTCAGGATATAAAAGAAACAGAACGGAGCTCTGCACAGGTAAAATCCTAGAGGAAAACCTGGTTGTCTGCTTTCCACCAGACACTGGGAGATGAATTCACCTTTCAGCAGTACAATAACCTAAAACACAAGGCCAAATCTACACTGGAGTTGGTTACCAGGAAGACATTGAATGCTACTGAGTGGCAGAGTTAAAGTTCTGACTTTAAATATGCTTGAAAATCTATGGCATGACCTGAAAATGGTTGTCTAGCGATGATCAACAACCAATTTGACAGAACTTAAAGAATTCTGAAAACATTAATGGGCAAATGTTGCACAATCCAGGTGTGGAAAGTTCTTAGACTTCTCTGTATTAGTATTCTCTGCCAAAGGTGCTTCTATTTACTTGTGTAAATTAGATGTATATATTTTATTTTCAATACATTTTAATAAACGTGTTTTCACTTTGTCATTATGGGGTATTGTGTGTAGATGGGTGAGACGTTTGTATTTAATCAATTTTGAAATTAAGGCTGTAACACAACAGAATGTGGAATAAGTCACGGGGTATGAATACTTTCTGAAGGCACTGTAAGCCAGCAGCATCCCTCCTACACTGCACCGAAATCATATTTTCCTCTGTTGGTCCGGTGTTCAACCTCCTAAGATCATCTTTCTTTCCTGTTGGTTCAGTGTTGAACGGCCCCAGCAAGGCGCCCCGAGACAGCCCCAAGCCCAGAGGGAAGGAGTGGGTGCAGGTGAGAGAGCGCAGTGAGAGAGCCGAGGCCCGGAGGGAGCAGGCCCTCAGCCAGCTAAAGGCTACAGCCAGGGGCCACACTACCAACGGACTGCCCCACAGGAGGGCTGCAGAGGAGCTCAGCAAGCAGGTACTGTATCATACTTCATCTATGCCTGAACAGTATGCTTCGTTGATTTGGCTTATATGTAACTCTAATGGTCATAAAGATGGCTGACCAACATGCCTCCGTAGCCACCAGGCGCGTGATTATCGTCTATCTTTTATCGTCATTAGAAGAGCAGTGATGTGTTATGATAAAAAATATTCTACATTAATAGAGTAACATGATAGCAGCATGCTCAGTGTTGTGTGAAATCCCTGAGCTCCTCTCCTCCCTTTGTCTCCATGTAATGATTGTATTTCAGTCTGCTACTATATTTAGTACTGAGGCTGGGTTGTGAAAGCTGCCTTCCTGTCCAAGACGTTCTGTTGGTTTAAAATAGCTCTAAGGAGGAGAGGTCGGGAGGAGGATGGAGAGTAACTTTGACTCTGCTCAAAAAGCACATTGTGCTTCTGACAACTGCGTGAACTAATCAGAATGGAGTGCTGGGGTCTTTGCCTCGTCAGAGAGGGCAGCATCAAGACTAGCAGCTCTCCCAGACGGCCAGCAGACGTGGCCGAGCCACGCTGTCTCATGTTGATGCCGGGCCTGTCGGTTTTAAGTGCCGCCAACTGACTAATTAAGGAACAATGAATCTCAATGAGCAGGGGAGAGCCAAGACAAACTACGCTCAAGTTATTGGCCTTTGTTCTATCCCCCCTCCTTCTGCCCTCCTCTCTCTGCTTTCGCTCTCTCCTTCTGATTAAACCCCCCCCCCCCTCTCTCCTTACTCTTTACCTCTGTTCATGTGTTATGCTGGCAGATTTACCATCCTTGGCAACAGAGCTCCAAACATTTTGAGGTATTAGCATTTTGTGTTTTCTGATATTAACTGTGAGTGCAGCAGCAGGCTGATGTCCAATCCCCTGGCCGAAAGCATCAGGATCCCTTATCTGTGGAAGGAAATCAGCCATAGGTTAAATTCTTATCATACATGAACCCAATGGCCCTGTTGTATAGCAGTTAGAGTAAGCCAGAGTCATGATGTTTGATGAGATCCAAACTGAGGAATGTTAATTGCGCAGGAATATTGGGTTGCTGCTCCGGTATCGCGTTGACCTTTCGGTCTCAGTTTAAAAGTCAATATTCTGAAGGCTATTCATGAAGATGAAGGCCACATCTTTCAGCTATCACATTGGTGGGTTTGTTTGTTTGTGTGTGTGTGTCTGTTTCTCTAAGCATTGGAAGGGTTACGTTTATAGCTCCTCTTCCTGATCCAGTCTGTTTGTTGAGATGGATCCAGTCTGTTCCTATAAGCATCTGAGTTGCAGATGTTCCATGTGAATCTTCTCGCCATCCTGCAGATTGGCTATAGCAACACATGATGTCATCCTGGCCCTTCCCCCGCCACCCCCCCTCTTCCCACTCACGTGTGACCAAAATCCACTTCAGAGGGTTGGCTGTGTTTCTGTTCTCGTTCTCTCTCCCCCCCTCACCTCTGTTTCCGGCACTGAATTTTCTCCTTCGTTCTCACCAGTCTTTTGGTGCTTTCTACAGTAACATGGGGCCTTCTCCTGCTCCATGGGGCTGGGATGTAGCCCATCTTCTCTCTCCCTCTCCTCTTTTCTCTCCTCTGCCACGGACCAGACTATTACAGTGCAAGGCCAGGGCTCACGTGCACACCAACCCTCAAGGCTTGTGCAGCAGCACAGTGCCGGTGAGCTCTCTAGTGGTGAAACTAAAGTAGACCACCACCCAGCCCGCTGTGCCTTCTTGTCAGCATATCTGTTCAGTCACAGTTGGCTGACTGGCTTTCTGTTTCTATTACTTTGGTCTTTGAGGCCAAATGGATGAGTTTGACCCTAAAGGAAGGTGTTTAAATTCTGCAGACGGAAGTCTTGAGAGTCTTATTTAATCTTTGGTTATGACCCTAACCTTCTAGAGTTCTAGAATCTGATGTGTTCGTTGGTTCTTTGCGTTATGTTTCGAGCCCCCGGTAGACGTCACGCTGCGTTTAGACATCGTCACTCTGGCCTGCCGGGGCGACGCCGTTCTTTCTCTCTCAAAAATACAATGGGCTTTATTGGCATGCGAAACATGTTTACATTGCCTAAGCAAGTGAAATAAATAAAAGTTATAACTCCAAACCCGATCAGTAACATTGCACTCTCAAAGGTTTGAAAATGGTAGACATTTCAAGTGTTATATTATCCGCTATGTACAGTGTGTTAGCAATGTGCAAATAGTTGTAGTATGAATAGTAGGCGACGATAAATAAACAAATTATTGGTGGTATTTACAATGTTTGTTTGTTTGCTTCACTGGTTGCCATTTTTCTCATGGCAACGGGACACATCTTGCTGCTGTGATTGCACACTGAACAGATATGGGAGTTGATCAATCTGTGGGAAATGTGTATCTCCTAAGGTGGTCATACATTGGACAGGAGGTTAGGAAGTGCAGCTCAGTTTCCACCTCATTTTGGGGGCAGTGTGCACAAAGCCTGTCTTCTCTTGAGAGCCAGGTCTGCCTATGGCGGCCTCTCTCAATAGCAATGGATTTTCTTAATTTTGTGTCAGTCACTATGGTCAAATATGCTTTTTTTGGTTGATTCTTTCCAGTGTCAATTAGATATCTTTTTGCCTTTTTCATAATTTGTTTGGGTCAAATTGTGTTGCTGTCCTGGGGCTCTGTGGGGTCCTTGTGAACAGAGCCCCAGAACCAGCTGGCTGAGGGGCCTCTTTTCTAGGTGGATCTCTCTGTAGGTGATGGAATGTGTAGGCATTCTGTGTGTCTCTCGTCTCCTCTCTCTGTCGCCTCTCTTGCTGTCAACTCCCCTCTCTCTCTCCCCTCCCTTCTGCCCCCTCTCGCTCCCCATCCTCTGTATTTTTCCACTGTTGGAGTGGAAGGGGACAGGATTGATGAAGGGGGTCACATTTCACTCCCCTTATCTTTTAATAGCCTCCCTTTGTGCTGGCTGCACCTGATAGGAATACAATACAGCTGCGGCCCTGCTTCAAACGCAGCCGTCAAGCCTGCTGTCACCTCCCTCTGGCACCTCGCTGGTTCGATAACGCCATCCTCTCATCTCCTCTGCATAGTTCGCTTACAGCAGGGCTACTAGGTTCACTTACAACAGGGTGCTACTCAAACGGACAGGGATGTAGTGGGAAGAACAGCAGAGTAGCTAGGTGGGGTCGAAGCAGAAAGCTGGTGTCCAGCTACCAGAAACCCCAATGTATCCATCCCAGGGTCTCAGTCCAGACATCCCCTCTGTTTTGACTACACACAACTTTTCCATTTTACTACACACACACACACACACACACACACATATATATTAACATGAATGACGGTTGTTCCCGTTCAGGTTGATGCTAGTCTGTATCATGTTCTGGGGCAGGGTGGTTTAGGGGCAGCACTAAAACTAGGGCAAGTAAAAAAACATGACGGGAGAGAGGGAACTGAGAGAGAGTCGACTCTGCTTCTTCCACTGGTGGGTCTGGGTGGCTTTATTCCCCCAGCTGCCATTAGCCAGTGAGGTCCCTGATGTAACCCAAACTACCTACATTAGAGCTCACATGTTCAGCAGGGGTTCTCAGATCTGCAAAAAAAAAAAAAAGTTTATTTTTGCCATTTAAAGAGGTTAAGGAAACCATACCAAATAAAACTGGCTTTCTGCTGGGATGGGGTTTCAAGTAGTAACCCGTTTTGTACATACAGCAGTTGGCTCTGAAGTGAACCTCACTCCATGTTAGGGCCGGGATGGCTTTTTCATCTGTTGAAGCTGATACTGATCTGTTTTTTGCCCTGTGAGGAGTGTTTGTCTATAACTAGCTGATTTGAAAGTACAGCAACCCTGTATAGGCTTTAACGAATGGCAGCAATTTCCGCATAGCATTTAGTTCTAACCCTAACTCTTTACTTTTATAGCTGTTTCAGCGAGTTAATGTTTGCTTGGAGTTTTTACTTCAATGTCAAGCGCCAGCTCCTGAGAGTGTTAGTGCAGTGAGTCTGTGTTCTATGTTGCTGCACTACAGTATGTGAATAAACAACTCCATGTTTCTGGTCTCTCTCTCTCTCGCCTCCCACTCTCAGGTCTCTAAAGTGAACGGAGTCACACGGGCGTCCCAGACAGGCATGCACACGGCCGGTGCCAAAAAACCGAAAGACTTCAGACTGCCGTCCAAAACTGTGAATGGCCTTGTCACATACACCAAAGGAAAACGAGAAATGGTCAAGAAAACCAAACTGAACAAGCGCAAACACAGCACTGCTGCTACCCATAGAGCCCATAGCAACAATCGCCACCACAACCACCTCCAGCGCCACCAGCGACTCCCCCTCTCCAACTCAGGAAAAGCCCAGAATAGCAAAGCAAAAACAAGCAAACAGGTGCTATTATCCAATGGGGTGCACAAGGTGACTAGCGGGGGCGGAGTGCGCTTCAACGGACACCTCTGTGCCAAGCAGGAGGTGGGCAGGCAGGGGCGTGAGGGACTGAGGAACTCCAAGCGGAGGCTGGAGGTGGCGGTGGCTGCCATCGGGGCGGTGGCTGACTCCCAGGGTAAGCTGGTCGTCCTGGAGACTAACCCCAACCGTAAGAAGACCAAACAGAACCAGAGCAGCCCCCTGGATGGTAAGACCAAGCACCAGACCAGCCCTCTGGAGACACGCAGTAAGAAAGCGTGTCAGGGCAAGGCCTCGGTCCCTAACGGACACATCGTCATGGAAACCACCCCTCCCCCCTCCCTGCTAGCCCCACCCCCTCCCTCCACACCACTAGCCACTCCAGAGCCAGGGCGTCAGCGGCCCAAGCGAGCGTCAGCCGGCAAGTTGATGTTCATCAGACAAGCACAGCACCGGGCGCAGGCTGCCTCTAACCCTAACCACACCCACACCCTTAACCGCTCAACTACCTCAGAGTCACCTGGCCACACCCCTGGCCACACCCCTGGGCATACCCCTCACAAACCAGCAGAGCCTCGGCCTGACAGGGAGTGGGAAAGGGAGAAGGAGCGGGATAAAGAGAGGGAGCGGGTGGAGAGGAGCAGGGCGAGCTGGGCAGCGTTGGGTGAGGCACCAGAGTTCTGTCCCACCCAGCGGGAGTTCCAGGACCCCCTGGTGTACCTGGACTCTGTGCGGGAGGGGGCGGAGCCCTGCGGACTGTGTCGGGTGGTTCCCCCGGCTGACTGGCGCCCAGAGTGCAAACTGAACGATGAGATGCGCTTTGTGACCCAGGTGCAGCGCATCCACAAGCTAGGCCGTCGCTGGGGCCCTAACGTACAGAGGCTAGCCTGCATCAAGAAGCACCTCAAATCTCAGGGCATCACCATGGAAGACCCCCCACTCATCGGTGAGTCTAACTGACTGTCCATACTTTACCAGCAATACTACCCTAACACTGGTCATCAGTTAGTCTGACAGTCAGACACACTCACATAGGCTGGACGACTGTCGCAAAACGGACCTCTTTAGCAAACATCACAAAAATTGGGTATGGACATTATTGACAATCCAATAAAATGTTTGTTGCATTCCACCAACCGTATATGGTATTTATACTGTGAGGTCAATATCAGTGTTCAGATGTGTGTCTGAGACGATATAACTATACCCAGCAGCTTGTCTGTCATTTTAGATTTCTCACTCAGCAGCTTGATGTGTTTTAAACAGCCTCTAGCCCAGTCAGTCTATATGGCTGAAATAAATGTTTACTGAATCGGTTTGAGAATACGGTCCAAATTTGTAGTGCTATCATACTACTACACTGTTGGCGCGAGGAACACAAGAATTTCGCTACACCCGCAATAACATCTGCTAAATATGTGTATGTGACCAATACAATTTGATTTGATCATTACTGTAGGAGTGTTAAACTCATGGCCATAGACCCTAACCCATCTCTCTCTCCCCAGGCAACTGTGGGTTTAGGGTTAACTCTATCTGACCCCATCGATCTGTCTCTTCCCCCCAGGTGGCTGCGAGGTGGACCTGGCTCGGTTCTTCCAGCTGATTAATGACATGGGTGGCATGCAGCAGGTTATGGACCTGAAGAAGTGGAGTAAACTGGCTGATCTGCTGCGGATCCCCAAGTCAGCCCAGGACCGGCTGGCCAAGCTGCAGGAGTCCTACCTCCAGTACCTGCTGTCCTATGACTCTCTGTCCCTAGAGGAGCACCGGCGCCTGGAGAGGGAGGTGCTGCAGGAGAAGGAGGGCCTGGAGCGCCGCAGGGGGCCCCTGGAGGGCCACACAGAGAGGAGCCTGACACTGCCACGCTACGAGCCCAAGAACGGGCTGGTCGGCAGTCTGGTGCAGCACAGCAACGGTCAGCTGTGCAGCCGTCTGAAGGAGCTGGACAGTCAGCAGCTCAAGGTGGGACGCCGGAGGCTGTTCTCTCAGGAAAAGAGGAATGGGGAAATGACACAGCAGGAGGAAGATGAGGAGGAGGAGAAGGGGGTTCTCAGCGACCAGCACAAGTGTATTTACAAGGTGATGCAAGGGCAACAACTTTGCACATCCTTTTTAAATGAGTGTTTTTGTTCATTATTCTCATGCTCTGCTCATGCTACAAGGCAAACCTGGTAGTGTAGCTCCAGTCTTCCTGTTTGTCTGCCTGCTCTGTTCTGTTCTAGCTGATGGAATGTAGGTCAGTGCTGAGCTGGGTGAAATGGACCCACAGAGAGCAGGCCACTGCCTCTCTACTCAACATCGTTCTGATCTGCCTCTGTTACCCCTGCCCAGACATCGAGACACACACACACACACACACCACAGCTTCGTGACCCAGATGTTGCCCCTGCTGCTCTTCTCATGGAAGAGCCTGAGTGTTGTGTTGTTTCTAACCGTCTCCTTCCTCTGAACCTGTCTGATCATGACATCTCAAACACTGTTCTAGTCTGGATTCCATTTCAATCTTTTCCCTCTTGTAACCAAATCCCCAACACAAGCAGACCCATGAGATGTGAGTTCAGTACAGTAACCTAGCTCTCACATAGAAGAGGGGTGAGGAGAGGGTGTATTTCAGCGGGGTATTAAATCCAGGGACGGTACAGGCAGATTTATAGACTATCAACACCCCTCCATTCTGAGGTGTCCCGGCGAAGGTTCATAATAACTAGTCAAGCTCGGAAACTTTCAGGACAGACATGCAGCTGCAGAGACTTGCGATACAGTACGTGCGTTTACAGGGTACCTGACTTTGTTTGATGCTAGCTGTACTGTCCTGATGTGGCTTCTCTTGTTGCAGGGGAAATCTGTATCGCTCACCAACTTCTTCAGGATAGCCAGGAACACCATGATCATGTGCTTTAACAAAGCGCCTGGGGCTGCTGAGGTCGAGGTAAGAATGGAACTAGTCTCAATCCCTACTGGCCTTCATGTAGAGGTCAGCTCACTACTGTAGCATTCCATTGACCTCCATTTATTAGTCACTGTACATTTTTGTTTTGTTCAGTATGCAGATTTATCTATCACTTCTCCTATTTGTCTTCCTTTACAGCAAGAATACTGGAGGATAGTGGAGCAGAGGCACTGCCATGTGGCAGTGCATTATGGGAAAGTGGACACCAACACACACGGAAGTGGCTTCCCCGTGGGAAAGTCAGAGCCATTTTCTAAGTAAGAACCCAATGTCATCACACCCTAAACACAGTAATACGTGGTGTAATAACCATTAGAGTTAAAAAATATATCTCTTGACTGGCCACTGTGTAATGACTGTTCTTCTCTCCGTTTCAGACATGGATGGAACCTCACTGTCCTCCCTAATAATTCTGGATCCATTCTGCGGCATCTTGGAGCTGTGCCCGGTGAGATATCCAACCCGTCATCCTCACCCCTGAGGCACACGTCTTTCTGAGACAATGTGATGCCTGTTGTGGTGTCTGCTATGTAAAAACAGACTTTTCTCTCCCCGTAGGGGTCACCATTCCTTGGCTGAACATTGGCATGGTCTTTTCTACCTCATGCTGGTCTCGAGACCAAAACCGCCTTCCATACATTGATTACTTACACACTGGTGCTGACTGCATTTGGTAAGTATCCCAACATGACCACCTCTGGGTCTCTCTTCCTCCTCACAGGTACATGTGTACTGTACAAAGACATGTGGTTTTTCTAAGGTGACATGGAATACGTGATATAAAACATAATGCCATTGATAACTCAGATCAGACTTGTAATTAGCTGATCAAATTCCAACTTCATTGAACACACGCCAGTCTTTTGAAAATATGTATTGATACCAAAGTGTCTCTCATTAAAGCTACATTTACTTACAACAAGAAATGACTGGGTGTCAGCGAAAGCCACAGGCGTTAGTGTGTTGTGTATTGACCTGTTATGAAGGCAATGTTTAATCTCTTTGCATTAGCCCAACTTGAATGTAATGGTAATGAAGGGTTTGAGAAAGGGCGGTGGCTCTAGACATCCACCAGCCCAACCCCTCCCTCCCCATGTGTGCTACCTGCCCATTGGTGGTGACACAGGTGAGTAGAAATGTGCTAGGAGGTTCCTGAGATGAAGGCAAGTCATAATCATCATAATTGACTGCCTGCTATCTTGAAGTATGAATGTTCCACTCATCTTTTCATTCTGTCTGAATGTCTGAAAGTTACAGGAAGTGCTAATTTGGGATGCCCTAGGACAAGCATAAGTCTGTTACACTATTCCCAGAGTACTTAGTTGTCCAGTGAGTCTGTTAAAAAGAGGTCTCATTCTAATATGCAATCCACATCCTCCATTTGACAGATGAAACCACAGACAGACAGACAGCTCTACCTGCAGTCTGTCTACAGGCTATGATCCCCACAGGAAAGCCACCTCTTTAGGATCTCATTCTCGCTCTCAATCTTTCTCTAACCTTTTGAGGCAGAGCGTAAGCACAGACCGACCTAACTCTGACTGTTCAAAGCTGAGGGGTTACACAGCACAGCCGATGTCCAGCATAACACACACTCTTGCATGAGCCTGATTGGTCCTCTCTCGCCCTACCAGGTATTCTATTCCTGCTGAGGAGAAGGTGAAGCTTGACAAGGTGGTTCACACACTGCTGCAGGCCAACGGGACCCCTGGGCTGGAGATGCTGGAGAAGAACATCATGATCTCTCCAGAGGTGCTTTGTCGAGAGGGTATCAAGGTCCACCGCACCGTCCAGCAGAGCGGTCAGTTCGTGGTCTGCTTCCCCGGGACCTTTGTGTCCAAGGTCTGCTGTGGCTATAGTGTGTCGGAAACTGTGCATTTTGCCACCCCACAGTGGATGAACCTGGGATATGAGGCTGCTAAGGTGAGTCTGAAGCCGGAGCTGCCACCCTGTGGCCATTTAGAGACATAGCTCATTGTCTGCCACAGTGTCTCTATTTATTTTGATTTAACCAGGCAAGTCAGTTAAGAACAAATTCTTATTTTACAATGACTGCCTACCACGGCCAAACCCTCCCCTAACCCAGACGATGCTGGGCCAATTGTGCGCCGCCCTAATTGTGCGCCGCCCTAATTGTGCGCCGCCCTATGGGACTCCAGATCACGGTTGTGATATAGCCTGGGATCGAACTAGGGTCTGTATTAACGCCTCTAGCACTGAGATGCAGTGCCTTAGACCGCTGCGCCACTCGGGAGCCCTAGCCTAACCCTGTTCCTGGAGAGCTACTGCATCCTGTAGGTTTTGGCTTCAAATGTAATTTAGCACACCTGATTCTAATAATTAGGTTGTTGATAAGATTAATCCGGTTAGTTACAACTGGGGTTGGAGCTGAAACCTACAGGAGGGTATTGTAGCTTTCCAGGAACAGGGTTAGGCAGCACTGCTCTACAGTCTATACAGGTTTTTGTTCCTGTTGATTAGTGTAGTGTCATGTGTAATCTGGTTGATACAAAAGGCTGTAGGATATTCTGTCAATGTTCTGTGTTAACGCAGTGTCTCTCTGCCTTCCCACTGTAGGACCTGAAATGCCGGCACATAGCCAAACCCTTCTCCATGGAGAAGTTACTCTACCAGATCGCCACGGCCGAATCCAAACGCGAGAACGGGCACATTCTGACTACGATCTCCGCCCTTCTCAAAGACCTCAGGTCGGTAGCCATGGAAACCGGGCACATAAAAACATGGATGCTGTCACGGCCTTGTTCTTCATCCTCTGTTGCCGTGCCAGTATGATCAAAGACATAGCTCAGTCGAACTATGCTCAAAGCCAAGTTGAAAATATCCCAAAATCTTCTGTTTCAAATACACTCCATGATTTAATGTGTGGGCTTACTGTCTATGTCAGGGCGGAAAGACCTTTAGAACTGTTTGCTGTACTGAGCTTTAATCACAACGTTGTGAATTGTCGTGTTCTGAATCACTGAGTTGTTGCTCCGCTCTAATAGGAACATAGAGATGAGACAACGGCAGGAACTGTACGAGGCAGGGCTTCTGTCCTCTGCCCGCTACGGAACACATGATAACAGCCTGTTGCCCGGTGATGGACGCAAGAAACCCAGGAAGTGGCTGGCGCTGGAGTCGTCAGAGAGACGCTGCCAGACTTGCCAACACCTCTGCTACCTGTCCATGGTGAGAGCTGGCCCATGGGGAATAATGCTAGGTTTCATTTGGGTCGGGACTAGAGCTAGTGCTGGGCAAGGTAACCGGGCGTTGGGCCAATAACCAAATGGTCGCTGGTTCGAATCCATAAGCTGACTTGGTGACAAATCTGTCCATGTGCTCTTGAGCAAGGCACTTGACCCTAATTGCTCCTGTGCGTCGCTCTGGATAAGAACGTCTGCTAAATGGTTTAAATGTAAAGATGAATTTAGTTTACCATTCCATGAAAAATGTGTTGAATTCTGAGTTGTGATGTCCATCCCAGGTGGTCCAGGAGAATGAGAACGTTGTCTTCTGTTTGGAGTGTGCTTTGAGATACGTGGAGAATCACAAGTCCTGCAGAGGCCTCAAGATGATGTATCGTTACGATGAGGTAAGATTCCATCCCAGCAAACCGGGAGCATTCCCAGGACATTAGCTAACATTCCCATTAAGGGCTCTATTCAATTTATCGCTGAAGCGATGGAAAATGATCATAACATTTCTGATTGAGCCATCGTATGCAGCATTTAACATGAATACTGTCTCTGCCGCCGTGGGAACATTGCCTCTAAATTGGGCTTTAAGACTGAACTTCCACGATACGGATTGAATAGAGGCATAAGTTCTAGTTCGGCTTTTATCGAACATTATGATGAAAACATTAAATGTTTTAGATAGAAAAAAAGATGTTTTTTTATGTTTTAAATGAAATATCCTTTGAATGTCTTCCTAACATTCACAAAAATGTTGTCCACAACATCTGTAACAACCCGCACAGAACATTCCCCTAAGTTTCTTATGTTTCCAGGTAATGTAATAAATGTGTTCTGGAAACGGTCTTGCAATCAGGTGAATGTTTTATGCAAAAATGGTATAATCATCAGCACAACTGGACAGTTTTTGTGTCATTGCTGGGATGACCCGCTCTTATCTGGGTAGAATTGATCAGAACCTTCAACAGCGGAGTGGTGTAACGTGCAATGTTTGGATAAATATGATATTTGTTAATTTATAGTGTATGTGTTATAATGCACTGTGTTCATTATAACACACATGTTCTGTCTAATTCCTCCATTCTCTGGCTGTGCCCCCCGTGCCTCTGCCCCCCCAGGAGCAGATCAACAGCTTGGTGAAGCAGGTGTGTGGTAAGGCCCTGGGGAAGACGACCGAGAAATGTAACGGTGCAAGCCCCATCAAACCACCACCTAAACGCGGACCCCGGAAGAGAGAGACCGTGGAGGTGTCCCTGTCCCGTCTCTCCTCTTCCCACCTGTCTCCTGCAGCGGTCACATGAGGACGTTAACACCCCCCACTGCCCCTCCATCTTAGTTTGGAGAATCACTGTCGTCCTTTTTTTAAAGAAAGAAAAAATATAATGCCCCAAATCTCCCACTCAACCTTACTATGACGAACTACCCCACCCACCCCCTTAGTATGGCAAACTTGTGAAAGCAAGCAGTCTTTTTTTGCACTAGCACGGAAAATGTTTTTTCAGCTGATTTTTTTTCGGGGGGGGGGGGGGGGGGTTAGCATTAATTGAAACGTTCACAGGTAAATGTTGTGCCCCTTTCACTGCCCCCCCCCAATGTGTGCAGTCAGACCCATCGCCATCTGTCACTCAACTGTGAACAAAGGGATGAGTGGAGAAGGTGCTCCTTTTTTCATTTTATTGAAATGACACAAGTAGAACCCAAAGTTCTCTCATCTTTAGTTTTTGAAGATGAGTTCTTTTTATTCTCCTCTGCCTGCAGAAGCTCCTGTTGTTCAGGGCCTGTTGCTCCCTAACCCACGCCAGGTAGAACTTGAAAGGCAGATGTGTTTTGGCTGGCTTGTTTTATTTGGGATTTTAGCTTTGATTTTTAGATTTTGAGGAAGTCTTCTGTGTTTATTTTGTCATCGTTGTTTCCTTTTTCTTTGTTACTTGTGGAACTAGTGGTGCCATGGCTGTATGTCAGAAACACAGCCTGGGGTGCCGTGGCTGTATGTCAAACGGACCAAGGTGCCATGGCTGTATGTCAGAAATGCAGACCTCGGTGCCGCTGGTCTCTGTCTCTGTAGTAGGAGGGAGGCCTCCTTCGCTAGCAAGTGAAAACTGTGCCTGATACTCAACAAAGAGATCCATTGTTTTTGGTGCTGTTGGTTATTATTACTGTATAACAATACAAAAGAAAGGTGGGGTGCTGGCTAACTGCTAGCCCCTTCTCCCACAGGGCGGTAGCCTCTAGGCTCTCCTCTCCCATAGGGTTAGGGTTCTAGGCTCTCCTCTCCCATAGGGTTAGGGTTCTCGGCTCTCCTCTTCTCGATGTGCAATCATGTTAACATTCCATTCTTCCAGTCCTACTGTTTCATCTGTATCAGTTAACATTAATAATTTTATTATTTTCTATTTTGATTGTGTTTTTGTTCTAATGTGCGAGTAGAGTCACTAGTCAAAGGGTGTGAAATGTGAAATATGGAAATCCACGTTTTTTTTGTTTTGGGGTGTGTATTTGAGGTTTTTCCCTTTTTTTCAGATATATTATGAATTATTTTAGCAGAAGGTCCAACACAACATACATTTTTGTACATAATCCTGTAAATGTCTTTAAATACTCAAGCCTTTTCTGGGGTGAAGGAAGGAAAATGATACCATTTTAAAGGTATTACAGGAAGCAAGGGAGGAAGTGCTTGATGAAGAAAAGCCTTACGTTTCAGTTTCTTCATCTGTGTGAGTTTGATGCTTACAGGGTTGCTCTGGTTACGTGTATACATTTTAAGTGCTGCTTACATCACTAAGACAAAGATATGGAGTAGCTATGGCCCCCTAGTTTTCTTTTAACGTTTTTTTTTTTTCTTTTAGCTCTACTTTTTTAAAGAAAAGGGAACATATGTTCACAAAAATGTACTGAAAATTCAACAATGTAGTAGCTCCTCATGTTGCACTGAGCTTGCCAGTGGTGGCTGACAAGGTGATCCTATTATCCAGTTTGTTGGTGGTTGTTGTCCTTTACAGAAGACTGAACTGTTTTAGGAATATTTAATGAAAACCAAGTCGGTCGTTTTCAACAAAAGTGGTTAAGTTTTTATGGCCTTACAATGTATTTTATTCAGATTTCTTTGCAATTTTCTTTTTCTACAGTATAAACTATTGCTCACGGTCTGGCAAGTTAATTTATTAGCACTGCGTCTCCATCTTTCCTTCCACTTGGAAAGAGTTCATGTTGGTTATATTGCCAGTTTTTTACTTTTGCAGTTTGTACTAAAGGTTTAATAAAAACGTACAGACAATTCACTGTCTTTTCTTTTGAACCTGCGTGTCTGTCGTTGTGGTGTTCTGAAGCTGTCATGTTACGAAAGTAGTTAGCCATTCTACAAATAAGTATACTCCATGTCTAGGGATCCAAGCCTGATACAAGTGTGTGCATTCAGTGTCAAACAAGGGTAAGCAGACAGATGTCTTTTAATGTACCCAGGAAACAGTGTACTTACCAGGGTCCAGGGCGAGTTCTGTCCTGACACTCTAAACGGCCAGCCCTACCAGACCCATTTAAGTTCAAATGGTGATTGCAAAAATGGAAATATCTAAAAGGTGTAATAACAAAAAGGTGTCAAACCAACACTGTAAGACCCAACCAGACCGAGAGGATACTTAGTCCACCTCTCACTCTGCAATAACCTGCCAATCACCCACACCTGTGAGCCATTAGCAGGCAGTGCTGGTGCTTCAAGCAGCTGTATGATATAATCATGTTCTGAAAACATATTCAGGTGTGTGCAATGGCCTCTAGTAAAGAAAAGAAACCGTGAATGTACGTAGCGCTCGTCTGCGGTGGCGCCGGTCAGCTGTCCCTGTGTTCAAAGGGTTCAGGCTGGGTTATAAATCAACAGACTAGTGGAGCGGGACTATGGAACATTGTCGTTCTATTCCAGTTTCATTTCATTCTGAAATGGCACTAAGGGATCAGTATGAGAAATGGCAGTACAAGGGGGTGAAATGTTTATTACCAAGTCAAGAGATGTGGGGGGAATAATACTGTAACCACAATGTTCAACATGGAATTAGTTATTTACAAAACGGATTAAAATACAGTGAACATAAATGATGCATCTCTTCTTCCATGCATCGCAACCAGTCCTCGCAGGGTTTTGGGCCATTCAGTGTCTTCGCTTCTACCCTGGCCCTTACGTGGCCTGTGAGCTGCTGTCCTCAGTGTTTAAGTGGCTGGTTTCTGGGTGGCTGGAGCAGTGGCCTCCCTGCTAGGCCTGTGTTGGGGGGAACCTCTGTTTCGTATGATTGCACCCCGGCAGTACAGTGGATGTGGTCCTCCCTACCCCCTTCATCCTCCCTGGCCTTGGTGTCCTGCCTGTCAGTGGATGAGAGGGAGGAGAGCGTGTGTCTTAGCTCAGCCTGGGTGGGAACCTGCAGTGTGATCTCTGTGGTTAACGACTCCACGTCTGGACCTGAGAGACAGAGCAGGGACGTTTTGTGGAGTGCCCGAGAACTAATCGAAGTATTAAGTTGCTGTTTACTGTGCATGTGTGTCTGTGTGTCTGTGTCATACCCAGCATGGGCGAGGCAACGCTGTTGTCCTCTCCCCCAGAGTGGAGGAAGACGTCAAGGCTCTCATGGTCGGACATGTCCGTCAGGTCCATCTGCTCCAGCATGTCTACGTTCACCTCCATGGATGAAAAGCTGCCTATTGGCCCTGAGCAGCAAGACACAGGTGTTAGTCACCAACGCATACAGCAATTCACCAAGAATGCAACGGCAAGGGGCTGAGTCCAGGAAGAGCCTCGAAGCCTTTTTCTTTTAAAACTCTCAAACAAATAAAAAGCCAAAATCATTTACTGCTTTCGGCAAATATTTATATTTGAACCCCAAAAGAATCTTGCATGCTAACTGACTATTCTTCAAACCTTCAGATTATTCAAACCCAACCTTCAAGAAATCATGTTCCATTAAAAGAGCTGATCTTCATCTGAAAAATGGTTTTAATTCATCCTCACTGACTTGCCAAAAACCCTGAAATTGTTCTAGATATCTGTAGGGTTATATCCTGTCGTAAATTATTTCAGGCGGTGTCTGTATGGTTCTATCCTGTCTGAAGTTATTCCAGTTTTGTGTCTGTGTTCAATCATTGTCCTGGATTCATCACCTTGCAGGAACAGTATCTGTTGTAACATTGGTGTTATCACGCGTTACAAACACACAGTGCACTGTGAGGGATGATTGACAGCTGAGGCGGCATACCTCAAGGATACGAGGAGAGCAGGGCAGGACAGCAGGGTGGGGCAGAGTAAAGAGAGAGGGAACTGTTACTAGCCAGCCACGCAGTCACGCACACACAACCGGTGCTTTTCCAATGAGACTTACCCCCACACCAGTGAGTCGCCAGTTTTTTCCCATCAACAGTGTGACACTAAAGACTTGTGATGAGCAAAATCAACAATGTCTTGATAATTCAAATCTTTTTTGAGAAGGTGCAGGTCTGCCGGGGCCATGGCCCAGTGTAAACCAGATTCCGGTCCATGTAGATCGAAACAAAGTGTGAACCTTTTGGGTAAAACACGGGAAAATCCTTATTGGAAATGCACCAGTACACACACACCATCTGTCACTGTGACCATACTTTTCCATTGAAGACGATAAGGTGTTAAGGTGGGACTCTCTCACCTCTCCTCTCACTGATCTGCAGGTAGCCGGTGGACTGGTACTGGTCCATGTCTTGCTGGAATGCCTCTTCAAAGAACTTCTGCCTCTCCTTCAGATTCACCAGGGCAGGCTCCACCTCCTTCAGCTTAAACTGGCTAGACTCCACCTCCTTTGGCTTCACCTGGGGAGGATCCGCATCCTTTAACTTAACCTGGGCAGGCTCCGCCTCGTTCACCTGGGGTGGCACCTTATCCGCTACACAGGGCCGAGATATTTTCATTTAAATCTCAATAGCATAATTTCTGGGTAAAAATGAAGTACATTTCTGTGATTATTTATTTTTTCAATAAAAATTGTCCAAAAGAAACAAAAATAGCAAAGAACAATTTCTCAAACAAGAATTTTGCTAGGACATTCTGGGAGTGGTCTGAGTGGGGAGGGGAAAACTGAAAACTAGCTGTTATTGGCAGAGATATTTGGACCTGGTCTGTATTGGTCTAGTCACTAGGCAGGCCAAAACTCCATCCCATCAAAACAGGCAAACATTTCAGGCAGTCTTTTCAAACAGTTCATACATTGAAAGGTCATTATCATAATTTTCTCCATTTCACAGTGTTATTCCAACCGCATAGTGTGAAAATATATATAAAACACAAGAAAATCACGTTTTTGCCTGCACTGGGCTTTTAACAGCTAAACTCAAATAACAATGAATGATTACCGGCATTGATTACAGGTGGTTACTAGCGTGGATTACAGGTCTGTACAGCATCCCATATACACTTGTAGCTCTGTTGCATGAAATCATTTGATACAAAATGCTGTGATATCAGATGCCCTAGAGCTTGGGCCTTTGAAAAGAAACTGACTGTCTGTGTCTGGACGATGACATAGCCTACTGACCATCTCTGTCTGTCTGGATGATGACAGAGCCTGGAGATTTCAGACGACACAGTGTCACTTCAGCTAACTGTTTCTCTCAGACGGGGAGAGTCCGTTATATAAGAACGATCTAAGTCACGAAAGGAAGAGAGAGACTGGGACGGCTAGAGTGGGAGAAAGAGAGAGAGAGTGGGACGGCTAGAGTGGGAGAAAGAGAGCGGGTACAGTTGACGTCCCCATTATCAGCAGCTGTCCCCAGTCTCTCTCCCCCTTTCTTTCTATAGCGTCCCCTCTTTCTCTCCATCACTCACTCTTTATCTTTGTAGGTGTGCTGCTGAGTGTGGTTGGTGTGTGTGTGTGTGTGTACAGAGTGTCTGCGATTTTTTTTGTGTGTGTGTTTGTGTGCCTGTGTACGTGCATAAGTGTGTTTGTGTTGTGCTTTTTTTTGAGGATGAATTAAAGGTAGTGGGGTTCCTAAGGGACTCCAGTGTGTTTTCATTACTGTGGTTAGTTGGCTTTGACTTTGTTAACCCTGAGAAATAAAGATATTCTGCCCCTGTAGAATGTGTCTCCACTCGACTTGACATAGTAAAATTGCACATGTTGTAAATATGAAATTAGTCATATATACTGTGCCAAGATGATTGAATCATGTCCTGGACCTGCTGTTTTTGACTCTCTCTCTCTTTCTCTCTCTCGCTCTCTCTCTCTCTCTACACCACACCACACCACACCTGTTGTCTCGACCTCTGAATGCTCGGCTATGAAAAGCCAACTGATATTTACTCCTGAGGTAGTGACCTTTGCACCCTCTACAACCACTGATTATTACCTATGAACATTTGAACATCTTGAAGAACGATCTGGCCTTAATGGCCATGTAGTCTTATAATCTCCCCCCGGCACAGCCAGAACAGGATTGGCCACCCTTCAGAGCCTGGCTCCTCTTTAGTTTTTTTCTAGGGTCCTTTCTTCTATATCTGCATTGCTTGTTGTTTGGGGGTTTTAGGCTGGGTTTCTGTATAAGCACTTTGTGGCATCTGCTGATGTAAAAAGGGCTTAATAAATACTTTTGATTGATTGCTCATGTATGTGCTATCAAATAAAATATTTGTATGTTGACTGATGAAGAAATCTGTATTTATAGACATTAGTATTTCATCCAAACATGTTCCAACCATACCAATAAACAGGTGTGTGGGTATCACTGCCTTCCAAACAGATTCTAAACCTACAGTCACTGGGTCCTGATTGACAGTGGAGACTTGTTGCACTGCAGGATCTAGAGATGGCATCACTGCACAGGTCTCCATTGGGCCAAGTCTACAACAAAAACATTTAGCAAAACAATCATTGCAACGTGGATGGAAACGACAAACAGGAGACATTTTGTAAAGATCCACAAATGTTTTATCCGTTCGAACAGCGGCAGGAAAACACTGAAGGACCACAGTGGACCACAGTGCAATGTTCCAAGATGGCGTAGCAGTAAGTCGTCCTGTCGTGTCGTGTCCCTGTATATTTCGTTTATTTTCCGTTTTTTTTAAACATATTTTTCGTTTTTTACATAGCTATCCCTTTAAAAACTTTTTGCTAAACCTAAGCTTCCAAATACTCTCCTGCTACCCGCCTCACCCAATGTAGCTATTTTTCCTAAAGTATTTATATTTACTTCGGAACCCCTCAACTGAAGCTAGCCAGCTAACCACCAGCTATGCTAGCGGTCTTCAGCTAACCGGTCATCAGCTAACCTGTAGTTCGGAAAGCTCTCGCCAGTTCGAACAACGCGACTCTAACCAGAGCATAACGGACCTATTTATTTTTCATCCCCGGATTCATCCCCGGATTCCCACCGCAAACGGAACATTTTTCAGCTGGATTTTTTTAGCTGGATCTTCACAACTAGCTATCTAGCTAAACCACAACCCCGGATGATTACCCCGGGCTAGCGTTTCCACCCACTTAGCTTGAAGCTAGCCCGGCCTGCGCTACCACCGTAGCATACTCCTGAGCTACAATACCCGGGCCCACGACCGGTCTATCGATGTCACCGCATGAAGAGGAATAAACAGACTCACCCCATCGCGACGTCCCCCAAAGGCTAACTCTCTAGCCCTCGCTATCTCCCTGCTTGCTAATTCGGCCTGCTAACTGCTAGCTTGTCCAGCTCCGGTCCGCTAACTGCTACCTTGTCTAGCCCGGGCCTACAAACTGTTAGCTTGTTAGCACAGGCCTGCTAACCGTCTGAATCGCCGCGTCCCAAACGCTCACCGGACCCATATTTACTTTCTATCTCTTTTGACTTTTAATTTGTTTATACCTTCCGGAAACCTGCCTCACCCAATGTGATACGGAATCGCTTTTTAATTTTTTAATTTTTAGAACACACTCAAGAACCTCCAGAAGCTAACCAGCTAACTAGCTACAAGCTATTTAGTCATTGTTCGTTTTTTTTTACCTGGATAACACTCGCCAGTCCAGCTTCCCTGCCCCATCCACCGCTGCCCCCTGGACACTGATCTCTTGGCTACATAGCTGATGCACGCTGGCTGTCCATTAATCACGGTACTCCATTCTGCTTGTTTGTTTTATCTGTTGGCCCCGTTGCCTAGTCTACGCCATTTTACCTGCTGTTGTTGTGCTAGCTGATTAGCTGTTGTCTCACCTACTGTTTTAGCTAGCTTTCCCAATTCAACACCTGTGATTACTGTATGCCTCGCTGTATGTCTCTCTCAAATGTCAATATGCCTTGTATACTGTTGTTCAGGTTAGTTATCATTGTTTTAGTTCACAATGGAGCCCCTAGTTCCACTCTTCATACCACTGATAACTCCTTTGTCCCACCTCCCACACATGCGGTGACCTCACCCATTACTACCAGCATGTCCAGAGATACAACCTCTCTCATCATCACCCAGTGCCTGGGCTTACCTCCGCTGTACCCGCACCCCACCATACCCCTGTCTGCGCATTATGCCCTGAATATATTCTACCATGCCCAGAAACCTGCTCCTCTTGTTCTCTGTCCCCAACGCTCTAGGCGACCAGTTTTGATAGCCTTTAGCCGCACCCTCATACTACTCCTTCTCTGTTCCGCGGGTGATGTGGAGGTAAACCCAGGCCTGCATGTCCCCAGGCACCCTCATTTGTTGACTTCTGTGATCGAAAAAGCCTTGGTTTCATGCATGTCAACATCAGAAGCCTCCTCCCTAAGTTTGTCTTACTCACTGCTTTAGCACACTCTGCTAACCCTGATGTCCTTGCTGTGTCTGAATCCTGGCTCAGGAAGGCCACCAAAAATTCAGAGATCTCCATACCCAACTATAACATCTTCCGTCAAGATAGAACTGCTAAAGGGGGAGGAGTTGCAGTTTACTGCAGAGATAGCCTGCAAAGTAATGTCATACTTTCCAGGTCCATACCCAAACAGTTCGAACTACTAATTTTGAAAATTACTCTCTCCAGAAATAAGTCTCTCGCGGTTGCCGCCTGCTACCGACCCCCCTCAGCTCCCAGCTGTGCCCTGGACACCATTTGTGAATTGATCGCCCCCCATCTAGCTTCAGAGTTTGTTCTGTTGGGTGACCTAAACTGGGATATGCTTAACACCCCGCCAGTCCTACAATCTAAGCTAGATGCCCTCAATCTCACACAAATCATCAAGGAACCCACCAGGTACAACCCTAACTCTGTAAACAAGGGCACCCTCATAGACGTCATCCTGACCAACTGGCCCTCCAAATACACCTCCGCTGTCTTCAACCAGGATCTCAGCGATCACTGCCTCATTGCCTGTATCCGCTACGGAGCCGCAGTCAAACGACCACCCCTCATCACTGTCAAACGCTCCCTAAAACACTTCTGTGAGCAGGCCTTTCTAATCGACCTGGCCCGGGTATCCTGGAAGGACATCGACCTCATCCCGTCAGTTGAGGATGCCTGGTCATTCTTTAAAAGTAACTTCCTCACCATTTTAGATAAGCATGCTCCGTTAAAAAAATGCAGAACTAAGAACAGATACAGCCCTTGGTTCACCCCAGACCTGACTGCCCTCGACCAGCACAAAAACATCCTGTGGCGGACTGCAATAGCATCGAATAGTCCCCGTGATATGCAACTGTTCAGGGAAGTCCGGAACCAATACACGCAGTCAGTCAGGAAAGCTAAGGCCAGCTTCTTCAGGCAGAAGTGTGCATCCTGTAGCTCCAACTCCAAAAAGTTCTGGGACACTGTGAAGTCCATGGAGAACAAGAGCACCTCCTCCCAGCTGCCCACTGCACTGAGGCTAGGTAACACGGTCACCACTGATAAATCCATGATTATCGAAAACTTCAATAAGCATTTCTCAACGGCTGGCCATGCCTTCCGCCTGGCTACTTCAACCTCGGCCAACAGCTCCGCCCCCCCCGCAGCTCCTCGCCCAAGCAGCTCCTCGCCCAAGCCTCTCCAGGTTCTCCTTTACCCAATTCCAGATAGCAGATGTTCTGAAAGAGCTGCAAAACCTGGACCCGTACAAATCAGCTGGGCTTGACAATCTGGACCCTCTATTTCTGAAACTATCTGCCACCATTGTCACAACCCCTATTACCAGCCTGTTCAACCTCTCTTTCATCTCGTCTGAGATCCCCAAGGATTGGAAAGCTGCCGCAGTCATCCCCCTCTTCAAAGGGGGAGACACCCTGGACCCAAACTGTTACAGACCTATATCCATCCTGCCCTGCCTATCTAAGGTCTTCGAAAGCCAAGTCAACAAACAGGTCACTGACCATCTCGAATCCCACCGTACCTTCTCCGCTGTGCAATCTGGTTTCCGAGCCGGTCACGGGTGCACCTCAGCCACACTCAAGGTACTAAACGATATCATAACCGCCATCGATAAAAGACAGTACTGTGCAGCCGTCTTCATCGACCTTGCCAAGGCTTTCGACTCTGTCAATCACCATATTCTTATCGGCAGACTCAGTAGCCTCGGTTTTTCGGATGACTGCCTTGCCTGGTTCACCAATTACTTTGCAGACAGAGTTCAGTGTGTCAAATCGGAGGGCATGCTGTCCGGTCCTCTGGCAGTCTCTATGGGGGTGCCACAGGGTTCAATTCTCGGGCCGACTCTTTTCTCTGTGTATATCAATGATGTTGCTCTTGCTGCGGGCGATTCCCTGATCCACCTCTACGCAGACGACACCATTCTATATACTTTCGGCCCGTCTTTGGACACTGTGCTATCTAACCTCCAAACAAGCTTCAATGCCATACAACACTCCTTCCGTAGCCTCCAACTGCTCTTAAACGCTAGTAAAACCAAATGCATGCTTTTCAACCGGTCGCTGCCTGCACCTGCATGCCCGACTAGCATCACCACCCTGGATGGTTCCGACCTAGAATATGTGGACGTCTATAAGTACCTAGGTGTCTGGCTAGACTGCAAACTCTCCTTCCAGACTCATATCAAACATCTCCAATCGAAAATCAAATCAAGAGTCGGCTTTCTATTCCGCAACAAAGCCTCCTTCACTCACGCCGCCAAGCTTACCCTAGTAAAACTGACTATCCTACCGATCCTCGACTTCGGCGATGTCATATACAAAATGGCTTCCAACACTCTACTCAGCAAACTGGATGCAGTCTATCACAGTGCCATCTGTTTTGTCACTAAAGCACCTTATACCACCCACCACTGCGACTTGTATGCTCTAGTCGGCTGGCCCTCGCTACATATTCGTTGCCAGACCCACTGGCTCCAGGTCATCTACAAGTCCATGCTAGGTAAAGCTCCGCCTTATCTCAGCTCACTGGTCACGATGGCAACACCCATCCGTAGCACGCGCTCCAGCAGGTGTATCTCACTGATCATCCCTAAAGCCAACACCTCATTTGGCCGCCTTTCGTTCAAGTACTCTGCTGCCTGTGACTGGAACGAATTGCAAAAATCACTGAAGTTGGAGACTTTTATCTCCCTCACCAACTTCAAACATCAGCTATCTGAGCAGCTAACCGATCGCTGCAGCTGTACATAGTCTATTGGTAAATAGCCCACCCTTTTCACCTACCTCATCCCCATACTGTTTTTATTTATTTACTTTTCTGCTCTTCTGCACACCAATATCTCTACCTGTACATGACCATCTGATCATTTATCACTCCAGTGTTAATCTGCAAAATTGTAATTATTTGCCTACCTCCTCATGCCTTTTTCACACATTGTATATAGACCCCCCCCCTTTGTTTTCTACTGTGTTATTGACTTGTTAATTGTTTACTCCATGTGTAACTCTTTGTTGTATGCTCACACTGCTATGCTTTATCTTGGCCAGGTCGCAGTTGCAAATGAGAACTTGTTCTCAACTAGCCTACCTGGTTAAATAAAGGTGAAATAAAAAAATTAAAAATTACTACATAACAACTCTTAATGGGTTGTAATCAGAATGGATGACCAAGGTTCACTTATAAAGCACACAGTGCATTCGGAAAGTATTCAGACCCCTTGAATTTTTACACATTTTGTTCATTCTAAAATTGATTTAATTGTTTTTTTCCCTCATCAATCTACACACAATGCCCCATAATGACACAGAAGAAAACAGGTTTTTAGAAAGGTTTGCAAATGTATAAAAAAAAATAAAAACAACGGAAATATGACATTTACATAAGTATTGAGACCTTTTACTCAGTACTTTGCTGAGGCACCTTTGGCAGAGATTACAGCCTCAAGTCTTAGGTGTGACGCTACGAGCTTGGCACACCTATATTTGGGTAGCTTCTCCCAATCTTCTCTGCAGATCCTCTGAAGCTCTGTCAGGTTGGTTGGAGAGCATCGCAGCACAGCTATTTTCAGGTCTCTCCAGAGATGTACGATCAGGTTCATGTCCGGACTCTGGCTGGGCCACTCAAAGACAGTCAGAGACTTGTCCCGAAGCCACTCCTGTGTAGTCTTGGCTGTGTGCTTAGGGTCGCTGTCCTGCTGGAAGGTGAACCTTCGTCCCAGTCTAAGGTCCTGAGCGCTCTGGAGCAGAATTTCATCTAGGATCTCATTGTTCTTTGCGTCCTTTATCTTTCCCTTGATCCTGACTAGTCTCCCAGTCCCTGCCACTGAAAAACATCCCACAGCATGATGCTGCCACCACCATGCTTCACAGTAGGGATGGTGCCAGGTTTCCTCCAGATGTGACGCTTGGCATTCAGGCCAAGGAGTTAAATTTTGGTTTCATCAGACCAGAGAATTTTGTTTCTCATGGTCTGAGAGTCTTTAGGTGCCTTTTGGAAAACTCCAAGCGGGCTGTCATGTGCCTTTTACTGAGGAGTGGCTTCCGTCTAGCCACTCTACCATAAAGGCCTGATTGGTGGAGTGCTGCAGAGATATTTGTACTTCTGGGTTCTTCCATCTCCACAAAGGGACTCTGGAGCTCTGTCAGAGTGACCATCGGGTTCTTGGTCACCTCCCTGACCAAGGCCCTTCTCCCCAATTGCTCAGTTTGGCCAGGAGGGTAGCTCTAGGAAGAGTCTTGGTGGTTCCAAACTTCTTTAATTTAAGAATGATAGAGGCCACTGTGTTCTTGGGGACCTTCAATGCGGCAGACATTTTTGAGTACCCTTCCCCAGATCTGTATCT
This sequence comes from Oncorhynchus kisutch, assembly GCF_002021735.2. Classification (NCBI taxonomy): domain Eukaryota; kingdom Metazoa; phylum Chordata; class Actinopteri; order Salmoniformes; family Salmonidae; genus Oncorhynchus; species Oncorhynchus kisutch. The sequence continues at coordinate 28,730,948 of NC_034190.2, forward strand.
CAAAACAATCTGGTCTCAGAGCTCTGCAGACAATTCCTTTGACCTCATGGCTTGGTTTTTGCTCTGACATGCACTGTCAACTGTGGGAACTTATATAAACAGGTTTGTGCTTTTCCAAATCATGTCCAATCAATTAAATTTACCACCAGTGGACTCCAATCAAGTTGTAGAAACAAGGATGATCAACGGAAACAGGATGCACCTGATCTTAATTTCAAGTCTCACAGCAAACGGTCTGAATTACTTATGTAAATATGTTTTTTTTAACGTTTAAATTTTTTTTCTTTCTAAAAACCTGTTTTCGCTTGGTCATGATGGGGTTTTGTGTGTAGATTGAGGGAAAACAATAATGTAATCAATTTTAGAATAAGGCTGTAATGTAAAAAATATGAAAAACTCAATGGGTCTGAATACTTTCCGAAGGCACTGTATAAGCAGTAAAATTATATTAGTATTCTGTGAGAGGGTTTTGGCTGGGCCTCTATGAAACTGGACATCATTATCTGATTGCAGGTCTCCATTTAGAGTGTTGCCAGACTACACAATCGAGCTGTCTCGTCCAGCCCAATACTGGAAAGTAGGCTAATGCAAGCACATCCCACCACAGAGACAACAGATTAGCAATAAACACCATTCACGAAGGACACATTACACACAATACAGAACAATGCTGTCAATTTCCCTCCCTTATTCTTCTGAAACGCATCAGCTCAAATTATTGTCTATTATTAGATTTTTAAAAATGCATATAAATAATTCATATGATTTGGTTCTTATAAACTCAAAGGAAGGATTGTCTACTCTGAAATTAATTTGTTATGCATGGTTAAAAAGAAGATGTACCAGTGGCCTGATGAACCTCACATTCTTGACAGTTGTAGCAGTGCATTTATGCAATGTTACTTTTAGATTGCAGATATCTTTCTCACTAGTGTTCAGATTTAAAGCAAGGCAGTAGCCAACATGAAAATAACTTACGCTGTTAATAGTGGCGACTTAGAAGTAAAGGATCAGTAAGTATTAGTGGAGAGTTAGAAGTAAAGGATCAGTAAGCAGTAGTGGAGAGTTAGAAGTAAAGGATCAGTATGCAGTAGTGGAGAGTTAGAAGTAAAGGATCAGTAAGCAGTAGTGGAGAGTTAGAAGTAAAGGATCAGTAAGCAATAGTGGAGAGTTAGAAGTAAAGGATCAGTAAGCAATAGTGGAGAGTTAGAAGTAAAGGATCAGTAAGCAGTAGTGGAGAGTTAGAAGTAAAGGATCAGTAAGCAGTAGTGGAGAGTTAGAAGTAAAGGATCAGTAAGCAATAGTGGAGAGTTAGAAGTAAAGGATCAGTAAGCAGTAGTGGTGAGTTCGTATGGGTTAGGGTTAGTGATTGAGGCTGGAGTTGAACTGGGATGTGGACATAAAGCTTGGGTTAAGGTTAGGGTCATGGTTGAGGCTTGGGTTAAACTGGGATGTGGGCATGAAGCTACTGTAGGGTTAGAGTTGTGGTTGAGACAAGGGTTAGGGTTGAACCGGGATGTGTACATGAAGCTAGTGTTAGGGGTGTGGTTGAGACAAGGGTTAGGGTTGGACCGGGATGTGTACATGAAGCTAGTGTTAGGGGTGTGGTTGAGACAAGGGTTAGGGTTGGACCGGGATGTGGACATGAAGCTAGGGTTAGGATTAGGCTAAAGGTTAGGGTTAGGATTGAAGCTAGGGTTAAACTGTGATGTGGATATGAAGCTAGGGTTAAGATTAGGGATAGCATCATGCTCATCTGTGCTTGTCTGGCACACAGGATTAATACATTTATGTATCGAGCGCCTCATGACAAAGTGAACTGATGGTGAGCTGCTCATGACAAAGTGAACTGATTAATGACTGTGAGGGGGGCGCCAGAACGACAAGACCACTCTGTCTTTGTTTGCTTTGTTTAATAGCTTCATTTGCATCCAGCGTACATGTGCTATAATGATTATGGCAAAGCAAACACACACACACACACACACACACACACACACACACACACACACACACACACACACACACACACACACACACACACACACACACACACACACACACACACACACACACACACACACAGAGGAGTTTCCACTACAGTACTCACGGGAACACAGTGCCCAGGCTATCTGCATTCTACTTTGGTTTGTGCAGACAAGAAAAGCGTAGGAGTGGGAACCTGGGGGCAAACTGAGTCACTCTACTGCTGTCAGGCCCACTCAACATCCTAGAGAGAGAGAGCTGGCAGAGTAAAATTAACAACACTCTATTAGAGCACTAAGCATTATATCTACCAAACACTATATATATTAGAGCACTAACCGTTATATCTACCAAGAACTATATCTATTAAAGCAACAAGCATTATATCTACCAATAACTATGTCTATTAGAGCAATAAGCATTACAGTGAGGGAAAAAAGTATTTGATCCCCTGCTGATTTTGTACGTTTTCCCACTGACAAAGAAATGATCAGTCTATAATTTTAATGGTAGGTTTATTTGAACAGTGAGAGACAGAACAACAACAAAATAATCCAGAAAAACGCATGTCAAAAATGTTATAAATTGATTTGCATTTTAATGAGGGAAATAAGTATTTGACCCCCTCTCAATCAGAAAGATTTCTGGCTCCCAGGTGTCTTTTATACAGGTAACGAGCTGAGATTAGGAGCACCCTCTTAAAGGGATTGCTCCTAATCTCAGATTGTTACCTGTATAAAAGACACCTGTCCACAGAAGCAATCAATCAGAATCCAAACTCTCCACCATGGCCAAGACCAAAGAGCTCTCCAAGGATGTCAGGGACAAGATTGTAGACCTACACAAGGCTGGAATGGCCTACAAGTCCATCGCCAAGCAGCTTGGTGAGGTGACAACAGTTGGTGCGATTATTTGCAAATGGAAGAAACACAAAAGAACTGTCAATCTCCCTCGGCCTGGGGCTCCATGCAAGATCTCACCTCGTGGAGTTACAATGATCATGAGAACGGTGAGGAATCAGCCCAGAACTACACGGGAGGATCTTGTCAATGATCTCAAGGCAGCTGGGACCATAGTCACCAAGAAAACAATTGGTAACACACTACGCCGTGAAGGACTGAAATCCTGCAGCGCACGCAAGGACCCCCTGCTCAAGAAAGCACATATACATGCCCGTCTGAAGTTTGCCAATGAACATCTGAATGATTCAGAGGACAACTGGGTGAAAGTGTTGTGGTCAGATGAGACCAAAATGGCGCTCTTTGGCATCAACTCGCAGTGTTTGGAGGAGGAGGAATGCTGCCTATGACTCCGAAAACACAATCCCCACCGTCAAACATGGAGGTGGAAACATTATGCTTTGGGGGTGTTTTTCTGCTAAGGGGACAGGACAACTTCACTGCATCAAAGGGACGATGGACAGGGCCATGTACCGTCAGATCTTGGGTGAGAACCTCCTTCCCTCAGCCAGGGCATTGAAAATGGGTCGTGTATGGGTATTCCAGTATGACAATGACTCAAAACACATGTCCAAGGCAACAAAGGAGTGGCTCAAGAAGAGGGACATTAAGCTCCTGGAGTGGCCTAGCCAGTCTCCAGACCTTAATCCCATAGAACATCTGTGGAGGGAGCTGAAGGTTCGAGTTGCCAAACGTCAGCCTCGAAACCTTAATGACTTGGAGAAGATCTGCAAAGAGGAGTGGGACAAAATCCCTCCTGAGATGTGTGCAAACCTGGTGGCCAACTACAAGAAGCGTCTGACCTCTGTGATTGCCAACAAGGGTTTTGCCACCAAGGACTAAGTCATGTTTTGCAGAGGGGTCAAATACTTATTTCCCTCATTAATATGCAAATCAATTTATAACATTTTTGATGTTATTGTTGTTATTCTGTCTCTCACTGTTCAAATAAACCTACCATTAAAATGATAGACGGATCATTTCTTTATCAGTGGGCAAACACACAAAATCAGCAGGGGATCAAATACTTTTTTCCCTCACTGTATATCTACCAAATACCATATCTATTAGAGCACTAACCATTATATCTACCAAGAACTATGTCTATTAGAGCAATAAGCATTATATCTACCAATAACTATATCTATTAGAGCAACAAGCATTATATCTACCAAGAACTATATCTATTAGAGCAACAAGCATTATGTCTACCAAATACTATATACAGTATATTAGAGCACTAACCATTATATCTACCAAGACCTATATCTATTAGAGCAATAAGCATTACATCTGCCAAGAACTATATCTATTAGAGCAATAAGCATTATATCTACCCACACTATATCTATTAGAGCAATAAGCATTATATCTACCCACACTATATCTATTAGAGCACGAAGCATTCACTGCCATTAAACTATCTAATGTTCATTTTCAACCGCTTACTCACTTCATTGCTGGACTTGTCAGTGTTCTATGTCAGCAAACTAATTTAAACCAATGAGGCAACTGTAAACCAATGGTGGCTTATTTCTTATTTCTGTGACCAACACATATATTGTCATAGCCTCCAGTGATGGTTTATCTCATAGTATCTCCTATTTTAAACACATTTATGGACAATGAATAGATTGTGCAAGATGGACCTCTTCCTCCTCCTTCTTCTCCTCCTCCTTCTTGCAGCATTCTCAAGCCCGATGGACAATCAGCACTAACCCTGAGTGGGAGAGAGAACCATGAGTAGGGAACATCACTGCCAAATCAGCAAGTAACCAAGCAACCAGTACAAAGTAGTACCACACAGTATAGCACTGGTAATATTCCACTGTTTCCAACTTCTTAGTCTGTTAAAACTCCTTGCACTGCAACACATTCCAATGTGTCACCTTCTCCTATGTAAGCATTTCACTGTTAGTTTATACCTGTTGTTTATGAAGCATGTGACAAATTTGATTTGGTTTGATCCTTCCTTACTGACCCAATACCTATCTGGCTGCGTTTACACAGGCAGCCCAATTCTGATATTTTTGTCCACTAAGAACATTTTACATCAGATCTTTTCCGAAGCTAAACTGATTGGTTTAGGGCCTCCCTAGTGGCGCAGCGGCCTAATGCACTGCATCACAGTTCTTGAGGTGTCACTACAGACCTGGGTTCGATCCTGGGCTGTGTCACTGCCGGCTGTGACCGGGAGACCCATGTGGCAGTGCACACACAAGTTATCTCTGGAGAGCCCTGTCGAAGCAATAGGCAATATGGTTCTACAACAGTCTTTTAGAAGATTATCAATGATAGATAATCTTATCCCAGTGTTCATCTCTCGTGTACAGATGTACAGTTGAAGTCGGAAGTTTACAAACACCTGAGCCAAATACATTTAAACTCAGTTTTTCACAATTCCTGACATTTAATCAGAGTAAAAATTCCCTGTCTTCGGTCAGTTAGGATCACCACTTTATTTTAAGAATGTGGAATAATAGTAGAGGGAATGATTTATTTCATCTTTTATTTATTTCATCACATTCCCAGTGGGTCAGAAGTTTACATACACTCAATTAGTATTTGGTAGCATTGCCTTTAAAAATTGTTTAACTTGGGTCAAATATTTCGGGTAGCCTTCCACAAGCTTCCCACGATAAGTTTGGTGAATTTTGGCCCATTCCTTCTAACAGAGATGGTGTAACTGAGTCAGGTTTGTAGGCCTCCTTGCTCACACACGCCTTGTTAGTTCTGCCCACAGATTTTCTATGGGATTGAGGTCAGGGCTTTGTGATGGCCACTCCAATACCTTGACATTGTTGTTCTTAAGCATTTTGCCAGAACTTTGGGAGAATGCTTGGGGTCATTGTCCATTTGGAAGACCCATTTGCGACCAAGCTTTAACTTCCTGACTGATGTCTTGAGATGTTGCTTCAATATATCCACATAATTGTCCTTCCTCGTGATGCCATCTATTTTGTGAAGTGCATCAGTACCTCCTGCAGCAAAGCACCCCCATCCCAACTGTGCTTCACGGTTGGGATGGTGTTCTTTAGCTTGCAAGCCTCCACCTTTTTCCTCCAAACTTAACGATGGTCATTATGGTCAAACAGTTCTATTTTTGTTTCATCAGACCAGAGGACATTTCTCCAAAAAGTACGATCTTTGTCCCCATGTGCAGTTGCAAACCGTAGTCTGGCTTTTTTATGGCAGTTTTGGAGCAGTGTCTTCTTCCTTGCTGAGCGGCCTTTCAGGTTATGTCGATATAGGACTTGTTTTACTGTGGATATAGATAGTTTTGTACCTGTTTCCTCCAGCATCTTCACAAGGGCCTTTGCTGTTGTTCTGGGATTGATTTTAACTTTTCGCACCAAAGTACGTTCATCTCTAGGAGACAGAACGCGTCTCCTTCCTGAGTGTTATGGCGGCTGCGTGGTCCCATGGTGTTTATACTTGTGTACAGATGAACGTGGTACCTTCAGGCATTTGGAAATTGCTCCGAAGGATGAACCAGACTTGTGGAGGTCTACAATTATTTTTTCGAGGTCTTGGCTGATTTCTTTTGATTTTCCCATGATGTCAGGCAAAGAGGCACTGAGTTTGAAGGTAGGCCTTGAAATACATCCACAGGTACACTTCCAGTTGACTCAAATTATATCAATTATCCTATCAGAAGCTTCTAAAGCCATGACATCATTTTCTGGAATTTTCCAAGCTGTTTAAAGGCACAGTCAACTTAGTGTATGCAAACTTCTGACCCACTGGAATTGTGATACAGTGAATGATAAGTGAAATAATCTGTCCAGAAACAATTGTTGGAAAGATTACTCGTGTCATGCACAACGTAGATGTCCTAACCGACTTGCCAATACTATAGTTTGTTAACAAGAAATTTGTGGAGTGGTTGAAAAATTAGTTTTAATGACTCCATCCTAACTGTATGTATGCATAACTGGTACCATAGAATCTATCGGGAAGGAATGGGATGCGTGGGATAACGAGAAGCAATAGTTTTTTCTCTTCTTATTTTGGTTGTCACTGGTTATTTGCAAAAATCACGATTTTGCAGGTGTTGGTATCTTTCGAATTTCGTAAGGGGAGGGGACATTAACTTGCAAAGAGAGAGGGTGGAGCTACAGTTCTGCTCCTCGTTCTAGCATCTTTTCATCTCTTCTCTTCACACGTATGGACCCAGAACTTAATCAAGCAGCTGGCCAATTACGTGGGACTTTATTTCTGGGTTAACCAAGACTAACCCAGTGTACAGTATACATCTCTAACCCTAACCCAGTGTAGACATCGTGCCAACCCAGTGTAGACATCGTGCCAACCCAGTGTAGACATCGTGCCAACCCAGTGTAGACATCGTGCCAACCCAGTGTAGACATCGTGCCAACCCAGTGTAGACATCGTGCCAACCCAGTGTAGACATCGTGCCAACCCAGTGTAGACATCATGCCATTCGTCAGGTGTGCCAACATCTGTCAAATAGGCTAAAATACTCCAGACTGCAGTAACTCATTACATAACATTTCCTCGTTTTATTAGCCTTGTGAGGACTTCTGATACCAACAAGGATAGTAAAAACCAAACCACACACATACACACAAGCGCACATGCCACATGCACACACAACCACACCGTAAACAATGCTTTGGGGGCAACCTTTAATTCCTTCAATATACAGTTGCTTCTTCTTTCATTTTCTCTCTTTGGCTTTGCTAATGTTGTTGGTTCCCTCTGGCTTTCATCATAAAGGGCTATTCAGAGCCACCAGCTAATATTCCCTCTCCTCTACAGCACTGTTATTGTGAAGCTTTTCAATAGATTACAGAGACCAATGTTCAATGTCCTGTCCTTTCTTCCTGTCCTGTTCTATACTGACCTGTCCTATCTCTGTCCTGTCCCATCTTTTTCCTGTCCTGTCCCATCTTTTTCCTGTCCTGTCCTTTCTTAGCTCTGTCCTGTCCCATCTCTTTCTTGTCCTGTCACATCTCTTTCTTAAACACTGTCAAACCATTCCATCGAAACCATCCAATATTCTGCATTCAAAATGTGTGGCTGTGTTAACAGACCATGGAACATGAATGTTCTGAGACATACAAAGGGGATGGATGGATGGATGGAAGGGGATAGGGAGGAGGGAGTTGAACATGGTGGTGGAGAGGTGGAGGAGGGAGTGGTGGAGGAGGGGGATGGATGGGTGGATGGAAGGGGATAGGGAGGAGGGAGTTGAACATGGTGGTGGAGAGGTGGAGGAGGGAGTGGTGGAGGAGGGGGATGGATGGGTGGATGGAAGGGGATAGGGAGGAGGGAGTGGTGGAGGAGGGGGGTGGATGTATGGAAGGAGATAGGGAGCAGTGGAGGGGGGATGGATGGATAGATGGATAGATGGAAGGGCAGAAGGAGAAGGGATGTGGGGGGTTCAATAATAATGAAAGCAATAAAAAGCTTTCATTCTCTCTGTGTGTGTGTGTGTGTGTGTGTGTGTGTGTGTGTGTGTGTGTGTGTGTGTGTGTGTGTGTGTGTGTGTGTGTGTGTGTGTGTGTGTGTGTGTGTGTGTTTGTGTGTGTGTGTGTGCGTGCACGCCCACACTGAGCTGTCACAATAAGTCACATCACCCATTAATCTCTGGTAGTTACAGCACCAATATTTTCCATCCCAGACGTTTTGTTATTCATTAATAACATACGTATCTTAGTATTACTGTGTGTTCAGTTGTGGTTGAAGGCTTGCATCTTATCCTCTTCACTCCAAATGTTTGACATCAAATACTGTTGATATGAATTCCGTGCACGCTTGAAACTAAATCCATACGTTTGAATCTAAATCCAACCCGTTTAAAGATTCTTCTACTGCCACCAAAAAATTACTACATTTTTGTGACAACTGTGACCATTATCAAATTCAGATAAAAACAATTGAAAAGAAAACCAGATAAAAAAAAGGCTACCAGGAAAAAGAAGAAGCATATCTACAGATATTACAACTATCTAATAATCATACATGGATCTGCGATTCCACCATACATTAGCATGTAGACATTATGACACAAACAGAAAACAATAAAGAAATAACCAGTACAAGCGGGTGTCAGTACCATAGAAATATAATTCTAGAGCTGTATTATATGCATATATACTGTACGTATATCTATGGTGGGTACCTACAGCTATTCCTCTGGCTGCCGTCCATGGATCCTGGAGAAGAAGACATCCCAGCGGTGTTGTAGATCAGAGCCAGAGGAAAGGGAGAGGAGGGCAGGATGGGCTGTGGACAGGGTGAGGCGGCAAAGAGAGGCGATGTTACCAACTCTCAATCACAGCACCGTCTGTCTCCCTCTGCGCTCATCCTAAGAGGCTGCTTAAACCACTATCTCACACACACAGTCATGCACATACACAGTATTATACACACACACTCTCACACACAGGAGTATGGCAGCAACGTTCTCCCCCACACTGGCTGTCTGAAAGGGTCGAGCTGCTGCCTGCAGGCTGAATGGTCTGGCTGTGGAGACAGAGAGGCTTCAGCACGGCTAGGAGCTGGGGATGGACCAATCTCATGGCTAGGAGCTGGGGTTGGACCAATCACAAGGCTAGGAGCTGGGACTGTATCAATCACATGGCTGAGAGCTGGGGATTGACCAATCACATGATTAGGAGCTGGGAATGTACCAGTCACTCAGCTAAGAGCTGTGAATGTACCAATCACACGGCTAAGAGCTGGGAATGTACCAATCACATGGCTAAGAGCTGGGAATGTACCAATCACATGGCTAAGAGCTGGGAATGTACCAATCACATGGCTAAGAGCTGGGAATGTACCAATCACATGGCTAAGAGCCACAGTCATAGAGCTCCGATAAGAGCTGGGAGAAGCAAAGAGAGGCAAAAAGTGTGAGTGTGTGCATTTGTGCACATGTAAGACAGAGAGAGGAGGAGTAAGATAACCTCTGATATGATGTGTTGTTATCACTTACATCTGTCTGGACAATAATCCAAATCCAATAAGGCTGAACATCATAACAAAAATCAACCCCTCTTCTTCTCTCTTCTTCTCTCCTCCCTCTTCTCTTAGGGCCCAATTCAGATTTAGGAAATGTACGCCTTTTATTTCCTACGCACTTCTCAGTAGTTGGTATTCAGACTTACAGAACCAGTCAAACGTTTGGACACACCTACTCATTCAAGGGTTTTTCGTTATTGTTACTATATATACTATATATTGTTACTATATATACTATATATTGTTACTATAATAGTGAAGATATCAAAACAATGAAATAACACATATGGAATCATGTAGTAACCAAAAAAATATATTTTAGATTCTTCAAAGTTGACACCCTTTTCCTTGATGACAGATTTGCACATTCTTGGCATGCTCTCAACCAGCTTCACCTGGAATGCTTTTCCAACAGTCTTGAAGGAGTTCCCACATATGCAGAGCACTTGTTTGCTGCTTTTCCTTCACTCTGTGGTCCAGCTCATCTGAAACCATCTCAATTGGGTTGAGATCGGGTGATTGTGGAGGCCAGGTCATCTGATGCACTCCATCACTCCCCTTCTTGGTCAAATAGCTCTTACATAGCCTGGAGATGTGTTGGGTCATTGTCCTGTTGAAAAACAAATGATAGTCCCACTAAGTGCAAACCAGAAGGGATGGGATATTGCTGCAGAATGCTGTGGTAGTCATGCTGGTTAAAAGTGCCTTGAATTCTAAATAAATCACTGACAGTGTCACCAGCAAAGCACCCACACACCTCCTCCTCCATGCTTCATGGTGTGAACTACACATGCGGAGATCATCCGTTCACCTACTCTGCGTCTCACAAAGACACAGCGGTTGGAACCAAAGATCTCAAATTTGGACTCATCAGACAGATTTCCACCACTCTAATGTCCATTGCTTCTGTTTCTTGGCACAAGCAAGTCTCTTCTTCTTATTGGTGTCCTTTAGTAGTGGTTTCTTTGCTACAATTCGACCATGAAGGCCTAATTCATGCAGACTCCTCTGAACAGTTGATGTGTCTGTTTCTTGAACTCTGTGAAGCATTTATTTGGGCTGCAATTTCTGAGGCTGGTAACTCTAATGAACATATCCTCTGCAGCAGAGGTAACTCTGGGTCTTCCTTTCCTGTGGTGGGCCTCATGAGAGCCAGTTTCATCATAGTGCTTGATGGTTTTTGACAAATTTTCCGGATTGACTGACATTCATGTCTTAAAGTAATAATGGACTGTCGTTTCTTTTTGCTTATTTGAGCTGTTCTTGCAATAATATGGACTTTGTCTTTTACCATGTAGGGCAATCTTCTGAATACCACCCCTATCTTGTCACAAATCAACTGATGGGCTCAAACACATTGAGAAGGAAAGAAATTCCACAAGGCGCACCTGTTAATTGAAATGCATTCCAGGTGACTACCTCATGAAGCTGGTTGAGAGAATGCTAAGAGTGTGCAAAGCTGTCATCGAGGCAAAGGGTGGCTACTTTGAAAAATATCGAATATATTTTGATTTGATTAACTCTTTTGGTTTCTACATGATTCCATGTGTATTATTTCATAGTTTGATGTATTCTCTATTATTATACAATATAGAAAATAGTTTAAATAAAAAATAAAAAACATGGAATGTAGGTGAAGGTGTGTCCAAACTTTTGATTGGTACTGTACCTTATGCAGGTGCATAACGGGCTCTGCAGGCGTGATCAGCCAACTTCCTGCATTTCAACACATTGTGCCATGATACAGAGATGTTTTGTTATTGTTGCTGTTTTATTTATTACATTTTTTATTTTTTATTTAACCTTTATTTAACTAGGCAAGTCAGTTAAGAACACATTCTTATTTACAATGACGGCCTACCAAAAGGGATTCAAAATTATAATTAAAAAAAATATATAACATAGAAATATAAGACAAAACACACATCACCACATAAAGAGAGACCTAAGACAACAACATAGCAAGGCAGCAACACATGACAACACAGCATGGTAGCAACACAACATGACAACAACATGGTAGCAACACAACATGACAACAACACAACATGACAACAACATGGTAGCAGCACAAAACATGGTACAAACATTATTGGGCACAGACAACAGCACAAAGGGCAAGAAGGTAGAGACAACAATACATCACGCAAAGCAGCCACAACTGTCAGTAAGTGTGTCCATGATTGAGTCTTTGAATGAAGAGTTTGAGATAAAGCTGTCCAGTTCGAGTGTTTGTTGCAGCTCGTTCCAGTCGCAACCTGCAGCGAACTGAAAATATAAGCGACCCAAGGATGTGTGTGCTTTGGGGACTTTTAACAGAATGTGACTGGTAGAACGGGTGTTGTATGTGGAGGATGAGGGCTGAAGTAGATATCTCAGATGGGGGGAGTGAGGCCTAAGAGGGTTTTATAAATAAGCATCAACCAGTGGGTCTTGCGACGGGTATACAGAGATGACCAGTTTACAGAGGAGTATAGAGCGCAATGATGTGTCCTATAAGGAGCATTGGTGGCAAATCTGATGGCCGAATGGTAAAGAACATCGAGCCGCTCGAGAGCACCCTTACCTATCGATCTATAAATTATGTCTCCGTAAACTAGCATGGGTAGGATGGTCATCTGAATCAGGGTTAGTTTGGCAGCTGGGGTGAAAGAGGAGCGATTACGATAGAGGAAAGCAAGTCTAGATTTAACTTTAGCCTGCAGCTTTGATATGTGCTGAGAGAAGGACAGTGCACTGTCTAGCTATACTCCTAAGTACTTGTATGAGGTGACTACCTCAAGCTGTATACCGTCAGAGGCAGTAATCACACCTGTGGGGAGAGGGGCATTCTTCTTACCAAACTACATTACCTTTGTTTTGGAGGGGTTCAGAACAAGGTTAAGGGTAGAGAAAGCTTGTTGGACACAAAGAAAGCTTTGTTGTAGAGCATTTAACACAACATCCGGGGAGTGGCCTTCTACTCCTCATATGAGAGAGCTTCCTACTGCCTGAGCTATGTTGTTGATGTAAATTGAGAAGAGTGTGGGGCCTAGGATTGAGCCTTTGGGTACAGGCAATAGCTGAGACAGCAGATTTTCTGACTTTATACACTGCACTCTTTGAGAGAGGTAGTTAGCAAACTAGGCCAAAGACCCCTCAGAGACACCAATACTCCTTAGCCGGCCCACAAGAATGGAACGGTCTACCGTATCAAAAGCTTTGGCCAATAGCAGCACAACATTGCTTAGAATCAAGGGCAATGGTGAGGGCAATGGGGACATTGAGGGCCTTTAAGGTTGCAGTGACACATCCATAACCTGGGTGGAAACCAGATTGCATACCAGAGAGAATACTATCGACATCAAGAAAGCCAGTTAGTTGACAAGTTTTTCCGACACTTTTGATAAACAGGGCAAAAATAGAATATTACATTTAGAATAGAATAGAACATTTAGGATCAGCTTGATCTCCTCTTTAAATAAAGGATGAACCGTGGCTACCTTTCAAGCAATGGGAACCTCCCCAGAAAGGAGAGACAGGTTAAAAAGGTTGGAGATAGGCTTGGTGACGATAGGGGCAGCAACTTTAAAGAAGAAAGGGTCTAAATCATCTGTCACATCTGCTCCCGCTCTTCCCTCCCCCTGGTGCTTGAGGGCGCCAGGTTGCCCTGCATCACGCACTCCTGGCATCCATCATGCACACCTGCCTTTCCTTGTCACGTGCATCAGCGTTATTGGACTCACCTGAACTCATGTATCACCTGTTCATTTCCTCCCCTATATTTGTCAGTTCCCTGCTCTGTTCCCCACTGCTGCATTGTATTATTTTAGTCTTTAGTATTAGATTGCTGATGCTGTTCCTGTCTCGTTCTATGTCCGTCTTTATTAAATGTTTTTACTCCCCGTACCTGCTTCGTCTCTCCAGCGTCATTCCGGTGTGACAGAATGCAACAGCCAACATACGAAGCATCGGGGAGTACTGGCGTTCCGGTTGGTATGGTGGCATCGGCTCCTGGTTGCCACCGATGGAACCGAAGGTGCCTAGCCAGCTCGTCGGCTTCCACGCCCAAGCTGGCTCGACAGGCGTCTTGCCTCAGCTGGATTGTCAGGCTCCCATGCCTCAGCCGGATCACCAGGCTCTCACGCTCCTGCCGGTTCGTCGGGCTTCCACGCCCCAACCGGCTTGCCCAGCGCCCATGTCTCGGCCGGTTCGCCCAGATGGGACACCGGGTGGCGCCCCAAGAGGGAGGGTGGTACTGTCAGGTCTGCTCCCGCTCTTCCCTCAAAGTAGTAGTAGTTTAGTATTAGTTTGCTGACGGTGTTCCTGTCTCGTTCTATGTCCTTCTTTATTAAATGTTTTACTCCCCGTAACTGCTTCGTCTCTCTTTGTCTTTTTGGGGTCAAGTTTCAGGATCTCCTGACTGACTGCAGTGACTGCCTGCAGGGAGAAACTTTGTAGCGGGGCAGGGGAAAAAGAGGGAGAAGCATCGGGGATAGTCACATTAGAAGGGATGGGAGATGAGGAAATGTCGGATGGGCAAGGAGGCATGGCTGAGTCAAATAGGAATCCTGACTTAATGAAGTGGTGATTAAAGAGCTCAGCCATGTGCTTCTTGTCAGTAACAACCACATAATCAACTTGAAGGGACATGGGCAGCTGTGAGGACGAGGGTTTATTCTCCAGGTCTTTAACTGTTTTCCAGAACTTCTTGGCGTTAGACCCACAGAGAGAGAGAGAGAACTGCTTCTTAAAGTAACTAACTTTGGCCTTCCAGATAGCCTGAGTGAACTTGTTTCTTATTTGCCTGAACGAGAGCCAGCCAGCATCAGTATGCGTATGCCGAGCCTTTAGCCAAATGCAATTCTTGAGGTGGAGTAACTCTGCAAGATCATGGTTGAACCAAGGGCTGAACCTGTTTTTAATTCTCATTTTCTTAGTGGGGGAGTGTTTATTAACAATACCACTGAAAACATCAAAAAAGAAGGTCCAAGTGTCTTCGACAGAGGGGATCAAGCTGATTCTATACCATTTTAAAGAGGACAGTTCATGAAGGAAGGCTTGCTAATTAAAGTTTTTTAGCAAGCGTCTATGACAAATCAGGACAGGTTGTTTCACTGAGCAGCCATTACAAACACAGGCAGTAAAACAGTGATCACTAAGGTCATTACAGAAAACACCAGACTGATACCTATCAGGATTATATGTGAGGATAACATCAAGGAGAGTAGCCTTTTCTGGGTGTTTGGAGTCATACCTTGTGGGTTTGGTAATAATCTGAGAAAGATCAAGGGAGGCCCATTGCTTTAGGACTTCAGGACTTCAGTCAGGTGGTTTAAGCATGTCCCAGTTCTAGTTCACCTAGCAGGACAAATTCAGACTTGGTGTCAAGGGCCAGGAGAGAGCTTAGGGCAGGTAGGGTACAGGCCGGTGCTGATAGAGAACGATAGCACCCAGCAACGGTCAGCAAATAGCTATTTGAAATTGTAATACCAGCAAATCAAATTGTTTGGGGACAGACTTGGTGGAGACAACCGAGCACTGATGGTGATCCTTGGTAAATATTGCCACTCCCCCACCTTTAGAAGATCTGTCTTGCCGAAAAAGGTTATAACCAGAAAGGTAAACATCAGTATTCAAAACACTCTTCCTTAACCACATCTCAGTAATGACCAACACATCTGGATTGGAGAAATCAGTAAAGCAGATATCAGAGCACAAGTCAGAATTGGGGCTAGCAGCAGTAGATGGGACAGGGTGTACATGCACATTTCAAGATATCATCAACAGTAACACAATCAAGGCACGGCATAGTACAGGGAGAGCTCTGCTGTGCTGATTTATGACATCTGAATGTGCATTAGACAGCAACAAGATCATATTGTACAGCAATTGCATCAGGTAACATGAATACAAAGCCGGCTAGAGGTGCCTAGAATGGAATGGGAGGCCAAAAGTCTGTGAAACCAATAGAGAGTCAGAGTCCCGAGTGTGGGAACAAACATGGTCTGTCCCACGGTTGGGTGAAGAAAGTTAGTGGTCAACAAAGCATGCAGGTGTCATGATGCAAATATCAAAATGCACAATAATTTTTCCAAATATATAACAACTTGGGGCTAGCCATTGTAAGTTCAGAGTCACTCACCCCAACAGTGCATGTGTGCTGGAGGCGAGCGTAAGCTCGGGAGAGAGAGGGAGGGGAGTTATAGCTCATCTCATGCTTTTGTTCACATTTAGCCATGAGGCCGAGAGACATTTTTGAAGTTTTAAAGCTAATTTCCTGCAATTCTACACATTTTGTAATCATATTCTATCTGGGGGCACCCCAATTTCCAAATATGTTTTTGGATTGGGGGACCCTGGTTCAGTAATCCAACCCTGACTATTGCTAGCAATCCTCAGGAACAACCACATGAACATGACAGAGGAAAGAAATGTAAACTAAAGATGTAATGGAATGATGCAAAATGTAAGGAAACTAACATTAAAGTGACAGTTATAAATGTATAGTATGTGGGTATAACTGACGGTGGCTACCAATAGGGGCTAATATTTAACATGATACAAAATGTAAAAACTACAGTGAAAAGTCAGGGCATATAGTTTTTAAAATTGCTTTGGTACTATTTTCACAAGTATGTGATACATTTTCACAACTCTTAGTATAAAACTTCAAACTGGTCACACTTGTAACGCAGCCTGTCTTTCCTTCAAAACCTGTCATTATGCATTACTTTGGATTGTAAACATCTCTCACCACACAATTATTGATTAAAAATATACATTTATTGTGAAATGTAATGAGAACATTGGTTAAATCACCAAAACACAACATAATGATATCTTTTCAATTTAGTATTTTTAACTGCCAATTAATCTAATAGTTTACAATGCAAGCTACATGTTTCAATTAGCCCTTGTAACAGTATATATAACTTTAGACCGTTCCCTCGCCCATACCCGGGCGCGAACCAGGGACCCTCTGCACACATCAACAACAGTCACCCACGAAGCATCGCTACCCAGCGCTCCGCAAGGGGAACCACTACTTCAAGGTCTCAGAGCAAGTGACGTCACCGATTGAAACGCTATTTAGCGCGCACCGCTAACTAAGCTAGCCGTTTCACATCCGTTACACTTAGAAGTGCTTAAAGTAATATGTTAGAGTACTGTAAATTACACCGTTTTCACATTAGGCAATATACTTACATTACCCGACAAAATTTATGGAAAATCTATCATTTACATAATATTTATCCAATGTGAAATTAAAAAGGTGTGATTGAAGAATTGTTTTTATTATTTTTCAGATATTATTGCAACATACAGTGTACTGTCTGTAATCAAATGTAAGAAATTAAATGAAACAAATTAAATGAATGAAAATAAAACACAACGTTTATCATGCATTCATTTGCATCAAGCCTGTCTTGAGCATTTGCCCATAAATTCTCTTCCACATCACAGTGAATGTCCTCATTTTTCATGCACCGTGGGAAAAACCTCTTGGCCTGGCGAATCCAAGCTTGACATTGGTCTGCATTGATGCCGTTGCATCCCTCATCCATGGCCAAAAGGAGAGTGTCATGCTCATGGGGATGGTGATTGTACACCTTCCAACTCCATGCTGAAAAAAAATCCTCAATAGGGTTGAGGAAAGGAGAGTACGAGGTCAGGTACAGGATCACGAATCAGGGATGGGCCTGAAACCATGCCTGAACCACCTTTGCATGGTGGAACCTGACATTGTTCCACACAATGACATAGGTGACCCCTTTACCTTGACAAGCCTGTTCAAGTTAAATGAGAAACACAATGAGGTGTGCAGCGTTGTCGGATCCAAGTAATGGCCTACGTCCTACCACCCCATCTTCAGAGATACTGTATGTGCACATGGAGATGTTTCCCCCACGTTTTCCAGGCACTTGGACGGTCGCCCATTACACAATGACGTTCCGCCTACGGCGCCAAGTTTTGGCCAGGTTGAAGCCCGCTTCATCTAAAAAGATATACTTGTGATGGTTCACAGCAGCATCAAGCAACATCACCCTTTAAAAATATATTTTGGTTAGTTATTTTTTACAGTACAGTTCCAATATGATATTGTGAAGTAGCCTGTGTATCAAATAGTAACAGTAATACAGTATATAGTGCTGTACCGGAACATACTCGGCCTGCAGTTGTTTCACCCGGTCGCTGTTTCTCTCAAAAGGCACCAGGTAAATACTTTTCATAGACACCTGGTGCCCCTTCAAAAGGTGGGCGATTGCTGTTGGTCTTTTGTAAATTCTAATGGTAGAACAGAGTATCAGTATACTGTAACATGTTTTCTGAATTTACTTGCATTACAATATGTCATTTATTGTAAATGTAATGGTAAAGCATAGCGCTCATCCTGCAGACTTACCATTTTACTTGGCGAAATGTTCTCATGATGGAATTGACAGTGGATCTTTTCAGATTGGGGTGAACTAATGTGTCAGCCTCCACCATGGTAAAGCCGCTGGATACATGGTCAACGACGATGGCCAGGACTTTATTAGACATAACCGTTCCCTGCCGTCTGCCTCCCTCTCTCTGATGTCCACATCTTTGATGGGGCCCATGCCCACCTCTTCGACCTCTTTGATGGGGCCCATGCCCACCTCTTCGACCTCTTTGATGGGGCCCATGCCCACCTCTTCGACCTCTTTGATGGGGCCCATGCCCACCTCTTCGATGGGGCCCATGCCCACCTCTTCGACCTCTTTGATGGGGCCCATGCCCACCTCTTCGACCTCTTTGATGGGGCCCATGCCCACCTCTTCGACCTCTTTGATGGGGCCCATGCCCACCTCTTCGACCTCTTTGATGGGGCCCATGCCCACCTCTTCGACCTCTTTGATGGGGCCCATGCCCACCTCTTCGATGGGGCCCATGCCCACCTCTTCGACCTCTTTGATGGGGCACATGCCCACCTCTTCGACCTCTTTGATGGGGCCCATGCCCACCTCTTCGACCTCTTTGATGGGGCCCATGCCCACCTCTTCGACCTCTTTGATGGGGCCCATGCCCACCTCTTCGACCTCTTTGATGGGGCCCATGCCCACCTCTTTTATTTAGTCACATTGAGATTTACGTCTCTTTTTCAACTGAACCCTGGCCAAGAATGCAACATGCATATAGTTAGTTACACATGTGACACAACACAACATAAACACCATAATGAACGGAATGGAAGAACAGTACAAAGTGCATAAGAGATTATAAACATGTGCAATCTGTGGTCAGCAGCCATCCAAACAGGATCTAAAAATCACCAATCAGAATAAAATGATCTAGTTATAAGCACTTCTACAAAGTGTTCCAAGATGATGGGGCAGCAAATCAAAAAGCACTCTTACCAAACTCAGTTCTTGTGTTGGGAACATTATGTAAAATGCAGTTCTGTGATCTCAGACGGTAATGACCATGAGTCTGTAGGGAAGGTAAATCACTTCAATATATTGGTAGCTGCCTTAAAATGGCCTTAGAGACAAGCATGTAATAGTGACTCTGTTGCCTTACGGTTAAGGATGTCCTTCCTGCTAACTGATAGAAGGTACAGTGATGTGTATGAGGCCTTGTGTTTGTTACAAATCTTAGAGCAGAATTCAGCATTGTTGATTCCTATGGTCACGCGCACACACACACACACACACACACACACACACACAAAATATGCCCTTATCAAAAACCATACAATACGGGGAAAGGACTTTGTTTTATATCCATAGTAGTTATTTATTTTCTTCATAGAACTGGATAGACAAATGGTCCACAAGTGTGAATCCCAGCATAAGTAACAATTCTCACATAAAATAAATACACACAGCACCTGGTCAGCATCACTGTAAAATATTCTCAGCATCCCATGGGAGCGATTACTGAAGAATATATTCACGTATTTTTTTCAATATATGTAATTTACAGAACAAAAACAACATACAACAGTGTTCTGTCATGTTGATAGTATTGTCAAAGTGTTTTCCTTGATCTTTTCATGTCCACATATTTTACACTCATACGTACAAACATCGACAGTTTCTACACACAGTACAATGATAGCACGTTGATGTTTTAAGTCACATTTCAATAACGGCAGTTTCATCTTAAGTGGACATGAGCTTTAAAAGACTAAAGGCGCTCTTTTGACGTAAACACGGCGGCCCTTTTGAAATACCTACTTACTTGTGCCTATTCACTAAGAAATATGTCCCTTTTATTGCTTTGGTTTCTGCTCTCCTTGGAACTTGAACCCCCACTGAAAGCAGAGAGAAGAACAACCATTTCAAAGAAAGTAATAGGATCACCAGAAATGTTTTGCTTTAAAAAAGACGCAGAGTAAACTTGCACCAAGTCATCCCACTCTGATCAGAAGCAATCATAGAACTGATACTGTTACACAAAGACCCAAAGTGTCACCATAAGACAGCAATACAAAAGCAACTCCTGCTTTGGACAAACATACAGGGCAGCCAAAGAGATCAGACACCACAAGCATGCTTAACATCCTGTTTACTGCGAGGGCTACTTTCACAAGCCTGCCACACGGACCTTTGATTTTAAAGAGATATGAACAGAGAAAGGTTTAAAGGTTGATGGGTCTAATACTTGGGTCCAGATTCTTATGCTGGAAACAACAAGCATCTATCTAAAAGGGAGAATGGCTGGGATTTTGACACTCCCCAAAACCACTCTGCAATTGCTAACACATTTCATGTGAATTTACTTTGAACAAATGTTATGATTACCATGCGACCTGTCAGGCAACTACAGAGACAAGATGTCTGTTTTCAGGGGCAAACATTTGTTTGGCGGAGACCTAATCAGCAAAGGAGCGCCCAAGGCTGACGCTATAAAGAACATCACATTGATCTAGATATCTATTGTATTAGTCTTTAAGTTCATAGATATGTTATATTGGCCCCTATTGACCTGTGCTCGTTCTTTGGGATTAAAACACCAGAACAGAAGTAGAAAAATATTTGGCACTCGCACACACACATACACTCTCACACACACACAACCACACCCTCCCACCCACACACACACACCCAAACACAGAGAGAGAGAGAGAGAGAGAGAGAGAGTGAGAGCACAAAAGAGATTACAAATTCAATCTACACTCTCAAACATGAACACATTATTTTACAAGTATCTTTTGCAAACTCACTCAAACACACAAATTTGTCAGTTATGGGTAAACACAAATAACAATAGATGTCATATACAGACATTTGCAACACTAAAGAGATCTGATTCTAATAAATAAATCCAGCACTACATCAGACACTCAATTGTACCAAGCACACAGCAACAGAGAAATCCCGCAGGCTACACATTCAACAAGCCCAATAGCCCTGCAGTCCGATATCACACTCACACTACAGTTGAGCAATGGCAAGATCAGCTCTCTCACTGATTGTCACCACACTTGTGAAACAAAGATTAGAAGGGATGGCGTGGACACGGTGACAGGAAAGCACATAATAAACAATAAAGACATAGGGCTAGATTCAACCAAGCCTGCCTTGCCAATGTACATACCCTTGTGCACATGTTATTCTGAAAACTGTAGGCATCTACCTTTGAGGGGATTTTTCGAGAGGGGGGGGGGGGGGGGGGTGGACACAATAACTTGAACATTTCATATCACAGAGAAAATTGTGTTTTATACTACTGTGGAAAAACACAACACAGTTTGGATTTAATTGAGCCCTTCAAATGAATCTGTGAGTGACTAGTTGCTATGGTTCTATTCCCATGAGCTGCATGACCGAAGGACAATGTGCTTAGTAACAGTGTATATGGAATCATTTGTGATTCATTAATACTGCATCGTTTAACGACTGAACCGACTGACTTTGGTACTCCTAGGTGTAATGTCCTTCAAAGACAGCAGAGGGCACATGTTGGCCGTAGCTAACTGGAATGTTAAACATGCTGTTGAAGAGTGAGCATAAGACCACTATGTGAGACGCAGGAAGCATGAGCTGTAATGCTGGACTCGTTGACGCATTGAAAGTTATTCTAAAGTAACAATATTCTAGCCTTTCAAAATGAAAGGATATCTCCACTGATGTGTTAAATAGGTTCTCATCTTATTTACTCATCTTTGTCTGTTTTTCCAATATCTTTACAGAACCATAATGATGCACTTTATCATTGGAGATCAATGTACATGAATAGGTTCCTCAGAAGTCTCATTGAACCAATGACAGAAACATACAGAAGGATGCAACACTTTCTCCATCTTTCTCCCTAATACGCACACAACATATAGCTATTTAGGCATATATTTTACTGCTTGATGTAAATGTGATGTGGACAAACATACATTGTCATTTTTTTCTGTGCATATCAACAAAGCCGATCCCTTCGAATTACCATCAATAAATAAACTTAAATATTTACCAGTTATTTGTCCTGTCATTATTTATTTTCTTGCAATATATCTTCAACACACATGTACAGTCCATTTTCTATATGATAAAATAACTAGTTTCAATGCCAAGTTTGAACACATAATCTATATCATTATTTTGATGCAGGGAGCTTGGTGCATGTCACCTGGTAAGAGAAATATTGTCTGCAATATTCTCTTTCAGAGGAAGCCATTAAGATATGTAAATTCAGTGGAATGCTAAGTTACAGTGAAAGCTATTTTCATGTGGAAATCTGTTGGAGGGCATCTTTAACCTCATATTATTTGGTATTAGGGTCAGATATGGGTGCTATGATGAATTGAGGGTGTATAGATGTTTGATCTCTTTTGTTGGGAAGTATCCCCATTAGGCATTGTAGCTATCAAGCAGTATCTTTGTAGCCTTTGGCAGTGGTTTATAAACGTATATCTTTGTTGGCAGGATTTCATTCTGTCTAATCTGTCTAATCTCTGAGAAGCAAACCCAATGTGCTATTTTATGCTGTGGTCAAGATGCCAGCTAGTCTGCGCTGGCTATATGGGTCACATCTGCATTTTAAGTCTGATTCTATCGTCATATTTTCTCAGTAATCTGGGACTGTTGTGACACTGTTGATGACAGTCTGTTTTTTAGTGTTTAATGAGCAACGTTGGATTGCTAAAGGCTGAGATTGTACGGTTGGTCGGGCTCTGGTTGTAATGTGGCCACTGAAGCTACACTGCGCTGCCTTCTGGTGGTGAATTGTGCTACTGCAGCACCTGGCCCCGTGTTTCAGGCAGCTTTAGTGCTAGGAAACTCCCGGCAGCGAGTGCACCCGCAGCGAACAAAATGGGCACAGCTTTGGTGATGCCTACAAATGACTGGAAGATGCTTATGCCCAGGACAGCAGCCAACTTGCAAAGGGCATTTAAGAAGCCAAATGCAGTGGTCCTAAAAAAGAGAAAACAATGGAAATTGTCAGCACTTCTGACAGGGTCACTTCTTAAAACTTAACATGAAAACTTCAATAACTTTTCAATAAATACGTTTGCATAAAATACGCCTTTATTCACTGTGCAAGAATTAAGGAGCTGTAACACTTTCAAAATGTGAGGTAGCTGCACTTGCCTTTTATCCGAGGGGTACAGTTCCACAGTCAACACATCCAGGGCATTCCATGAAGCTATGCTGATGCCGCCAAAGAGACATAAAAGGGCGATCATTCCCGACTCGGTACTGCCGAATGACAGGAAGAAACAGCTGACACAAGATATGACACTTGATCCCGCTGTGTAGGAAAAGAGAGGGGGAAGAGAAAGAGGGTGAAAAATATCAGACAAAGATAAGGGCCCTTTCTGTAGTCGGCTACTCATGAAGTACTGTGGTGTAGGAAGGGGGGGCATAATTCATGCATCACCAGATGTATAATCTCAAAATATGCACATATTCTTTAAATCTTGTATAGAGCATTAAAAACACATTAATGAAGGCGTGACATACCCAGCATCCTCAGACGTCCAATTTTGTCCATCAGCAGGGCTGACACAATGTTGCCGGGTAACACAGCCAATGTGCCCAGGAAACTGACAAAGTAGATCATGTAGGCGTTGTTGTCATCAGTGAAGTCCAGCAGACAGCCTTCCTTGTTGTGTAGGAAAGTGCTGTTTACCAGTTTGCTGTTGATGATTCTGTTCTGGAACAAGTCTGTCAAGAGAAAAGAAAGTTAAGAGTGGTGTCAAGAATGGTCCAAGGGTAGGATACTGCCCAGTTCAATGGTATTAGGTATTTTATTTGGATCCCCATTAGCAGTTACAAAAGCAGCAGCTACTCTTCCTGAGGTCCAACACAAAAAATGAAACATAGTACAGAATTACATAATACAGAACATCTAGGCATGGACTGAGCTCATAACTATTGTAAGCTCCACTTTATATTGTTTAGGCTTCTTGTTTTGGGAGACACTTTACCTGTATTGTAAAAGAGGGTTGAGATGAAGGTGCAGTTTCTGAAGAAGCTTCTGCTCGAGGTGATGTCCTCAAAGTAGCACTCCTCAAACAAAGAGTCCTCAAACACCATGGACTTCATCTTAAGGTTGATGAACCTTGTGGACAATGTAAAAGTAAGAAAGACCTATTTAGCGGCCCAGTTGTATTAGAGTCGACTAACAGTTAGTGTCCATTGCATAGTTGCAAAATTAAGACCAGCACAGTTTACCACTCCCCATTAAAAATAACATTTAGCAAATTCAGAAAGTTCCGTGTAATATAATGAGGACTGACTTGTCGTTGAAGTACTGTCCTTGGCGGTGCACTTGGTTCTCCAAGGTGAAGTTAAAAGTGACATGCTCCACTCGCTCCTTGGTGAAGAACTTGGTGCGCGAGGCATAGTCCTGCTTCTGGATGTACTTGATCATGTCAGGGAACCACACTGTCAGCCCATAGTAGCTGGGGGAGAAGCAAAAGACAAAAATGTGGCTTAACCAAATAAACATGATTACGTTTCTTCATTTCTTCACTATGTTGAAATCAGTTGAGATAAGTATAAACCTTAATAATATCAATGCTCCGGTAAGTTAAGACGGCAGGAGCCACCATTTTTTTGAATCTTTTTAGATTTGATATGACAAAACATTCCTTGAGCTTTTTGATTGAACAAAAAAAGAACCGGTTTGTGCACGGGCCGCTGATAACCACTGGCCCTGGTTCTGCTACCTGAACGACATGGTAAACCAGACAGCCATCATCATGAACGTGGTCCTTCTGTATTCTGGATTGAAGATGGCCAAGAAGTTACTCCGCACCTATAGCAACCCACAGAGAATAACTCAAATACGCATCTAGGTTTTACTGCTGACACGGTTTAAAAACATAAAAACCCACAATAAAACACATTGCACAATTTTCTTTTTTAACCTAAGCATAAATTGGGCTTTGGTCATTTTGTATAAAAGCGTCTGCTAAATGGTGTATGCAGTCACAAATTAACATATTCTGTATGAAATATAAAAGATATACACAGAAAACAACCATATTCTCATACCTTTATAGGGATCTTAACATGACACTTACCTGGTGGAATAGGCTGGTCAGCTTCAATTTATAGCGTCGCAAAGTTGATATGTCTCCTCCCATGTCCACCAGCTCGTCCATCTGCTTTACAGTCTTGATGGTGGTGACCTGGGAAAAACAAGACCTTCCCATCTTCAACTCATTTGTGTGCAGTACATGTATACATTAGATTAGATTCGATGAAATTAGATTTTCCGGTGAGGGAACGTCTCTTTTGGAGTGGTAAAAAACTAAAACATAGCAGGTCTAGGCCACGCAGCAGACAACATCAGACACTGTCCAGTCTGGGGACGTGGTTACACAATAACAAACAGCTGGGACAGGAGAATACAAGTTCATAAACACGTTTTGCAGAAGAACCCTGAGATTGAAAGACTTTACATGTGTGTCTCAGAAATACTCACAGAAAACACCTTCTCTGGGTGCCCCTTTGCTCTCATGTTGGTGTCGTGAACTTGTTTCAGAATCATCCAGCCTTCGTCGTGTTTGCCGTTCTGTTGGGAAATGATTACATACCTCATCAGAAACACTTACAGTTGAAACACATTACGAGCATTGCGATACATTATGTCTGTGTGAAGTAAGTGTCTAAGTGTATACTGTAATGTGCCTTAATTTCCATGAATTTATAATAAAAGCTTATATTTAGGTTTATGCTACCTAGAGTAAGACAGTTGTGCTAAACTCAACAATCAATCTGAAGAATCTGAAGAATTGAAAAGACAAAATTCAAGACAAGATCCCAGTTTGTACCTTTCAGGGTATAATCTGCAATATTTACTGCTGTTCAATAGTAAACTCAGGTAATGACATACAGCGCCTTCAGAAAGTATTAACACCCCTGGACTTTTTAAATATTTTGTTGTGCTACAACTAGGGACGCACGATATATCGGTAAGGATATTGGAATCGGACAATATTAGCCCAAAATTCATTGCCCTTGACAATCAACCGTTCTCTGTCGTGGATGATGTTGGCTTTCGCCGACTGGTACATACTACCAAGTAGGCGCTATTTTTTAGATGTTGCCCTACCAGAGTTACACAATCTTGTTGAAACTCGCATCCACAATCTACTTGTTATGGGCGTAACTGCTATTAGCTTCACGACTGATATTTGGACCAGCGATGTCAGCCCAATGAGCATCTGACAGCAGAGTGGGTCGACAACGATTTGGTACTGAGGAAAGCAGTATTGCATGCTCAAGAATGTGCTGGTTCTCATACCACAAAAACGCCAACACAGACCGTCGGGTTAACTTGGAAAAGTACTCTCACAGAGGCTGTGAACAAGCGATTCGGTGGAAATCTCTCTTAGCCTCTACTGTGTCGCCACCATGTTCGATGCACACCCATGTTCAATGCTAGGTACAAGGACCGCTACCTGTGTGTGTGTGTGTGTTTCAACTATTTAACTGTACTAGAATGCTTAACAGGCAGCTAAAATGTTAAATATCGGTTATCGGTATCGTTTAGTTTTTTGGCAAGGAAAATATTTGATATCGGTTTCGGCCAAAAATGCCATATCGGTGCATCCCTAGTTACAGCCTGAATTTAAAATGGATTATATTGAGATTTCTGTTCACTGTTCTACACACAATACCCCATAATGTCGAGGTGGAATTATATTTTTCGACATTTTTACAAATTAATAAAAATGTTAAAGCTTAAATGTCTTGAGTCAATAAGTATTCAACTCCATTGTTATGGAGTAACGGGCAGGTGGAGAGAGTAAACCAGGATGTGGGTAGGTTTCTGCGGTCATATTGCCAGGACCGGCCGGGGGAGTGGTCGGCGTTCATCCCCTGGGCAGAGATGGCTCAAAACTCACTCCGCCACTCCTCCAATAACCTCTCTCCTTTCCAGTGCATACTGGGGTATCAGCCAGTTCTGGCACCGTGGCATCAGAGCCAGATTGAAGCTCCTGCGGTGGACAAATGGTTTAAGCGCTCGGAGGAGACCTGAGACGCCGCCCATGTGCACCTGCAACGGGCCGTGATGCGGCAGAAGGCGAGCGCCGACCGTCACCGCAGTGAGGCTCCGGTGTTCGCACCGGGGGATGGGGTCTGGCTCTCGACCCGGAACCTGCACCTCCGCTGCCCTGCCGGAAGCTGGGTCCGCGGTGTGTGGGGCCATTCAATGTCCCGAGGAGACAGAACAAGGTATGCTATAGGTTATAGCTTCCCCCAGATTACCGTATTAATCCCTCGTTCCATGTGTCTCTCCTCAGGCCGGTGGTGGCTGGTCCACTCCAGGAAGCTGAGGTGCGGGAGGTCCCTCCGCCCCCTCTGGACATCAAGGGGGCCCCAGTGTATGCTGTTCGAGCCATCCTGGACTCGAGGCGTCGGGTCGAGGGGCCTTCAGTACCTCGTGGAGTGGGAGGGGTACGGTCTGGAGGAGAGATGCTGGGTGCCGGTGGAGGACGTCTTGGCCCTTCGTTGCTGCAGGATTTCCATCGTCTCCACCCGGATCGCCCTGCACCTCGTCCTCCGGGTCGTACCAGAGGTCGGTGTCGGTGGGCTGCTGGAGCCGCGCGTCAAGGGGGAGACACTGGTTTCACTCACCCAATTACCTGTTTATTATTTAACCCTCTGTTCCCCATTTTTGTTTGTGAGTGATTGTTTGTTGTATTGTGGTCCGTATTTGCGGGCTTGGTAATTCTCTTGTATTTTGATGACTTTGAGTAAAGTTACTTTTTTTTTTTACTCATCTCTGCTGTCCTGCGCCTGACTCCTCTGCACCAGCTACACATAGATCCTTACAATTGTAGTTACTCCAGAATACTAACCTAATTGACAGAGTGAAAAGAAGGAAGCCTGTACAGAATGTTTGCAACAAGGCACTAAAATAATATTGCAAAGAAATGTGGCAAAGCAATTAACTTTTTGTCCTGAATACAAAGCGTCATATTTTTCAAGCATTGTGGTGGTTGCATCATGTTACCAGTATGCTTGTCATTGGCAAGGACTAGGGAGTTTTTTTTTTTTTGAATAAACAGAAACAGGCAAAATCGTAGAGGAAAACCTGCTTTCAGTCTGCTTTCCAACAAACACTGGGAGACAAATTCACCTTTCAACAGGACAATAACCTAAAACACACGGCCAAATATACACTGTAGTTCCTTACCAAGATGACATTGTTCCTGAGTGGCCTAGTTACAGTTTTGACTTAAATTGTCTTCAAAATCTATAACATTATTTATTTTACTAGGGAAGTCCCTTAAGAACAAATTCTTATTTTCAATGACGGCCTTATTCAGGGGCAGAATGACAGATTATTACATTGTCAGCTCGGGGATTCAATCTTGCAACCTTTCGGTTACTAGCCCAACGCTCTAACCACTAGACTACCTGCCGCCCCGGCATCTATGGCAAGACTTGAAAATGGCCATCTAGCAGTGATCAACAACCAACTTGACAAATCAACAGCCAATAATTTAAGATAAATGTGCAAATATTGTACAATTCAGGTGTGCAAAGCTCTTAGAGACTTACCCAGAAATAGTTGCAGCTGTAATCGCTGCCAAAGGTATTGCTGCCAAATGTATTGACTTAGGGGGTTGAATACTTATGTAATCAAGATATATTATTGTTTTAATTTTCATTAAGTTTTTATAAATGTTAGTATTTTTCTTCCACTTTGACATTACAGAATATTTTGTGTAGCTCATTTACAAAAAAATACAATTAAATCCATTTTAATTCAACCTTGTAACACAACAAAATCAAGTCATGGGGTTGTGCATACTTTCTGAAGGCACTTTATCCCACGCATCCCATTCCTTCCCGATAGATTCTATGGTACCAGTTATGCATACATACAGTTGAAGTCGGAGTTTTACATACACTTAGGTTGGAGTCATTAAAACTTGTTTTTCAACCACTCCACAAATTTCTTGTTAAGAAACAATAGTTTTGGCAAGTCGGTTTAGGACATTTAGGACATGCACTACTTTGTGCATGACACAAGCCATTTTTCCAACAATTGTTTACAGACAGATTATTTCACTTATAATTCACTGTATCACAATTCCAGTGGGTCAGAAGTTTACATACACTAAGTTGACTGTGCCTTTAAACAGCTTGGAAAATTCCAGAAAATGATGTCAAGGGTTTGGAAGCTTCTGATAGGCTAATTGACATCATTTGAGTCAATTGGAGGTGTACCTGTGGATGTATTTCAAGGCCTATCTTCAAACTCAGTGCCTCTTTGCTTGAAATCATGGGAAAATCAAAAGAAATCAGCCAAGACCTCAGAAACAAAATCTGGTTCATCCTTGGGAGCAATTTCCAAACGCCTGAAGGTACCACGTTCACCTGTACAAACAATAGTACGCAAGTATAAACACCATGGGACCACGCAGCCATCATACCGCTCAGAAAGGAGAGGTGTTCTGTCTCCTAGAGATGAATGCACTTTGTGCGAAAAGTGCAAATCAATCCCAGAACAACATCAAAGAACCTTGTGAAGATGCTGGAGGAAACAGGTACAAAACTATCTATATGCACAGCAAAACAAGTCCTAAGTCGACATAACCTGAAAGGCCGCTCAGCAAGGAAGAAACCACTGCTCCAAAACCGCCATAAAAAAGCCAGACTAGGGTTTGCAACTGCACATGGGAACGAAGATCATATTTTTGGGGAGAAATGTCCTCTGGTCTGATGAAACAAAAATAGAACTGTTTGGCCATAAAGACCATCATTATGTTTGGAGGAAAAAGGGGGAGGCTTGCAAGCCGAAGAACACCATCCCAACCGTGAAGCACGGGGGTTTCAGCATCATGTTGTGGGGGTGCTTTGCTGCAGGAGAGACTGGTGCAATTCACAAAATACATGGCATCATGAGGCTGGACAATTATGTGGATATATTGAAGCAGCATCTCAAGACATCAGTCAGAAAGTTAAAGCTTGGTTGCAAATGGGTCTTCCAAATGAACAATGACCCCAAGCATACTTCCAAAGTTGTGGAAAAATGGCTTAAGGACAACAAAGTCAAATATTGGAGTGGCCATCACAAAGCACTGACCTCAATCCTATAGACAATTTGTGGGCAGAACTGAATGTCGTGTGCGAGCAAGGAGGCCTACAAACCTGACTCAGTTACACCAGCTCTGTCCGGAGGAATGGGCCAAAATTCAACCAATTTATTCTGGAAAGCTTGTGGAAGGCTACCCGACACGTTTGATCCAAGTTAAACAATTTAAAGGCAATGCTACCAAATACTAATTGAGTGTATGTAAACTTCTGACCCACTGGGAATGTGAAGAAATAAATAAAAGTTGAGATAAATCATTCTCTCTACTATTATTCTGACATTTCACATTCTTAAAATAAAGTGGTGATCCTAAGTGACCTAAGGCAGGGAATTTTTACTCTGATTAAATGTCAGGAATTGTGAAAAACTGAGTTTAAATGTACTTGGCTATGGTGTATGTAAACTTCCGACTTCAACTGTATATGGCTTCAAGTGATTGAGGTTAGAATTGGAATTGGGTAAACTGCTTCTAAATGGACTTTTGAGAAAGTGATCCCTGCTTACCTCTAAGAAGAAGCGCGGGCTTTCTGGCATGGTGGTGAGAGAAGCAATAGCCGCAACAGAGGGAAATGCACACACCAGGACGAACACACGCCAGCTGTGGAACTGGTACGCAGAGCCCATCTGGAAACTCCAGCCTGGGAGGAGAGGAAGCAGAGAGAGAGAAATGGGACAAAGCACCTGCGTAATCCCTAGATACAACTTTGTGGTAAGGCATTTTGAGTGCTTTTTGGACAATATCCGTGATGATTGAATTCCCGCCATAGGCTACTCACCATAGTGTGGGATGATGGCCCATGCCATAGCTGAGGCATAGATGCCACCAATCATCCAGAACATGCAGAGCCAACTGAGGTGCTCCCCACGTTTCTCCTGGGCCAGAAACTCTGAGTAGTAGGAGAACACAATGGGGATGGAACCACCGATCCTGTAAGGATTAGCACAGAGAAACAAACCACTGGAAGTTGAGCTGGACTTTCTAATCCTGTTCCTGTTTAATCTTTTTGGAAAATCTGTAAATGAAATCAAACTTGGGGAGAATACTTGGCGGTAGGGGTGCTACTTGGCTTCTGTCAGGGTGCTCTTTGGATGAAATGTCCTTCTTAGCATTAAAGCAAAAAAACATATACAGTGTGGAGAACAAGTATTTGATACACTGCTGATTTTGCAGGTTTTCCAACTTACAAAGCATGTAGAGGTCTGTAATTTTTTATCATAGGTACACTTCAACTGTGAGAGATGGAATCTAAAACAAAAATCCAGAATATCACATTGTATGATTTTTAAGTAATTAATTAGCTTTTTATTGCATGACATAAGTATTTGATACGTCAGAAAAGCAGAACTTAATATTTGGTACAGAAACCTTTGTTTGCAATTACAGAGATCATACGTTTCCTGTAGTTCTTGAGCAGGTTTGCACACACTGCAGCAGGCATTTTGGCCCACTCCTCGGGGCTGTCGCCGGGCAATACGGACTTTCAGCTCCCTCCAAAGATTTTCTATTGGGTTCAGGTCTGGAGACTGGCTAGGCTACTCCAGGACCTTGAGATGCTTCTTACGGAGCCACTCCTTAGTTGCCCTGACTGTGTGTTTCGGGTCGTTGTCATGCTGGAAGACCCAGCCACGACCCATCTTCAATGCTCTTACTGAGGGAAGGAGGTTGTTGGCCAAGATCTCGCGATACATGGCCCCATCCATCCTCCCCTCAATACAGTGCAGTCGTCCTGTCCCATTTGCAGAAAAGCATCCCCAAAGAATGATGTTTCCACCTCCATGCTTCACGGTTGGGATGGTGTTCTTGGGGTTGTACTCATCCTTCTTCTTCCTCCAAACACGGCGAGTGGAGTTTAGACCAAAAAGCTCTATGTTTGTCTCATCAGACCACACGACCTTCTCCCATTCCTCCTCTGGATCATCCAGATGGTCATTGGCAAACTTCAGACGGGCCTGGACATGCGCTGGCTTGAGCAGGGGGACCTTCCGTGCATTGCAGGATTTTCATCCATGACGGCGTAGTGTGTTACTAATGGTTTTCTTTGAGACTGTGGTCCCAGCTCTCTTCAGGTCATTGACCAGGTCCTGCCGTGTCGTTCTGGGCTGATCCCTCACCTTTCTCATGATCATTGATGCCCCACGAGGTGAGATCTTGCATGGAGACCCAGAGGGTGATTGACCGTCATCTTGAACTTCTTCCATTTTCTAATAATTGCGCCAACAGTTGTTGCCTTCTCACCAAGCTGATTGCCTATTGTCCTGTAGCCCATCCCAGCCTTGTGCAGGTCTACAATTTTATCCCTGATGTCCTTACACAGCTCTCTGGTCTTGGCCATTGTGGAGAGGTTGGAGTCTGTTTGATTGAGTGTGTGGACAGGTGTTTTTTATACAGGTAACGAGTTCAAACGGGTGCAGTTAATACAGGTAATGAGTGGAGAACAGGAGAGCTTCTTAAAGAAAAAGGAACAGGTCTGTGAGCGCCAGAATTCTTACTGGTTGGTAGGTGATCAAATACTTATTCCATGCAATAAAATGCAAATTAATTACTTAATCATACAATGTGATTTTCTGGATTTTTGTTTTAATTCCGTCTCTCACAGTTGAAGTGTACATATGATAAAAATTACAGACCTCTACATGCTTTGTAAGTAGGAAAACCTGCAAAATCGGCAGTGTATCAAATACTTGTTCTCCCCACTGTATATCTCTACTATATAACTATAAAAAAGCTATTAAGCCCACCTGCGTCTGTGTCACTCTGTCTCTATCTATCATTCACCTTCCATCGGTTTTCAGAATCTTACCCAACACCAGAAAGTAGTCGGCAGAAGAGAAAGGTGCTGTAGCCCTGGACAAAGGAGGAGAAGAAGGAGAAGACGCTGTTGATGGAGAGACAGATGAGAAGGGACTGCCGTCGGCCTATCCGATCAGCGAGCCCACCCCACACGAATGCACCGACCATCATTCCCAGATAAACAATCAGACCTGCAGAGGACAGAAAGAGAAAATGAGAGAGTTACATGTTCCTTACCTGTGCATACAGCTGCTTTATTTGTTACCCTTTGGCACAATGTGTCAAAAGAAAGATGATTTCGACACCCACTATCTCAGATCGTTCTGAAATAGTTTCTGTTTTTAAAAATGGACCATTTTAATTTATAGGACTGGCCATTTATAGGATTTATAACATTTAATAAATATAATACCTAACATCCATTTGACCCAAACGTTTAAAAAAAGGTAGACATGAGGAATCCAAAGAAATTGTCAAAACCTTATATTATATGAATCCTATAAATTACAATGACCAATTTGGGTGCAATCAGAGATGGAATTACTGTATATTTCAACAAAATAACATGGCAGGAATGCTAATCTTATTGGTTTCTAACAACAACAACAAAAACATTTGAGACTTGAAATTGAGCTCAGGTGCATCCTGTTTCTATTCATCATCCTTGAGATGTTTCTACAACTTCATTGGGAGTCCACCTTCAGTCAATTCAAATAACTGGACAAGATTTGGAAAGACACACACCTGTCTATTTAAGGTCTCATGGTTGACAGTGCATGTCAGAGCAAAAACCAAGCGATGAGGTTGAAGGACTTGTCCGTATAGCTCCGAGACAGGATTGTGTCGAAGCACAGATCTGGGGATGGGTACCAAAACATTTCTGCAGCATTGAAGGTCCCCAATAACACAGTCACCTCCATTATTATTAAATGGAAGAAGTTTGGACCACCAAGAACCTGATGGTCACTCTGACAGAGCTCCAGAGTTCCTCTGTGGAGATGGGAGAACCTTCCAGAAGGACTACCATCTCTGGAGCACTCCACCATTCAGGCCTTTATGTTGGAGTGGCAAGACGGAAGCCACTCCTCAGTGAAGGGACATGACAGACTGCTTGGAGTTTGCCAAAAGGCACTCAGACCATGAGAAACAAGATACTCTGATGAAACCAAAATTGAACTCTTTGGCCTGAATGCCAAGTGTCATGTCTGGAGGAACCTGGCACCATCCCTACGGTGAAGCATGGTGGTGACAGCATCATGCTGTGGGGATGTTTTTCAGGGACTGGGAGAGTAGTCAGGATCGAGGGAACGATGAACGGAACAAAGTATAGAGATCCTTGATGAAAACCTGCTCCAGAGCACTCAGGACCTCAGACTGGGAAAAGGTTCACCTTCCAACAGGACAACAATCCCTAAGCACACAGCCAAGACAATGCAGGAGTGGCTTCCGGACCAGTCTCTGAATGTCCTTGAGTGACCCAGCCAGAGTTTGGACTTGAACCCAATCAAACATCTCTGGTGAGACCTGAAAATAGCTGTGCAGCAACGCTCCCCATCCAACCTGACAAAGCTTGGGAGGATCTGCAAAAAAGAATGGGAGAAACTCCCCAAATACAGGTGTGACAAGCTTGTAGCGTCATACCCAAGAATACTTCTGTAAATGTGATATTTCAGTTTCTTCTTTTTAATATATTTGCAAAAATGCAGAAAAACCTGTTTTTACTTTGTCATTATGGGGTACTGTGTGTAGATTGATGAGGGAAAAAAATGATTTAATCCATTTTAGAATAAGGCTGTAAAGTAACAAAATGTGGAAAAATTCAAGAATCTGAATACTTTCTGAATGCACTGTACATGGCTGTCTTGCAATGTAAAAAAAAACCAACAACAACAACTGACAATTGCATTGTGTAAAACATGCGATTAGGTTAGGTGTGTGTGGGCAGGCAGGCAGGCACTGTCACACACTCCCAAACAGACACCACACACACACACAAACACACACACCCACCCACCCACCCACCCACTCACAAAGCTCAAGGGTAGTGAAGGGGGAGGTGTGGGATGGAGGAGACTAAACATAGATGGTTTTCCCCTTTATGTGAGAATAAACTCTCTTTGTCAGCGTGGACATAGGTAGCTAGCTATGGCTAGCCGGCTAATGTTTTTGTTTGAAAAATGCATCCGGACACATTACCAGCTTTTTTTGTTCCACCTGGGTGCCAGTATTACGTAGAGGAATACAGCAGTGCTAAAGCAGAGGGCTTGCAGTGAGGACGACAAGGCCTCTATTCTGAACTTTGTGTGGTGCGCTTTTTGAGGCATCACTGCAGTGGCATCACAGAGTGGAAGAGAAGTCCAGTGGCTATAAGACTCCAGACTTGTCCTCTACAAGATCATCAGCAGACTCCATCGCCATCATTTCCCTTCCTCGGACCAGCTCCCTCCGCTCAACCCATGAACTGACCCTCTCTATCTTCAGAGGATGCATCAAAGACTTGGCCTCTATTGGTTGACCTGTCAGGATACTGTATGTTGCTTGTTTGATTGTTGCTCTTGAAGCACTTTGAGATATAAGGTTAATCAATTGTTGTTATTATTATTATAGATGTGTCAGAGAGACAAGATCAACGCAAGCTGCAGAGCATAAATTGGGGTCCCCATATTCAATCAAAACTAGTAACCAGCAATGTTTTGCATGTTTTCCTCTATCATACTCTTTCAGCATAATAAAATGATGTTCATGTTTATCTCCTCAGGAAAATGGGTAGCCAATTTGGGCCTAGGTTGCTGTCTGCTTTGGACCGTTTCTGAGCCACAACAAAGTTTATGGGCACTTATAAATATTCTAAAGATGGTACAAGACAGAGAGACAGTAAGAGAAAAAACCTGTTTAAGATGCTGGAGCGCAATTGGCTGAATGCTGGCGGTACACTGGCATGATATTCACAACTCAACACGAACACACAACACAATTTTATTTTACTGTACTGATTTTTGCTAGAAAATTATGTGGTGACGAAGGGTACTATTTCATTTTTTAAAGTCTGCACTAGTAACTACAGTACCTGGTTATTTCTGTGAATAAATGAAATACCAGGTCATTTCTTTATCATAAAATGAAGTGCTGCCAAGCAGACATTTGTGTATCAGGTGCTGATGTCAATGAATAGGTTACTGAGTCACACATTCATTATTCTCCAGAGGGTCGGCAGAAAGCAGATGTTTCCTGTTACAACCTAACTTGAAAAATGGATGTGGGGACTCCGCTCAGGAGTCTTTTCACGCCTGCTACGTTAGGTTACACATTCATAGATTGCTCATTTTATTGTCTACCAAATACATAAGATGTGAGGAATTTACCGTAGAACGACAGGGTTTTTATTGAATTTGCATTGGGGCCGATTAACTCCCCCACATTTGACACTTGATCGGAGAAAAACATTTAAGGGCTCACTAACCTAGCATGTAAATCAATTAAGTTAATTAAAAAGACAGTTTAAGGGTCACACTTACCCAACATGCCCTTGCTTTCCTCTGACAGACACATATCTTTCTCTGCGCTGGGGAGCACAAAGCCCACCACAAAAATCTCTACACCGTCCGCCATGAGGGCCAGCCCCAGCACAAAGTAGAGGGTCCACTGGAACTTTCCATGGCCGCACTCCTGCAGGATTGTCTCGTACTGCTGGGCTAGCTCTTCTTGATCCTTCCGCCTTTCCCCCTCAAACTGTGCCATGTCCCTGAACTGCTGCCCATCTCCCCCTGCTAGGCTGTCGGCAGCCTTGCTCGAGTCAGCGCGGGGAATGCCCTGGTACTCGCCCTCGTAGATCTCGTCGTCTTCGTCGTGGCCCTCTGTGGAGTCGCTGTGGCGACCTTCATCGTCATTGGCTGCCTGGCTGTCGCCCCGGTAGTAGCCACTGTCCTGCCCCCCAGGCACTCCAGGGTAGTCATCGTCGTCGTCTTCCTCAAAGCGGGCGTATGAGCGTTTGCTGTACTCGTCGGTCATCTTGTCGACACCGCGGCCAACTTTCTTGGACGCCTGGCGCTTGACCTCCTTGGCAATGTCTTTGGCGCCCTTTATAAAGGCTGTCTTGTTCTGATAGCCGTCCTCCATTATTGAAGGGTAGAGGAATCTCAAAGGCAGGGGTTTATCACCTGAAAAGCAGGATGGAGCTCAGGAATCTCTGGGGAGTGTTTGTCAGGCAGTGTTCCAGTTTACCCTCAATAGGGTGGTGGAGAGTTGAGCTGGATTGGATCACAGGGCCCGCTCTGCGATGGACTGCTCCTCTACAGAGGGAAAGCGCAAACACATTGTTAGTCACATGGACCAAACTTTTGAATCAGGGTTTGGGTCAATATAATTTTAAATAAATACTGTATAGCTTCAAAACATGTTTAAAACCACAATTGTGGTCTAATGCAGTCCTTGCATCCATAGCTTCATCCCTCAGCTGTTTTGTCAAAACAAGTGGTGGGGTGGCCAATTAGTGGTTTTTAGAATCCCCCGATTGCCCCTTTAAGTAACGTTCTATCTCTATAATGCTCAATATGAGTAAGCCCAGATCCTGTTACTGTTGCTAGGGGAAGCGTATTTCTAAGCAGATACCAAGGAGCATCTTATCTCAATTTGCATTCTCTGTAAACTGATTAGGAATGGCTTACTGTTCGATGTTGACATATTGTGTCTTGTGTCCATCTGATAACAACTCAACACCAGGGAAAGTAAAGCAGGGGCAAATTGAGAAGGGTAGCAACTCTTCCTTGCTGACTGTGGATTCATGGAGAAGTCAAAAACAATATTCTTCACAAGCAAATGGAAAATACATTTAAAATAATATATAGTAAGAGTATGAGTCCAAGTGTGCATTATTGCTGTGCACAAATAATGTTGCTTTTGACTTATACTGCTTTATTTGGAAATGGCCTCTTGCATGTTAAGATGCAGAACTGACCATACTGGAAGTAAAGGCCTGTAAAATGTAGATAACACTTAGTATTTAGGGACCACAACACATCACATTAGTTCTCGTTTTTTGTTTGATCTTGTCTCATCACTGCAACTTCCCAAAGGGCTCGGGAGAGGCAAAGGTGGAGTCATGCTTCCACCAAAACAAGACCCACCTAAATGTGCTTTTTAACACCCGCCAGCTTAACCCAGATGCCAGCCACACCAATGTGTCAGATGAAACGCTGTTCAACTGATGACTGGAGTCAGCCTGCAGGCATCCGGCCCGCCACAAGGAGTCGCAATGAGCCAAGTAAAGCCCCCCCGGCCAAACCCTCCCCTAACTCGGACGACGCTGGGCCAATTGTGGCACCGCCAGCGAATGAACACGGGTCTGTAGTTATGCCTCTAGCACAGAAATGCAGTGCCTTAGACCGCTACGACACTCAGGAGGCCCATTAGTTAACATTTTTAAGCCATATACTATATGCACTGATAGACAGGTTCCTGTCCATCAAACACCTGACTACAGAAAAGTCCGATTTAAAATGGTGGCCACCATTAAAGAAGGTGGGGATACTTTGATACAATCAACATCACTGACAACAATATTGTTTGGTAGCCTTTTATCTACAGTGCCTTCAGAAAGTATTCACATCTGTTGACTTTTTACATATTTTCTTGTGTTACAAAGTAGGATTAAAATGGATTAAATTGCCATTGGTTGTCATCGATCTACACAAAAAAATTCTAACATTTGTGAAAAGAAATATGAAAAATAAAACACTAATACATCTTGATTACATACATATTCAGCCCCTTGAGACAATACGTGTTAGAATCACCTTTGGCAGAATCGCTTTTGGCAACATTTACAGCTATGAGCTTTGCACACCTAGATTGCACAATATTTGTACATTATTATTTTTGTAATTCTTCAAGCTCTTTCAAGTTGGTTGTTGATCATTGCTAGACACCCATTTTCAAGTCTTGCCGTAGATTTTCAAGTCAAAACTGTAACTAGGCCACTCAGGAACCTTCAATGTCATCTAGGTAAGCAACTCCAGTGTATATTTGGCCTTGTGTTTTAGGTTATTGTCCTGCTGAAAGGTGAATTTGTCCCTCAGTGTCTCTTGGAAAGCAGACTGAACAAGGTTTCCCTCTAGGATTTCTCCTGTGCCTAGCTCAATTCCGTTTCTTATATCCCCCCCAAAAAACTCCCTTGCCGATGACACGATGCAGCCACCACCATGCTTGAAAATATGAAGAGTGGTACTCAGTGATGTGTTTTGTTGGATTTGCCCAAAACATAATGCTTTGTATTCAGGACATACAGTTCATTTCTTTACCACCTGTTCAATGCTGTTGATCTATACTACGTTTTCTACTATCCCAGCCATTAAACTCTGTAACTGTCTTTGTAGTGACTTTGTAGTGTCTTTGTAGTGTCTTTGTAGTGATCCAAAGTTGAATTATTAACTTCACCATGCTTTTTAAAAATCCATCTACCAATAGGTGCCCTTCTTTGCGAGGCATTGGAAAACCTCCCTGGTCCTTGTTGTTGAAACTGTTTGAAATTCACTGCTGAGGGACTTTACAGATAATTGTATGTGTGGGGTACAGAGATGAGGTAGTCATTCAAAAATCATTTTAAACAATATTATTGCACACCGAGTGAATCCATGCAACTTATTATGCGATTGTAAAGCACATTTTTACTCCTGAACTTATTTAGGCTTGCCATAACAAAGGGGCTGAATACTTGATTCAAGACATTTCAGCTTTTCATTTTGTATTACTTAGGAAAAATAAACAAGACAATAACTGTACCTCCACGTTGACATTATAGGGTATCGTGTGTAGGCCAGTGACACAACATCTCCATGTAATCAATTTGAAATTCTGTCTGTAACACAACAAAATGAGGAAAAGTCAAGGGGGGTGAATACTTTATGAAGGCACTGTATGTCTGCCTATCACAGAGGTAAACCTGCAATGGTCTCTTTCTGCAGTGTGAAACAAATAACTATAGCATATACAGTTGAAGTCGGAAGTTTATATACACTTATGTTGGAGTCATTAAAACTTGTTTTTCAACCACTCCACAAATATCTTGTTAACAAACTATCGTTTTGTCAAGTCGGTTAGGACACCTACTTTGTGCATGACACAAGCCATTTTCCCAACAATTGTTTACATACAGATTATTTATCTTATAATTTACTGTATTCGCAATTCCAGTGGGTCAGAAGTTTACATACACTAAGTTGACTGTGCCTTTAAACAGCTTGGAAAATTCCAGAAAAGTATGTGATGGCTTTAGAAGCTTCTGATAGGCTAATTGACCTAATTTGAGTCAATTGGAGGTGTACCTGTGGATGTGCCTTTGTACTTGACATCATGGGAAAATCAAAAGAAATCAGCCAAGATCTCAGAAAACAAATGGGAGACCTCCACAAGTCTGATTCATCCTTGGGAGCCATTTCCAAACGCCTGAAGGAACCATGTTCATCTGTGCAAACAATAGTACGCAAGTATAAAGACCATGGGACCACGAAGCCATCATACTGCTCAGGAAGGAGACTTCTGTCTCCTAGAGATGAACGTACTTTGGTGTGAAAAGTGCAGATCAATCCCAGAACAACAGCAAAGGACCTTTGCAGATGCTGGAGGTGCTGGAGGAAGCGGGCACAAAGGTATCTATATCCATACTAACACGAGTCCTATGTCGACATAACCTGAAAGGTCGCTCAGCAAGGAGGAAGCCACAGCTCCAAAACCGCCATAAAAAAAGCATGTCTCTTTTTGGAGAAATGTCCTCTAGTCTGATGAAACAAAAATAGAACAGTTTGGCCATAATGACCATCATTATGTTTGGAGGAAAAAGGGGGAGGCTTGCAAGCCGAAGAACACCATCCCAACCGTGAAGCACGGGGGTGGCAGCATCATGTTGTGGGGGTGCTTTGCTGCAGGAGGGACTGGTGCACTTCACAAAATAGATGGCATCACGAGGAAGGACAATTATGTGGATATATTGAAGCAACATCTCAAGACATCAGTCAGGAAGTTAAAACTTGGTCGCAAATGTGTCTTCCAAATGGACAACGACCCCAAGCATACTTCCAAAGTTGTGGCAAAATGGCTTAAGGACAACAAAGTCAAATATTGGAGTGGCCATCACAAAGCCCTGACCTCAACCCTATAGAAAATGTATGGGCAGAACTGAAAAAGTGTGTGAGAGCAAGGAGGCCTACAAACCTGACTCAGTTACACAAGCTCTGTCAGGATGAATGTGCCAAAATTCACCCAACTTATTGTGGGAAGCTTGTGGGCTACCCGAAACGTTTGACCCAAGTTAAACAATTTAAAGGCAATGCTACCAAATACTAATTGAGTGTATGTAAACTTCTGACCCACTGGGAATGTGATGAAAGAAATAAAAGCTGAAATCATTCTCTCTACTATTATTCTGACATTTCACATACTTAAAATAAAGTGGTGATCCTAACTGAACAAAGACAGGGAATTTTTACTCTGATTAAATGTCAGGAATTGTGAAAAACTGAGTTTAAATGTATTTGTATGTAAACTTCCGACTTCAACTGTATTAGTAGAGAATTGGATTTTGTAAGACAGTGATGAAGAGATGTGTTGATAGGTGAATCTCTATATTTAACATGATCAAATGGGTAGGTCAAAATATAACTGAGCTTCAATTCAATGTTTCGAACTGACAGCCCAGAGGGATGGGCTGTATGTCCTTGACATTCAATCTTTCCTGCTTTTCACAATTATTTATTGTCTCAGTCTATGGATGTGGCCACATTTTCCTCGACAGCAAAATACCAAAAACCCATTGAAGAAGGCTGAAACCAACAAACTATATGTATTTTGTTGAAACAAGCTGTCCACTTAATCTTCGACAGGAGCTGGAGATAAGCTCTAATGCTCTTCTTGACTTATCTTGCCATTGTAGGGTATTTAAAGCAGTGACTGCTTTAACTGGCTAATGAGGATTATTAATCCTCTCATGCCATGTGTTGGGATTATACGAAGGGAAAACAACAGTACAGGAGTGAGGATGAACTTTTGGGAGGCCGTGATTGCGAACAGATGGGAGGGGGGAGAGAAACATAGAGAGAGATAGTGAGGGGAAGGGAGAAAGGACAAGATACAATGCACAGAGAATGGAATAGAGAAATTGAGAAAAGGAGAGATAGAAATTGAG
The DNA here is from genome assembly GCF_002021735.2 of Oncorhynchus kisutch. Classification (NCBI taxonomy): domain Eukaryota; kingdom Metazoa; phylum Chordata; class Actinopteri; order Salmoniformes; family Salmonidae; genus Oncorhynchus; species Oncorhynchus kisutch. Next base: position 28,773,354 of record NC_034190.2, read on the forward strand.
AGAGAGAGGGAGAGGGAGAGAGCATTCTTCAGGAGATTCCTTCCTGACAACAGGGTGGCATACAAAATTATTAAAGGGCCACTGGGTCACATATTAGACAAAAAGGTGCCCCCACCAAAAGCTGCAAGAGTGAGGACTAAATTGGGTGCAGTAATGACAACACATCCATCTATTTAAAAAAAAAACACTGTCACACATTCTGAGCAGTAAATACACACACCAGATATGCAATCTTTTGGTCAGTAACACGCCCACACGGTTACACATGTGGGGTCAAAGAAAGGGATGAGACTCACTTTAACACATATTGGTCCTAAAATGCAAAACTCGCCATCCTGGCGTCCCAGTAATTTACTCTAGCAATTCCCTTACACCATAGAACACACTCAATGGACAAACTTGGGTGCCATTCCACTTCAGGGTGGCAGCCCTGACCAGGACCTGAACCAGAGGCTCTGGGACTATCAGTCCAACAACCCGTTGACAAGGTCACTGGATAGCCTAGGCTATAAGATGGTGTTGAGGCAATAGCTACTCTGAGCAGTAGAGGGCTTGGTGTGCAGACAGACACTGATGCAAGGTTATCCTTATTACCATTAGTGTGTGTTAATTAGGAATTGGCAGGCAAGCCATCAGGGGCGTTTGGAACCCCAAAAATCTGTGGTGGCACAAAGTAAGTGAGGATGACTGGGGCGTGACCCAGAGGGGGGCTACGGCCCATCCATAAGTTGGAGAATTCTGCATTTTTCAAACACCTGAAACAGCTCTTTCCTGCAATTTAGAGCCATGATCATTATGATTAATTCTATGTATATATCTGCATATCTACGCATACATCTTGAGCCGTCTGTATCCTCCTGACTAGCGGTTCTTTAAAAAATACAATAAATTATTGTCACGACTCCCACCGAAGGTGGCTCCTCTTCCTGTTCGGGCGGCGCTCGGCGGTTGTTGTCACCGGTCTACTAGCTGCCACCGATCCCCTTTTCCTTTTCTGTTGGTTTTGTCTTATTGGTTACACCTGTTTCTTGTTTGGGTTTTGGTTAGGGCTTTTTAAGCCGGTTATGCCCGCCTGCTTTTGTGCGGGCTTGTTTCTCTGTTCGTTTTGTGGATGTGCTATTTTCTTATTTTCTCCGGACTGTTTGGGTCCTATTTTTGGGCCGGTCATTCTATGCACCTGGTGTTTTGGCGTGACCTTTTCTGTCACAGGAATAAATACGGTTGTCCTAAACCCTCTGCTCTCTGTGCCTGACTCCACACCCACTACTCCTAAAAGTCGTAACATTAATATATGCTTCTCTGCACCTCTGCTAGAATATGGGTGAAAGATTGAAAGCAATGTGAGTCTTATTCAGTACATTTAGTTACTGCTTGCTTTACTAAAGTCTACCAACCTAGCCAGCAGGCATACCAGCTAAGATAGTTAGACAAGCTAGCTACTCTAACTTGATTCATAGCCTGCAATGGCTTCTTGGTAGCTAGTTATGAGGTTGGGAGATTGGGAACATATCTGGGCTAGCTAAAGGTGACTTCATACAATTGCTAAGTGGCTAGTAATATTACAGATACATTTTTTTTAAATATACCAGTCAAAAGTTTGGACACACCTACTCATTCAAGGGTTTTTCTTTATTTTTACTATTTTCTAAATAGTAGAATAATAGTGAAGACATTAACACTATGAAATAACACATATGGAATCATGTAGTAACCCATTTTTTTTTTAAAGAAATCAAAATATATTAGCAACCCTTTGCCTTGATGACAGCTTTGCACACCCTTGGCATTCTCTCAACCAGCTTCACCTGGAATGTTTTTCCAACCGTTCTTCACTCTGCGGTCCAACTCATCCTAAACCATCTCAATTGGGTTGAGGTCGGGTGATTGTAGAGGCCATGTCATCTGATGCAGCACCCCACTCTCTCCTTATTGGTCAAATAGCCCTTACACAGCCTGGAGGTGTGTTGGGTCATTGTCCTGTTGAAAAACAAGCGTAAACCAGAAGGGATGGTGTATTGCTACAGAATGCTGTGGTAGCCATGTTGGTTAAATGTGCCTTGAATTCCAAATAAATCCCCCAAAATGTCACCAGCAAAGCATCCCAACACCATCACACCTCCTACGCCATGCTTCATGGTGGGAACATGCAGAAATCATCCGTTCATCTACACTGCGTCTCACAAAGACACAGTTGCAGCAGCAACCTCTGGGTTTTCTTTTCCTGTGGCGGTCCTCATGAGAGCCAGTTTAATCATAGCACTTGATGGTTTTTGCGACTGAATTTGAAGAAACTTTCAAAGTTCTTGAAATTTTCCGAATTGACTGACCTTCACGTCTTAATGTAATGATGGACTGTCATTTCTCTTTGCTTATTTGAGCTGTTTTTGCCATAATATGAACTTGGTCTCTTACCAAATAGGACTATCTTTTGTATACCACCCCTACCTCCTTGGACACAGTGTTAACTAACCTCCACACGAGCTTCAATGCCATACAACTCTCTTTCCTCCAACTGCTCTTAAACGCAAGTAAAACTAAATGCATGCTATTCAATCAATCACTGCCCGCACCTGCTCGCCCGTCCAGCATCACTACTCTGGACGGCTCTGACTTAGAATACGTGGACAATTACAAATACCTGGGTGTCTGGTTAGACAGTAAACTCTCCTTCCAGACTCACATTAAGCATCTCCAATACAAAATTAAATCTAGAATCGACTTCCTATATCGCAACAAAGCATCCTTCACTCATGCTGCCAAAATTACCCTCGTAAAACGGACCATCCTACCGATCCTCGACTTCGGTGATGTCATCTATAAAATAACCTCCAACACTCTACCCAACAAACTGGATGCAGTCTACCACAGTGCCATCGTTTTGTCACCAAAACCCCATACACTACCCACCATTGCGACCTGTACGCTCTCGTAGGTTGGCACTCGCTTCATACTCGTCGCCAAACCCACTGGCTACAGGTTATCTACAAGTTTCTGCTAAGTAAAGCCCCGCCTTATCTCAGCTCACTGGTCACCATAGCAGCACCCACTCGTAGCACACGCTCCAGCAGGTATATCTCACTGGTCACCCCCAAAGCCAATTCCTCCTTTGGTCGTCTTTCCTTCCAGTTCTCTGCTGCCCATGACTGGAACTAATTGCAAAAGTCTCAGGAAGCTGGAGACTCACATCTCCCTCACTAGCTTTAAGCACCAGCTGTCAGAGCAGCTTACAGATCACTGCACCTGTACATAGCCCATCTGTAAACAGCCCATCTATCTACCTACCTCATCCCCATACTGTTATTTATTTATTTTGCTCCTTTGCACCCCAGTATCTCTATCTGCACATTCATCTTATGCCGATCTACCATTCCAGTGTTTAATTGCTATATTGTAATTACTTTGCCACCATGGCCTATTTATTTCCTTAACTTACCTCATTTGCACTCACTGTATATAGACTTTTTGTTTTCTTTTGTTCTACTGGGTAATTGACTGTATGTTTTGTTTATTCCATGTGTAACTGTGTTGTTGTATGTGTCGAATTGCTACGCTTTATCTTGGACAGGTCGCAGTTGCAAATGAGAACTTGTTCTCAACTAGCCTACCTGGTTAAATAAAGGTGAAATAAAAATAAATAAATAAAATACCTTGTGACAACACAACTGATTGGCTCAAACGCATTAAGATGGAAATAAATTCTACAAATCAACTTTTAACAAGACACACCTTTTAATTGAAATGCATTCCAGGTGACTAGGAGAATGTGGATACGCTAAGCTGTCAAGGCAAAGGGTGGTTACTTTGAAGAATCTCAAATTTGAAATATATTTTGATTTGTTTAACAATTCTTTGGTTACTATATGATTCCATATGTGTTATTTCATAGTTTTGATGTCTTCACTATTATTTTACAATGTAGAAAATAGTAAAAATAAAGAAAACTCCTTATATATATTTTTTTTTATGTATTAATTTTAAACAGGACAAATCTGAGGGGGCATGTGCCCCTTGGAACGTCGCCTCTGCATTCCATAACAATGTTCTCAAAACATTTACCTGATTATGTTTTGCAGGCTCGTTTATTTTAACGGTTAAGGCAATATCTAGGCTATTTGTTAAGGGAAATAGTAAACCCGTTGAGCATCAGCAACAAATGGCGCCAGTCTGAGACAAGGTCGTTATAGATGGAGGCAAAGCATGCACATTTCTTGTCTTGCCAAAAGTAGCACGGCTTCAAGATGATGGTCAACCGTTGTGAGATCTTTGCAAGGTCACAAGTGTCAGTTTATTATTTCAGAAATGGTCTGCCAATAACATGCATTACGGACGGTTGACATTCAGTCGACACGGAATCCCCCTTTAAAAACCTGAGGATGACACATTGCCTAGTTACCATCCCCCTCGCCAACACAATCATGATGAATCGCCAACGTGAAGGACGATTGCAAAATTTTAACACATTTCTCCATTCAGGCGCGATACGACTGCGAAATCATGATAGTATGCTACCAGTAATATATTTTATTTTGATACTTTTATTTCGGATTAGCCTATAATTAAATATTTAACGTAGTGCAACAAGACCAGCGCGACTTTTACAACTGACCTAAAGCAATTAGCTCAATTGTTGAATGAATTATCTAAATGCAATATTCAACATATTTTCGGTAATATAAACGATTTAAACTCAAACGCAGTTCCAATCTCTTCATTTGAAGAGACATTGAATTGTCGTGACTGCGTTTTTACGCAGGGAAGACTTGGGTATCATGTTAGATAGATAGGCCTGCTGTCATGTTAAATAGGCTACAAGAAATATCAATAACATCAATAATTTTAGTCTGTATGGAGTCTGCATCGTCCTGCATAGTCGCATAAATAGATAGGCTACATTTCAATAAAACACTATGATTTTCACATCCAAATTCGTGGCCAGTGGGTAAGATATTTTGGGAAGCACGCACATCCACATTCGTATAACAACGGAGTCGGCCTATGTAGTCTAATTATAACCAATTTGCCGAGTTTCATTTGAGTAAAGGTAACAGCATCATCTCACCGTAATTATGGACATGGATATCACTATATCTCCAGCTTGAATTTTGTCAACAGGATGACAGTGCGTTGATGCTGCTGCTGCTCAAACGTGGATAGGCTCCCCGTAACCCAACTGACTGAAGAGGAAGCGTGATGCTGGAACCTAGAGGTACCACCTCAGTGGGTACCACAAGTAGCATCGAAGATTTCGCCCCCCCCCCGTAATGGCTCTCTAATTTGTTCTCAAGTTATTCATTTATCTTAACCCGTATTTCAAACTATTTTTAAGTATTAAACATCCATTTTGCTTTCGCATTAAATGTTGCCCACCACGCCCTCTCATCATCACACACACACAATAATATTTGAATCATGTGTAGGCCTACATGTGAAAGCAAGCAACTATGATGTGTAGCCTATTGATATTTATCAAGGTGTTGGTATGTTTATGTTTCAAATCGATGAATGTATCCTAAGCTTACATACCCTGAATGAAAATATGTATCTTTACCACTCACGCAAACACGTAGGCCTACAGCCTATAATGAGAATCGCCTCTCTTTTAGGTTGCCAAATGTATTACTCTGCTCCAATTCAACGTTCTAATAGAACAGCTTCAATATAATGAGTTGTATGTTTTTTTAATCGTTGGAATAAGACTAATAGTAGCCCCTAATCAACAGGCATAAGAGGTCTCTGAAACAATATTTTCCATGTAAATGGACCTCTCCCTGAGCTGAATAATCAAAATGCCAACCCCATATTTCTCTCACATACACCTGCCCCTGTTTCTATGCCAACCACTGGCCCATCCCACCTAGTGACATCACAGGACCAGATGATGAGGAAACAAGTGAGCTTAATTGACAACCCATGACTTTCCTGCCCAGCTCAGTTATGCAGAAAATATCAGTTATTCTAGCTCTATGAAAATTGCTAACTCTATTTTAAAGGAGGTTTTAATAAACCAATCTAATATAGGGTTTTAAGCCACTTTGTTTGCACTCATTAATCACTCATTATTAGTTGTGTAAAGTACTTAAGTAAAAATACTTGAAAGTACTAAAGTCGTTTTTTGGGGTATTTGTACTTTACTTTTCTTTTTATATTTTTGACTTCACTACATTCCTAAATCAAATGATGTCCTTTTTACTGCATACATTCTCCCTGACACCCAAAAGTACTTTTTGAATGCTTAGCAGAACAGGAAAATTATCTAATTCACACACTTATCAAGAGAACATCCCTGGTCATTCCTACTGCCTCTGATTTGGGGGACTCACTAAACACATGCTTCGTTTGTGAATTATGTCTGAGTGTTGGACCATGCCCCTGGCTATCTGTACATTTTAAAAACAAGAAAATGATGCCATCTGGTTTGCTTTATATAAAGAAATGTGATACTTAAGTATATTTTAGCAATTACATTTACTTTTGATACTTAAGTATATTTAAAATCAAATACTTTTAGACTTTTACTCAAGTAGTATTTTACTGGGTGACTTTCACTTGTGTCATTTGGGTCTTCACTTTTTCCACCACTGCTCATTATAAGACCTGCTTAATAATAATTAGTAAAATAAGTACCCTTCACAATGTAAGGAAACATTATCCACCTAAAAAAAGAGAAACACTTAACACCACTTCGATACAGCTATAACCGGAATTTACTTTTTCGTACCAGGTTAGGAGAACTTACACAGCAGGTTAGAATTAACGGAAAAGGTTAGGAGACTGAGGTTAAGGCTCAGATCGAAAATACTCTCCTTACCTGCTACTTACGAAAATCACTTCCGGTCGTCGCTGTATCGAAATGACATGAAAAGAGACCTAGATACCACGGAACCGGAAGTGACCCCTAGAAGATTTTCAGAGCCCAGACATTTTACATGACTGCCTTGTTTTCGTGTTGTTGACATAGGTCTAGGCTGACTCAATATTCTGTCTCCATGGTCAAGCTAGGTTGGGTCCAGCCACAATTAACTAATGCTCAAAATCCATTTTCAGCTGGCGCTCAGTGGCACCAACCAATTTTTACTATATCTTTAAGAATCAATATCAATAATTGAAATGATCAAAAATGGCTTAAAATATCAGTGTGATTATGCAGCCCTATACATCCTCTTCCATAACCCACTACTTCAGAAAAGTGGCATCTGCCATAACCATGGCAACAGACCGAGTGAGTGCCTCATTCAACATGGACGCAGCACACATTGTTTTATAGTTTGGAAGCAAGTGCAGAATTAGTATTTGTACTCTACCCATAGCTTTCTCTCAAGGCACTGCCTAACATTGTATTTTGTGGGTTTGTAGTTACTTCAGGGGGTTTATAAGAGGTTTCAGTTTTAGTTTCTATTAGGTCTAGAACCTATCAACTTACGTGTGCTTTGTCTTGTCAAAACATAACCATCCCATTCATCTTGTCATTATGGACATGCCTCACCTTCTCTCCTGGCTACCAATGGTCTCAAACAACTGGCCCTTTAATCACATTTGTAGTTTCTAACCTATTCAGGGGACTTATGTTTGTACCAGGAAAGCAGAAGTTGATTGATATGATGCATGTTCTGAATTAAATCTCATCTGAGACAACTGAAAGGACATCAATTGAAAGACCCAAGTTGTTGTATTAAAACCTTTATTCCTTGCAGGTTTGGCATCTGTACAGTGAAGAAAAAAACATACAAAAAAATTGAACTACACCATGTATCTAAATTGTAATCTGGAATAGAACTAAAAAAAACGCCTTGCTGTGGTTTTCCGTAGTCTATGGGGGCATTGGTCCTCTCATGGGACCTCGAGGTGGGCCGCCGGGGGGCCTCGGTGGCATTGGAGGCCCCCTCTGGAAACCAAACGGAGGTGGACGAGGGGGACCCCCACCGTAGCCTGGTGGGGGCATGGGAGGAGGGGGTCCTCTCATGCCTGGATGCATGGGGTGACCTGTGTGGATGGGGAGAGACGGGATTCACACAATGATATATCATCTCAGAGAAAGCAGCACATTTCAACAAGGATATCAAATTAATGTATTTATTTATTGTGTCCCTTTAGATACATTTGTCAAAATGTTTTGAAGCTAAACAGTGTTTGTTTACAACTACATACATTTTGTAAAAGTCCAAAATGGAAGTACCAAATGCTGACTCTAAGAAACAGAATAGTAACATAACCAAAAGTAATGAAATGTTTTGCATGAATCAGGAGTCAGCTTAAAGGCAATTATCAGCTCCTATCAGCTTATCCCTAGCCTTGTGAAGACACAGCACTCACCCATGGGATGCCCATAGGGCCCTCTCGGTGGCATGCCCATGTGTGGATGAGGGGGCATGCCGGGGGGTGGAGGTGCCCGGTGCTGGTTGGATCCTGGGGGGCCCGGTGGAGGCACCATACCCGGGGGATGGCCATGAGGATGCATGGGCATCTGGGGCATTCCTGTTGGATATGAACAATATCATTGGTGGTGGGCCTCAGTAGCTTAATTGGTAGAGCATGGCGCTTGCAACACCAGGATAGTGAGTTTGATTCCTGGGAACACCCATAGGCAAAATGTATGCATGCATGACTAAGTTGCTTTGGATAAAATAGTCTGCCAAATGGCATATATTAATGCACCTCATCACACACAATAAGCTCTCTTTCTTTAACCAGAAGTAGCACTAACTTACAATTCCACACACTACAATGACCAAATGTAACAATCTGGGAAAACTTTCCTGACAGTTGTACTCATTACAATGATATGGTCATGGTGAGTGACTTACCCGGGTGCATGCCCTGGTGGAAGGGTGGTGGGCCAGGTGGGAGGCCTGAGCCCCCTCCCTGGGGTCCTGGTGTCCCTGGGGCGGGGGGCATGCCAGGGGGCATACCAGGAGGCATGGATCCGGGGGGTGGCACAGGAGGGAAGGCACCAGGAGGGGGCATGCCTGAAAATTAAGATCCGAGAAAGAGAGAGAAATTGCACATTTTGTAAAGTTGAATTGAAATGAACTTGATGTAGATGTGTTACTGAAGTTATTAGTCAAGTTATTGTGAAGCCAACATAAAACTTTCAAATTGTGAGGAAAATCATTTTTTTTTTACATTCTTACAAATCTACAGAGCACAATCTATGGCTAAGCTATACAAGGCAAATAGTGATCCTATCTAAGTACACCCACAAAATACACAAAGTATTTTGGAAGCTGAAATTCTTCTACCCTGGTGCACCCACTTGCACGCACACTTACCAGGCATGGGCATCCCGGCTCCCAGGGTGGTGAGGACAGGGGTCGAGGCAGAGGGGGGAGGCGGTGCATCTGCGAATAGCTGATGCGGCCGATCGGCCTGCGAAAGCGGGTTTTGAGCTGCTAGGAGGCGTTCAGCGGCTGAGCCATGCCGCTCGCCCTTGGAGTCCTTCTTGAAGGCATATGACACTGTAATGGGGCGGTTGCACAGGTACTGGCCGTTCATGGCCTCGATGGCTGCGTCAGAGGCGTCGAAACTGGCAAAGTTGATGAAGGCGTAGCCCTTGGAGTTGCCAGTGTCCGGGTCGCGCATGATCTTGGGCGTCTGGAGTATGACCCCAAAGGCACTGAACGTGTCATAGAGGAGTTTCTCGTCAATCTCCGGGTCTAGGTTACCAATGAAGATGTTTGCGCCCACATCCAGGTTTTTGTTGTGCGCTGAGGCCTTGTTGACACGAATGGGCTTGCCGTATAGTTTAATCATGTTCATAATCTTGATAGCATAGTCCGCATCCTCTTCACTGAGGAACTCAACAAAGCCATAGCCTTATGGAGCAGGGGGGGGGGGGACAGAGCAAAGAACAACATTAAATTATAACTGTTAAAGTCTCTTTCTGATCAGCATTATTGACAGGCTATTTGTCGCTAAAGGAGTCTCCAAATACCACGTGACATCAAGTGTGGGGTTTGTATTCATAGCATAGACCTATTCAATTCAATACCCTTCATACACTGAACACGAATATAAAGTGTTGGTCCCATGTTTTATGAGCTGAAATAAAAGATACCAGATATGTTCCAAAAGCCAAAAAGCTTATTTCTCAAATTTTGTGCATTCCTGTTAGTGAGCATTTCTCCTTTACCAGGATAATCCATCCACCTGACAGGTCTGGAATTTCAAGAAGCTGATTAAACATTATTATCATTACACAAGTGCATCTTGTGCTGTGGACAATAAAAGGCCACTCTAAACTTTGCAGAGTTGTCAGACAACACAATGCCACAGATGTTTCAAGTTTTGAGGGAGCGCGCAATTGGCATGCTGACTGCAGGAATATCCACCAGAGCTGTTGCCAAATCATTTAATGTTCATTTCGCTACCATAAGCCGCCTTTGTTGTTTTATAGAATTTGGCAGAAAGTCCAACTGGCCTCACAACCGCAGACCACATGTAACCATGCCAGCCCAGGAACTCAACTTCCTCCTCTTCACCTGCGGTACCATCTGAGACCACCCACCGGGACAGCTGAGGAAACTGTGGGTTTGCACAACCGAAGAATCTCTGCACAAACTGTCAGAAACAGTCTCATGATATCTCATCTGTGTGCTCGTCATCCTCACCAGGGTCTTTTGCCCGACTTCAGTGGGCAAAAGCTCACCTTTGATGGCCACTGGCACGTTGGAGGAGTGCGCTCTTCATAGGTGAATTCCGGTTTCAATTGTACCGGGCAACTAGCAAACAGTGTACAGTGCCTTGCGAAAGTATTCGGCCCCCTTGAACTTTGCGACCTTTTGCCACATTTCAGGCTTCAAAACATAAAGATATAAAACTGTATTTTTTTGTGAAGAATCAACAACAAGTGGGACACAATCATGAAGTGGAACGACATTTATTGGATATTTCAAACCTTTTTAACAAATCAAAAACTGAAAAATTGGGCGTGCGAAATTATTCAGACCCCTTAAGTTAATACTTTGTAGCGCCACCTTTTGCTGCGATTACAGCTGTAAGTCGCTTGGGGTATGTCTCTATCAGTTTTGCACATCGAGAGACTGAAAATTTTTCCCATTCCTCCTTGCAAAACAGCTCGAGCTCAGTGAGGTTGGATGGAGAGCATTTGTGAACAGCAGTTTTCAGTTCTTTCCACAGATTCTCGATTGGATTCAGGTCTGGACTTTGACTTGGTCATTCTAACACCTGGATATGTTTATTTTTGAACCATTCCATTGTAGATTTTGCTTTATGTTTTGGATCATTGTCTTGTTGGAAGACAAATCTCCGTCCCAGTCTCAGGTCTTTTTGCAGACTCCATCAGGTTTTCTTCCAGAATGGTCCTGTATTTGGCTCCATCCATCTCCCCATCAATTTTAACCATCTTCCCTGTCCCTGCTGAAGAAAAGCAGGCCCAAACCATGATGCTGCCACCACCATGTTTGACAGTGGGGATAGGGTGTGTTCAGGGTGATGAGCTGTGTTGCTTTTACGCCAAACATAACGTTTTGCATTGTTGCCAAAAAGTTAAATTTTGGTTTCATCTGACCAGAGCACCTTCTTCCACATGTTTGGTGTGTCTCCCAGGTGGCTTGTGGCAAACTTTAAACAACACTTTTTATGGATATCTTTAAGAAATGGCTTTCTTCTTGCCACTCTTCCATAAAGGCCAGATTTGTGCAATATACGACTGATTGTTGTCCTATGGACAGAGTCTCCCACCTCAGCTGTAGATCTCTGGAGTTCATCCAGAGTGATCATGGGCCTCTTGGCTGCATCTCTGATCAGTCTTCTCCTTGTATGAGCTGAAAGTTTAGAGGGACGGCCAGGTCTTGGTAGATTTGCAGTGGTCTGATACTCCTTCCATTTCAATATTATCGCTTGCACAGTGCTCCTTCGGATGTTTAAAGCTTGGGAAATCTTTTTGTATCCAAATCCGGCTTTAAACTTCTTCACAACAGTATCTCGGACCTGCCTGGTGTGTTCCTTGTTCTTCATGATGCTCTCTGCGCTTTTAACGGACCTCTGAGACTATCACAGTGCAGGTGCATTTATACGGAGACTTGATTACACACAGGTGGATTGTATTTATCATCATTAGTCATTTAGGTCAACATTGGATCATTCAGAGATCCTCACTGAACTTCTGGAGAGAGTTTGCTGCACTGAAAGTAAAGGGGCTGAATAATTTTGCACGCCCAATTTTTCAGTTTTTGATTTGTTAAAGAAGTTTGAAATATCCAATAAATGTCGTTCCACTTCATGATTGTGTCCCACTTGTTGTTGATTCTTCACAAAAAAATACAGTTTTATATCTTTATGTTTGAAGCCTGAAATGTGGCAAAAGGTCGCAAAGTTCAAGGGGGCCGAATACTTTCGCAAGGCACTGTATATGATGTCGTGTGGGTCGAGCGGTTTGCTGATGGACAGAGTGCCCACATGATGGATGTGTGGTTATGGTATGGGCAGGCATAAACCATGGACAATGAACACAATTGCATTTTATCGATGGCATTTCAATGCACAGAGATACTGTGACAAGATCCTGAGACCCTTTGACGTGCCGTTCATCCGCCGCCATAACCTCATGTTTCAGCATGATAATACTTTATCTCCATCTCCAAAAAAAAAGGTATCTGTGACCAAATCATATCAAAATGTATTGGTCACATACACATGGTTGGCAGATGTTAATGCGAGTGTAGCGACATGCTTGTGCTTCTAGTTCCGACAGTGCAGTAATATCTAACAAGTAATCTTAACAAATTCACAACAACTACCTTATATACATACACACAAATGTAAAGGATGAATAAGACTACGTACATATAAATATACGGATGAGCGATGGCCGTGCGGCATAGGCAAGACGCAGTAGATGGTATAGAATACAGTATATACAGTTGAAGTCGGAAGTTTACATACACTTAGGTCGGAGTCAAAAAAAACAGTTTTTCAACCACTCCACAAATTTCTTGTTAACAAACTATAGTTTTGGCAAGTCGGTTAGGACTTTGTGCATGACATAAGCAATTTTTCCAACAATTGTTTACAGACAGATTATTTCACTTATAATTCACTGTATCACAATTCTAGTGGGTTAGAAGTTTACATAGACTAAGTTGACTGTGCCTTTAAACAGCTTGGAAAATTCCTGAAGATTGTCATTTTAGAAGCTCCTGACATCATTTGAGTCAATTGGAGGTGTCCCTGTGGATGTATTTCAAGGCCTACCTATAAATTCAGTTCCTCTTCGCTTGACATCATGGGAAAATGTAAATAAAATAGCCAAGACCTCAGAAAACTAATTGTAGACCTCCACAAGTTTCCAAACGCCTGAAGGTACCACGTTCATCTGTACAAACAACAGTCCGCAAGTATAAACACCATAGGACCACGCAGTCATCATACCGCTCAGGAAGGAGACGCTTTCTGTCTCCTGGAGATGAATGTACTTTGGTGCGAAAAGTGCAAATCAATCCCAACAGCAGCAAAGGACCTTGTGAACATGCTGGAGGAAACAGAGACAAAAGTATCTATATCCACAGTAAAAACGAGTCCTATATCGACATAACCTGAAAGGCCGCTCAGCAAGGAAGAAGCCACTGTTCCAAAACTGCCATAAAATAGCCAGAATACGGTTTGCAGCTGCACATGGGGACAAAGATTGTACTTGTGGAGAAATGTCCTCTGGTCTGATGAAACAAAAATAGAACAGTTTGGCCATAATGACCATCATTATGTTTGGAGGAAAAAGAGGGACGCTTGCCAGCTGAAGAAAACCATCCCAACCGTGAAGCACGGGGGTGGCAGCATCATGTTGTGGGGGTGCTTTGCTGCAGGAGGGACTGGTGCAATTCACAAAATAGATGGCATCACAAGGAAGGACAATTATGTGGATATATTGGAGCAACATCTCAAGACAGTCAGGAAGTTAAAGTTGGTTTGCAAATGGTTCGTCCAAATGGACAATGACCCCAAGCATACTTCCAAAGTTGTGGCAAAATGGCTTAAGGACAACAAAGTCAAGGTATTGGAGTTGCCATCACAAAGCCCTGACCTTTCTGGGCAGAACTGAAAAATCATCTGTGAGCAAGAAGGCCAACAAACCTGACTCAGTTACACCAGTTCTGTCAGGAGGAATGGGCCAAAATTCACCCAACTTATTGTGGTAAGCTTGTGGAAGGCTACCCGAAACATTTGACCCAAGTTAAACAATTTAAAAAGGCAATGCTACCAAATAATAATTGAGTGTACGTAAACTTCTGACCCACTGGCAATGTGATGAAAGAAATAAAAGCGGAATAAATACTATTATTCTGAAATGTCACATTCTTAAAATAATGTTGTGATCTAACTGACCTAAGACAGCAAATTGCTACTAGGATTAAATGTTAGGAATTGTGAAAAACTGAGTGTAAATGTATTTGGCTAAGGTGTATGTACATATGAGATGCGTAATGTAGGATATGTAAACATTATTAAAGTGACGTTATTTAAAGTGACTAGTGACACCTTTATTAAATCCATTTAATAAATTGGCCAGAGATTTGAGTCTGTATGTTGGCAGCAGCCTCTCTATGTTAGTGATGGCTGTTTTACAGTCTGATGGCCTTGAGATAAAAGCTGTTTTTCAGTCTCTCGGTCCCAGCTTGAATGCACCTGTACTGATCTCACCTTATGGATGATAGTGGGGTGAACAGGCAGTGGTTCGGGTGGTTGTTGTCCATGATGATCTTTTTGGCCTTCCTGTGACATCGGGTTCTGTAGGTGTCCTGGAGAGTAGGTAATTTGCTCCCGGTGATGTGTTGTGCAGACCGCAGTACCCTCTGGAGAGCCTTGCGGTTGAGGGTAGTGCAGTTGTCGTACCAGGTGGCGATACAGCCTGACAGGATGCTCTCGATTGAGCCTCTGTAAAAGTTTGCGAGTGTTTTAAGTGAAGTCAAATTTCTTCAGCCTCCTGAGGTTGAAGTGGCGCTGTTGCGCCTTCTTCACCATGCTGTCTGTGTGAGTGGACCATTTCAGTTTGTCCGTGATGTGTAGGAACTAAAAAAAACTTTCTCCACTGCTGTCTCATCGATGTGGATGGGGTGCTCCCTCTGCTGTTTCCTGAAGTCCACGATCATCTCCTTTGTTTTGTTGACAATGAGTGAGAGATTATTCTACTGACATCACACTCCGAGGGACCTCACCTTCTCCCTGTAGGCCATCTCATCATTGTTGGTAATCAAGCCTACCACTGTAGTGTTGTCTGCAAACTTGATTGAGTTGGAGACGTGCATGGCCACACAGTCAGGGTGAACAGGGAGTACAGGAGAGGGCTGAGAACGCACCCTTGTGGGGCCCCAGTATTGAGGATCAGCGTGGTGGAGATGTTTCCTACTTTCACCATCTGGGGGGACCCGTCAGAAAGTTCAGGACCCAGTTGAACAAAGCGGAGTCGAGACCCAGGGTCTCGAGCTTACTGGCGGGTTTGGAGGGAACTATGGTGTTAAATGCTAAGCTGTAATCAATGAACAGCATTACTACATAGGTATTCCTCTTGTCCAGATGGGATAGGGCAGTGTGCAGTGTGATGGCGATTGCGTCGTCTGTGGACCTATTGGGGCAGTAAGCAAATTGGAGTGGGTCTGGGGTATCAGGTAGGGTGGAGGTGATATGATCCTTGACTAGTCTCTCAAAGCACTTCATGATGACAGAAGTGAGTGCTACGGGGTTATAGTCACTTAGTTCAGTTACCTTAGCTTCTGCATATCTGTGTTCCCAGTCATGAAATCCATTGATTAGGGCCTAATGAATTTATTTTAAATGGTCTGATTTCCTTATATGAACTGTAACTCAGTAAAATCTTTGAAATGGTTGCATGTTGTGTTTATATTTTTGTTCAGTGTAATTAAGCAGAATTCTGCATTTTTCACAAAAGATAAAACATAACAAATATTGTGCTGTGTATTGTAAAAGCAGACCACAAAATGTTCCTATTGTAATTTCTGCTCGGCATCAGACATATTTTGTGCTTCAGTTGCACTTCTCTAATTGGATGAGAATTCACCAAAGGGCATCTCTGATAAAATGCCAGATTAACTTCAAACAAAACATTAGGAAATGTAGCTGGGATGCAATCTTTCGGTGACTAACATAAATAGGACGGCCATGCATCGTTTAAGCAAAAAAATACTTTGCTTTTTCATTGTAAGCTCATTTACTTGTATGGCTGCTAGCCAAACAGCGTTGCACTTCTGTTGTCATATGATGAACATTAAGCCATTTTCTACCAAATGTGTTGCACTAATGTGTTATCTGAAATACAACTTTTAATATAAAACGCAGGTGAAAAGGTTTAATATGCAGATTTTTGTATGGTCTGCGTATTGAAAATGTAGATCTCTGAATTCTAACACAAGCCCTGAATACTACCAGGGGCAATTTCTGTCAGTGTTTATAATCTACAATGATCTGTCTTTTTTGTATAGGCTATTTCTACACAGTTCCTATTTGCAAACATGAGTGTGCCACCTCACCACATTTTATTGGTTTTACCGATGGTAGAATGTGTCAGTTTTGTTTCAAATGTGTGGTTTATGAGTGTGTTACTTACCTTGGTGTTGTCCCGTGACTCTGTCTTTGGGCATGTGTGTGTTGACCACAGGCCCAGCCTGTAGGAAGAGCTCCCACAGCAGTGGCTCTGCCACCTTCTCATCCAGACCCCCCACATAAACGGTGGCATCTAAAGTGATCGAGAGCAAAACCACAGTTTTATTTATTTAACCTTTATTTAACTAGGTAAGTTAGTTAAGAACAAATTATTATTTACAATGATGGCCTACCAAAAGGCCTCCTGCGGGGACAGGGGCCTGGGATTAAACATTCAAAAAATAAATACAATATAAATATAGAACAAAACACACATCACAACACTACATAAAGACAGACCTAAAGACAACAACATTGCAAGGCAACAACACATGACAAAACAGCATGGTAGCAATAACATAACAACATGGTTGTTAAGTGGATGTGTATAAACCCAAACAGAAGACCTTGCCATACGAGATATTTCAAGTTGCCTTGAAATGACTAATGTTACCTGTTTTTAGCAACACCTTCCCCATGTACATAATCGGTTCCTATTACATTACCGAGCAATGCACAAGAAAGCTGTAAATCTACTCTTTTTACATCCCGTCTGTGGTGGTTGACTAGCACAAACCCTGCAAAATGGGCAGTGTTGCCAAAGACAGGGAATAGAAGTGGCAGGCAGCCCAGTGTTAAGAGTGTTGGGCCAGTACCCGAAAGTTCGCTGATTCTAATCCCAAAGCCGACTAGGTGAAAAATCTGTTAATATGCCCTTGAACAAGGCACTTGACCCTAATTGCTCCAGGGGCACTTTACTGCTATGGCTTACCCTGTAAATCAACACCATTTTACATATAATTTCCTGAAATTCTACAGATTTTGCCATAGGGTGGAGAGAAATGTTGGCAGTTTTTTTAATATGATATCTGAGTGAGACTGACTAACAATGTCAATGGGGGCCCACCAGGCTCTGATTCGACCTTGATTACTAACGTAAATTCACGTAAACTCGTACATCGCCTTGGTCCGTAGAATTGCCCTTATTTTAGCGCCCCAAAAACATAATACTTCCAGATCAACTGTAATGTCAATACCATTGTAAAGCACAATTTCTCCCCTTCCCAACAGAATCAATTACATGACCTAAACGCTGCCCGTTTCTGCATAATTCAAGCAGGCATTGAGTCTTGAATTAGTCGGGAGTCGGGTCTTTTTAAAAATGATGGGTGGGGAAGCGAAACTAATGCATGATAGCGAGAAGGAGAGATGTTGTGTGGGAAAATTGCTTTTTTTCACTCGATCTGTCCAACTTATCGCCTCTAAAATGTAAATAAAACACTATAGAGTTTATATAATGTGTCATTACATACCTATCTGAAGGTTTGTGTCGAATTTGAATCGGGCTTTTAGGGCGGTGCTAAAGTGATCTTAGAAGTAAACAGCGGCTTTGAGAATGATGATCGCATGCAATGATGACGGAAAAAATTACTAGGTATCCCCCCTTACCCCTGTCACTGTCCATTTCTTGTTTTTAAAGAATGATAGAAGTGCTACACCTGGTGGAGAGAGATTGTAAGACAGAAATAGTTGCTTTATGCATGCTGTACGTTACGACATGACACATCAAGATGTGACGGAGAAAAGTTGAAAAAACGGACCCTCCAATACTAAAGAGACATTACCATGTCGATCAACGCATGAATAGAAACCTAGTTCACACCCCCGATTTTGAAGTCAACACAGTCCCATTAGTTTTCTTTGTAGCCTCGTTTGAATGTTGTGGTTGCGCACATTTGTTACGGAATGGGGTGAGTTTACGTTACAGCTTTAGATTGGTAACTTCGTTTAGCATCCAGCTATCTAAAAAAATATATATACTGACATAGGCTAATTGAGTGACTATCAGTGATTTACATAAGAGAAACTGTTGATGCACAACCACATTTCAAATTTGCATCTTGCGTATTCGACTTATATTTCTTGTGGAAGTTGATAAATGACACCTTTGGACATGGCAAAATAATGTCCTACAGCCACAGACAAAGCGTTTAAAATGCATAGAATTCTCTTTCAGGATCCATATTTTTGTACTTTTAAAGGTAAAGGACACCTGGACTTATAGTTAATGCCTTTCGGAATACACATTTAACACTAAATATGAAGCAAAAATTCCTGGGGACCTAAAATGAACCGTATACTAGGAATGACCCAGCTAGCTACCCATTCATAGCCCGGCAGACACCTAGACAAATCTGACGAGTCCGTCAGGACATAAAAATACATGGCTAGCGATATTTCCATGTAATGTCCTGTATCTGTATTTTCATGTCATGTCTATGTATCTAAATAGCTAGCTTGTTAGATATGGCAAACGTTGGCTAGTAAACGAGAATGAAGCTAGCTAGCTTCGTTTGGCAATGGAATGCAGTCACACACGCAAGGGGATATGGTTAACTACTTAATTTAGCTAGTGTTCAAGCCATGCGTTCAAATGTGATTGAAACTAGCCGTGTGGCTACATTTGATGAAATTCATTGTATGTTATAAAGATTTATCTACCTTGGTTTCGTTCCGAAATTGGTCCCGCCGCCATGTTAAATCCGGCGTGAGGGCAGCGTTATGTTCATCTGCTGGGCAAGGTACTTAGCCGACAAAACCAAAGAACGCGATTAGATAAAGTCGCCCTCTGGTGGCGGGCTGTCTGTAACGGTGAGCTCTCGTTCAAGATGCAGCTGATATCATTGATATCATGGATATCATAATTTGCAAACCTGGATTGTGCAATATTTGCCCATTATTCTTTACAAAAAGTATTTAAAGTTGGTTGTTGATCTAGACAGCCATTTTCAAGTCTTGCCATAGACTTTCAAGATGATTTTAGTCAAATCTGTCACTAGTCCACTCAGGAACATTCAATGTCGTCTTGGCAAGTAACTCGTGTACATTTGACCTTGTGTTTTAGATAATTGTCCTGCTGAAAGGTGGATTTTCTCCCAGTGTCTGTTGGAAAGCAGACTGAACCAGGTTTTCCTCTACGATTTTGCCTATGCTTAGCTCCATTACTTTTCTTCTTATCATAAAAAAAACTCCATAGGCCTTACCAATTACAAGTATACCCATAACATGATGCAGCCACTACCATGCATAAAAAATATATTTTAGACTGGTACTCAGTGATGTGTTGTGTTGGATTTTCCCCAAACATAATGCTTTGTATTCAGGACAAAAAGTTTATTGAATTTCTTTGCCACTTTTTTTTGCAGCATTACTTAAGTAGATTATTGCAAACAGGATGCATGTTTTGGAATATTTGTATTCTGTACAGGCTTTCTTCTTTGGTAAGTATTGTGGAGTGACTACAATGATGATCCATCCTCAGTTTTCTTAACCATTTAACATTTAATTCAAAAATCATGTTAAGAACCATTATTGCACACAGAGTTAGTCCATGCAACGTATGACAAGTTAAGCAAATCTTTAATCATGAAGTTATTTAGGCTTGCTATAATAAAGGGGTTGAATAAAACATAAAAACATAATTCAGCTTTGTCATTATGAGATATTGTGTGTAGATCAGTGACACACAATCTCAATTTAATCTATTTTAAATTCAGGCTGTAAAACAGAATGTGTAAAAGGTCTAGGGGTGTGAATATTTTCTGAAGGCCCTGTATCTACAGTCTAGGAATCTAGGATTTAGGCCTATATTTATTTTTGACAAATTGAGCTCAACTGTTTTACCCTATCATAATTCCAAATAATGTTTTATTATATTACTATATTGTTTACAAATAATAATAACTTGCCTAAACAGATAAGGGTCAAAACTGTTGTAATGAATACTCATTGAGGAAAAAAGTGTAGATTCACGCGCAGAGCGCGGCAGGTGTTTATTTCACCTTTGCAGAAGGCAAGAAATGTGGTCACAGGCAGGCAATGGTCATACACAGGTAGGTAAACAGGCAGGCAATGGTCATACACAGGTAGGTAAACAGGCAGGCAATGGTCATACACAGGTAGGTAAACAGGCAGGCAATGGTCATACACAGGTAGGTAAACAGGCAGGCAATGGTCATACACAGGTAGGTAAACAGGCAGGCAATGGTCATACACAGGTAGGTAAACAGGCAGGCAATGGTCATACACAGGTAGGTAAACAGGCAGGCAATGGTCATACACAGGTAGGTAAACAGGCAGGCAATGGTCATACACAGGTAGGTAAACAGGCAGGCAATGGTCATACACAGGTAGGTAAACAGGCAGGCAATGGTCATACACTGGTAGGTAAACAGGCAGGTGAATAGGACTGAAGGCTATAAATGGTTCTCACAAACAAGCTAAGAAAAGGATTAGTAGAGTCAAAATGAACAATACCTCAAAGGCACAAACAAAATGAACTGAACTAACACAGGTGAAAACAATGAACAAAAATGAAAGACAGGGCTACGTTCAAGAACACAAAGAAACAGGGATACGTTCAAGAATACAATGAAACAGAACACAAGGTTGACTAAGAACATAAATACAGAACCTTACAACTGTCATGTGGATGAGGATGTTCTTGAATCTATAGCAGAGTGTATGAATTTGAGAGGGGTCACATGTATATGCAAATCTTGGCTTTAACATAGCATTCAATAAATACCAAATGGTCCGGATAAAAAAAGTAAACTACATTGGAACATTTTTCATAGGCCTATACATTTGTCTCTGCCTA
The DNA here is from genome assembly GCF_002021735.2 of Oncorhynchus kisutch. NCBI lineage: Eukaryota > Metazoa > Chordata > Actinopteri > Salmoniformes > Salmonidae > Oncorhynchus > Oncorhynchus kisutch. The sequence goes on from NC_034190.2 coordinate 28,794,622, forward strand.
TTTGACAAAATGTATTATAATTGTATCTCTTATGTCTGACTTTTCTGGGTTCAGGCTATGCACTTCTGTGTAACTGTTGTTCAATAGCTGTCTAGCAGTGACTGCATTTTAATGGGAACACCTGCAACAATAAAACTTTCTCCTCAAGTTTACCTCTCACTTGAACGTGACATCCTGGATAAGATAAAGTGGCCACATATCTTGCTGTTCTGGTTTCAGAACAAGATTGTTCACTTAACTGGAACCTTAACTAGTTGTTTCAAGTCAATGTTACAGAAATAATTAACAACTGAGTTAAATGTATATTGGATGTAAGCACATGTGGCTTGGTGTCGTCCTATTGCCCTGCTTATTGGTTCAGTGAAAAACATGGACAACAAACAAGACAATGACTTTACCTCCAGAAAAAATAGAGTTTTTAACATTTCTTCTGAGAAATGAATGTTGTTAACACACTGGGCATCAATTTGCCTCTACTTTGGGCAAAAATAACTCTGCTCAAGGGTGAGTGGTTGCCACTTTGCGAAATACACAGTTGAAGTTGGAAGTTTATATACACTTTAGCCAAATACATTTAAACTCAGTTTTTCACAATTCCTCACATTTAATCACAAGTAAAACTTCCCTGTCTTAGGTCAGATAGAATCACCACTTTATTTTAAGAATGTGAAATGTCAGAATAATAGTAGAGAAAATTATTTATTTCAGCTTTTATTTCTTTCATCACATTCCCAGTGGATCAGAAGTTTACATACAATCAATTCGTATTTGGTAGCATTGGCTTTAAAATGTTTAACTTGGGTAAAACGTTTCGAGTAGCCTCCCACATGCTTCCCACAATAAGTTAGGTGAATTTTGGCCCATTCCTCCTGACAGAGCTGGTGTAACTGAGTCAGGTTTGTTGGCCTCCTTGCTTGCACATGCGTTTTCAGTTCTGCCCACAAATTATCGACAGAATTGAGGTCAGGGCTTTGTGATGGCCACTCCAATACCTTTACTTTGTTGTCCTTATCCCATTTTGCCACAACTTTGGAAGTATGCTTGAGGTCATTGTCCATTTGGAAGACCCATTTGCAACCAAACTTTAACTTCCTGCCTGATGTCTTGAGATGTTGCTTCAATATATCCACATAATGAAGCCATCTATTTTGTGAAGTGCACCAGTTCCTCCTGCAGCAAAGCAACCCCACAACATAATGCTGCCACCCCCGTGCTTCACGGTTGGTATGGTGTTCTTCGGCTTGCAAGCATCCCCCTTTTTCCTCCAAACATAATGATGGTCATTAGGGCCAAACTGTTCTATTTTTGTTTCATCAGACCAGAGGACATTTCTCCAAAAAGTATGATCTTTGACCTCATGAGCAGCTGCAAACCGTAGTCTGGCTATTTTATGGCGGTTTTGGAGCAGTGGCTTCTTCCTTGCTGAGCGGCCTTTCAGGCTATATCGATATAGGACTCATTTTACTGTGGATATAGATACTTTTGTGTCCGTTTCCTCCAGCATCTTCACAAGGTCCTTTGCTGTTGTTTTGGGATTGATTTGCACCTTTCGCACCAAAGTACGTTCATCTCCAGGAGACAGAAGGTGTCTCCTTTCTGAGTGGTATGACAGCGGCGTGGTCCCATGGTGTTTATACTTGCGTACTATTGTTTGTACAGATGAACGTGGTACCTTGAGGCATTTGGAAATTGCTCCCAAGAATGAACCAGACTTGTGGTCTACAATTTGTTTTCTGAGGTCTTGGCTGATTTCTTTTGATTTTTCCATGATGTCAAGCGAAGAGGCACTGAGTTTGAAGGTAGGCCTTGAAATACATCCACAGGTACACCACCAATTCATTCAAATGATGTCAATTAGCCTATCAGAAGCTTCTAAACCCTTGACATTTTCTGTAATTTTCCAAGCTGTTTAAAGGCACAGTCAACTTAGTGTTTGTAAACTTCTGACCCACTGGAATTGTAATACAGTAAAATAAAAGTGAAATAATCTGTAAACAATTGTTGGAAAAATTACTTGTCATGCACAAAGTAATGTCCTAACTGACTTGCCAAAACTATAGTTTGTTAGCAAGAAATGTGTGGAGTGGTTGAAACACTTAGGTTGGAGTCATTAAAACTAGTTTATGTAAACTTCCAACTTCAACTGTATAATGCTCAGACAAGAGAGTTGTAGTAAAAAGTACATGGAATTTATACTCCTCTATATTCTAATGGTTAACTTTCTTTTGGGTTATCATAACTTTAACTGACTAAAATCCTTAAACATGCATTGAGTTATAGCTGGTGATACACAACCAAAACTAACAATGTATGGATCCTGGGTTAAAATGTAGTGCTTTAGAATGGAGGTGACCTGACCATGTTCTTTTTCTAACTCACTCAGACACTTTGTTGAACTAGAGTTGTCAAATTTTTCCATGGGCCTAAGAATATACCATTTACATGTTCAGTTTAGAAGCTACAGTATAGCCAACACTGGACAGTGAAGCTAAACTTTTAATTTGGCTCTATACTCCAGCATTTTGAATTTGAGATCCAATGTTTCATATGAGGCGACAGTACATAATGTCACCTTTTATTTTGGGGTATTTTCATACATATCTGTTTTACCTCCCCTGTTATAGGTAAGGGTGAGAGGTTAGCATGTCTTGGGGGTATATTTTTTCTTGTAACATTCTCACTCATCATTGTTTACAATTCATTCATGATTATCCGCAATCACGGTGGCATCCACATTAATATTGCAGTGTTCAGAAACATTCTATTCTTATTTACGAAAGTGACTCAAATTATTTACCATTAATTTATATTGGGGGGGGGGGGGGGGGGGGGGGCTGGATACATAGTGCTTTCATTTCTAAAACGGGAAAATAGTTCAATATGAAAATATCCTGAAAGTAAAAGGTGACATTTTGTACTGTCGCATCATATAAAACATTTGATCTCACTTCCAAAATGCTGGCTTATAGAGCCAAATGAAAAGTTTAAGCTTCACTGTCAAAATAAATACGTATGTGAGTGTATACTATAAGACTGAAATTAATGGCAGTTTATTTTTATTTTTTTCGCTGTACACTTTTTAAGAGGTAATGGACATTTGTTTCCTTCATCCTCCTGAAACAGCTTGCCAGCGGAGGAGACAATGGTACATGTTGCCAGGAAGGAGATTAGCCCTCAGACCTGTAGGCTTTCCCTGAGCCTCGACCCACCGCACTGCCAGAGCTGCATCTCCTCTGAGACTCAGCTGGTCTGCGGACACTTCAACTGTGACCAGTGCAGGGGACGCATTGTTAACCAGGCTTTCAAGGACATCGAGGGCCTCTCAAGCTACCCCTGTCCTACAGTATGTGCAACTCTATCTGTCAGTTAGGAGACACAGTGCCTGAACCACGGATCTGCAGTAATAGCCCTCCCACTGTGTCTGGACTTCAACGACCCCCTCCTCTGGGACTTGACGTAGGACAGGAGAAAGGCACTGTGGGAGTCTGTTTTAGTGGAAAAACAGACTTAATCTGAGATAGTTTTTCTTTAGCAGAGCTGACTTTGTCATGAGGAAGTGTGTTCCAGCAAACTACATTTTCATTCATTCATAATGGAAGGCATTGGAAGCAGTGAGTTGTTTTTGACTGCTTTATTGCATTTTATGTATATAAATCGAAATACAAACCTACACGGAGTAAAAAAAAGTAACAATTTAAAATGGATCATATAAAATACATAAGAACAGTATAAAACAAATAAAAGTGTATATAGATAACATTTTGTTATAATGGATTTATGAATCATGCCCATCTTGATAAGCTAGAAGGCAGGGTAATAACAAAAAGATTGCCACCTGTGTTAAAAGGAATTAGACTCAAAACGTTAGTCCCACGTTATATTAAGCATCACTTAATAACTCCGTTAGTAGAGCATGGCGCTTGCAACGCCAGGGTTGTGGGTTCGTTTCCCACAGGGGACCAGTATGAAAAAAAAGTCAGAAAATGTATGCACTCACTACCAAAAATCACTCTGGATTAGAGTGTCTGCTAAATGTCAAAAAAATATATGTAATTACACAGACAGGTTCAGTGTAGGTACACATTTGATCAATCTGGATACAAATTACATGTGTAAAAATGTTGCAACAAACTGAAATTGATTGGGTTAAAACAGGCAACAGTACTCTTACAACAATGTGAACAATGCACCTGCCAATGTAATTACAACCAGGTAAGATTGGTAGTTTTAGTTATACTTGATATAAAAGTGGGAACCAAACATTAAACAACTTAATTCCTTAAGTACAATGTTTTTTTTGACAATGTATATGTTAATGGTAGCCAGACAATTGCCATAACAACCATGGGTAACTCACCATACTTTTTTTTGTTGTCCTTTTTATTTATCTATGGAAGTGTATTACTGCCAAAATGCCTCAATATTTTTTATTTTTTTTACCTTGAGAGTAACTTGTAGTTCGGGGGAAAGTGCAATCCATATATTCCTACAAACACTTACATTTGTGCACTGTATATGCTAGGTTTTTGTTTTGCACACAATTCTCACATTACAGAGTTGTTAACGCCAATGCACTGGTCAATCCGCATATCAGTATCGTCTAAATTACTTTAAGTGTTAGCCAAATAATAGAGTTTAAAATGAATGATAACGCTGAACGATTAGTCATTAAGCTGCATTAAGAGCAGTTTTTCCAACACTGCTGGATAACTGACATCCTTGTGAATGATCCATTCTAACAAGCAAAGCAAGGCAAATCAGTTTGAATTGGTGAAGCGGTTCTTTCTTTGAAAATAAGGCTGGCTATCACTTAAGATACTCTACAGATATAGGATCTTAATTTGACCTGTATTTACACAGCAAAACAATCCTGCAGCAACAAGATATGAACATTTTGTCCATAATATTCTTGATCAGTGGTTCGGCTATTATCTGGCCAAAAGTATGAAAAGTGCAATGCTATTAATATAACCGTGTGTTTGAATTTATGTAAATCACAAAGCTCATCTGCATTTCCCGCAGTGCAGGAAAAAATACTTAGCAACAAAGGATTGATCAAATTAAGATCCAAAATCTGTATATAAGATCAGTAATGTAATAGCTATTCATACACACACACACACACACATATATATATATACAGTTGAAGTCAAGTTTACAAACACTTAGTTTGGAGTCATTAAAACTAATTTTTCAACCACTCCACAAATTTCTTGTTAACATACTATAGTTTTGGCAAGTCTGTTAGGACTTTGTGCACGACATAAGTCATTTTTCCAACAATTCTTTACAGACAGACGATGTCACATAATTCACTGTATCACAATTCCAGTTGGTCAGATGTTTACATACACTAAGTTGACTGTGCCTTTAAACAGCTTGGAAAATTCCAGAAAAAGATTTCAAGAGTTTAGAAGCTTCTGATAGGCTAATTGACATTTGAGTCAATTGGAGGTGTACCTGTGGATGTATTTCAAGGCCTACCTTCAAACACAGTGCCTCCTTGCTTGACATCATTGGAAAATCAAAAGAAATCAGCCAAGATCTCAGAAAAAAAAATCGGAGACCTCCACAAGTCTGCAGCATCCTTGGGAGCAATTTCGAAATGTCTGAATGTACCACGTTCATCTGTTCAAACAATAGAATGCAAGTATAAACACCATGGGACCACGCAGCAGTCATTCCAGTCAGGAAGGAGACACCTTCTGTCTCCTAGAAATTAACGTACTTTGGTGAGGAAAGTGCAAATCAATCCCAGAACATCAGCAAAGGACCTTGTGAAGATGCTGGAGGAAACGGACACAAAAGTATCTATATCCACAGTAAAACGAGTCCTATATCGACATAACCTGAAAGGCCGCTCAGCAAGGAAGAAGCCACCTCTCCAAAACTGCCATTAAAAAAGCGAGACTACGGTTTGCAACTGCACATGGGGACAAAGATCGTACTTTTTGGAGAAATGTCCTCTGATGTCTGATGAAACAAAAATAGAACTGTTTGGCCATAATGACCATCATTATGTTTGGAGGAAAAAGGGGAGGCTTGCAAGCCGAAGAACACCATCCCAACCGTGAAGCACGGGGGTGGCAGCATCATGTTGTGGGGGTGCTTTGCTGCAAAAAGAACTGGTGCAATTCACAAAATAGATGGCATCATGAGGTTGGACAATTATGTGGATATAATGGAGCAACATCTCAAGACATCAGCCCGGAAGTTAAAGCTTGATCGCAAATGGGTCTTCCGAATCAACAATGACCCCACGCATACTTCCAAAGTTGTGACAAAATGGCTTAAGGACAACAAAGTCAAGGTATTGGAGTGGCCATCACAAAGCCCTGACCTCAATCCTATAGAACATTTGTGGACAGAACTGAAAAATTGTGCGCGAGCAAGGAGGCCTACAAACCTGACTCAGTTACTTCACATTCTTAAAATAAAGTGGTGATCCTAACTGACCTAAGACAGGGAATTTTTACTAGGATTAAATGTGAGGAATTGTGAAAAACGGAGTTTAAATTTATTTGGCTAAGGTGTATGTAAACTTCCGACTTCAACTGTATGTGCGTAAATTATGTAATATTCAAATAACTTTCAAAATCCTTCATGCAGAAAATCTAGTGAGATAGATTTAAGTGACAGACATTGGTCTAGTTTGGCATGTAAGATCTTTCTGTGACAATATCCTTGATGATGTCATGTACAATCATTAGCAAAGGCAGGTCCTGGGATTTAATTCCACCCATGTGGTAGAGTTGTCTACAAGTATAGAAAGGGAATGAGAAGAATGGTAACAGTTCATTATTCCATGTGAATTTCACAAACTCAACAATTTGGCAGCACAAAATGACCTCAATTACTTAAACTTTTATGTAACAATTCTTCAGCCGTGGTCCCGAAGACCCATAGCATGTGCAAGACTTTGTTCTAAACCAGCGCTAACATGTCTGATTCAACTAATCAACTTATTGTCAAGACTTTCATTAGCTGAATCAGGTGTGTTAGCACTGGCTGGAAAAACACTAACTGTTTATAATTCAAAGCTCCTAAATGGCTGCCTTGATAGCCTCTATCAAATCAATGTTATTGGCCACTGTTCCATCTCTAAGGCCAGATTCCAAACCAACTTCCTTCCATCTGCCCTTGACTCCGAAAGGGCAGATCTGTCGGACTGAATAGGTAAAAGCCATATAGTGGAAGCTATGCAGAGTTACTAGAACTTTTTCCACACCTATGGAGACTTTTTAGAATCACGAGGGGGAAGTCAATGTGGGAAGATAGAAATTAATCTAGTTATGGGGTTGTAATCCAGCGTATACCTAGCAGGTTGAAGGCAGGGTGGCATTGTTGGCTGCACCCAGTTGGCCAACAGCCAGCATCAGGATGTCCTTCTTTTCCTTGTGGAAGCGCAGCTCCTGACCGGCCAGCCTGGCCTCCTCAAGTTCTTGATCTGTTGCCGCCACCTCCTGGGCGATGGTGCTAGCCAAGCCTTGCTCCCGGTTCACCCAATCAGCAGCCATTTGGGTACGCATGTCATCATCCAGCGCCCGATGGGAGTAGTGAGCCAGCACTTCCTGTTAGGGGAAAGCAAAATCAAACATTTGTTTGGCCGAAATGGACCTTATTCACACCACGGCCTAGATCATTAGAAATTCAGGCTAGCTGGGTAGGAAGTGCTCCATTAAATCATTATATTTTTCAACAGTACTGGTTTCCTAGCAGTGCAGGTTTGATTTAGTTCCAGATGATGTTAAATGATCCAGAAATGCCTGGACATGAAATGACCTGGAACCACAAATTTTGTGCACAACAAGCAAGCTGCATGGCCAGCAATAACATCAATTCACATGAGGAATGTGAGACATCTGGAAGCGCTAATTACTCCAGTGGCTCAGCTCCTCTCCTTAACCACTGAGATGAAAGGCATAAGACCAGACCAAAGAGAATACCTAATCAGTCAAGGGACACACAAGGCGAGAGCACTCTGTAACCCTAGAAAAACACAATACAACTGAGTCGTATCTATCCAAATCATGGAGTTGCTGGCTGCTCTTCCTCCTCTTAGACTTCAGATCTGAATGGAGTAGATTGGCAAAAGCCAGGGTTGAGGCACAAATTTGATTATTTAGGTGAATTAATATTAGAGGTCATCCGATTATGATTTTTCAACGCCAATACCGATTATGGGAGGACCAAAAAAGCAGATACCGATTAATCGGACAATTTTTATTTTTTATTTGTAATAATGACATTTACAACAATACTGAATGGACACGTATTTGAACTTAATATAATACATCAAAATCAATTTAACCTCGTAAATAATGAAACATGTTCAATTTGGTTTAAATAATGCAAAAACAAAGTGTTGGAGAAGAAAGTAAAAGTGCAATATGTGCCATGTAAGAAAGCTAACATTTAAGTTCCTTGCTCAGAACATAACATATGAAAGCTGGTGGTTCCTTTTAACATGAGTCTTCAATATTCCCAGGTAAGAGGTTTTAGATTGTAGTTATTATAGGAATTATAGGACCATTTCCCTCTATACCATTTGTATGTCATTAACCTTTGACTATTGGATGTTCTTATAGGCACTTTTGTATTGCCAGTGTAGCAGTATAGCTTCCATCCCTCTCCTCGCTCCTCCCTGGGCTCGAACCAGGAACACAATGACAACTGCCACCCTCGAAGCAACGTTACCCATGCAGAGCAAGGGGAACAACTACTCCAAGACTCAGAGCGAGTGATGTTTGAAATGCTATTAGCGTGCACCCCACTAACTAGCTAGCCATTTCACATCGGTTACACCAGCCTCATCTCGGGAGTTGTTAGGCTTGAAGTCAAACAGCGCAATGCTTGACGCACAACGAAGAGCTGCTGGCAAAACGCACGAAAGTACTGTTTGAAAGAATGCTTACGAGCCTGCTGCTGCCTACCACCGCTCAGTCAGATACTTGTATGCTTGTATGCACAGTCAGATTATATGCAACGCAGGACACGCTAGATAAACTAGTAATATCATCAACCATGTGTAGTTAACTAGTGATTATGATTGATTGATTGTTTTTTATAAGATAAGTTTAATGCTAGCTAGCAACTTACCTTACTGCATTTGCGTAACAGGCAGTCTCCTCGTAGAGTGCAATGAGAGGCAGGTGGTTAGAGCGTTTGACTAGTTAACTGTAAGGTTGCAAGATTGGATCCCCCGAGCTGACAAGGTGAAGATCTGTCGTCTGCCCCTGAACGAGGCAGTTAACCCACCGTTCCTAGGCTGTCATTGAAAATAAGAATGTGTTCTTAACGGACTTGCCTAGTTAAATAACGATTAAATAAAGGTGTAAAATATATATGTCAAAAAATACAGATTTCCGATTGTTATCAAAAATTGAAATCGGCCCTAATTAAACGGCAATTCCGATTAATTGGTCGACCTCTAATATATTGGAAGTTGCCTGAATTGACCCTCATACTGCAATAATGATGTCAGAAAGCTCCCATTTTTATATTAGCAAACATGAAGGGTGAGGGATTATTAATAGTCTGTAAATAAGAATTTGCTCTTAACTGACTTGCCTAGTTAAATAAAGGTTAAATAAATAAAAAGTTTGTGAATATTTTTTATTTTTGAGATCAGAAAGAAAAATGCAAACTTTTGTCAAACTGATCAAGGCTCATACTGTATTTGACACCTTAAAAGTTGTTTCTGTTTTTTCAGTAAGATGCATGAGATAATGAGGTCTGCACACAAACGTTGAGGTCACACGACTCTGCCTGGAACGGAATACCTCCATAGGCATTTATTCAGCCCACACAATGTGGTTTAGAGATCCTTCAGCATGACATTCCATCCTACCTCAAGCCAGAGTGTAAATCAGACCATGTTACTCATTATCTTTAGTGAGTTTCACCCCCATTCTGTACTTTCTGTATGTTGAACTGAGATACAGTGTTGGCTGTACCATTTGAGTTATGATTAAACACTATCACTGGCAGTGTGTAAGGATAAGTGCTATGATTTCTTCTCAAACTGCAGAGGGATTTAATGGAAACTGTCAATCAAATTACTGTTTTTGCTCTCCAATAAATGTTTAGTTTGATCAGTTATTCTGTTGCTGAAACTCAGAGGAATTTAAGTTATGATTGAGTTATATTTTCCATCTTTTACACCAGGTGTGTGTCACCACAATGGCAGTTTACTTACCTTCTCCCTTTAGGCTGACACTTCATTGTTGGTTACAGGCCTACAACCGTTGTGTCGTCAGCAAACTTGATGATGGAGTTGGTTAAGTACAAAGCCATGCAGTCATAGGTGAATAGGAGTACAGCAGAGGACGGACGATACAGTCCTGGGTGGCCACTGTGTTAAGAGTCAGTGTGGAGGAGATGTTGCCAATCCTCACAGCCTGTGGCCTGCCCGTCAGGAAGTCCACGATCCAGCTGCAGAGGATGTGTCCAGATCCAGGGCTCTGAGCTTGGTGTCAAGCTTGGAGGGAACAATAGTGTTGAATGTTGAAATGTAGTCGATGAGCAACATTCTCACATATAGTAGGTGTTCCTCTTGTCAAGATGTGTTAAGGCCATGTGAATAGCAATGGAAATGGATCTGTTGGAGCGATAGGCAAATTGGAGTGGGTCCAGTGTGCCTTGTGGGCCATGACCAGATTCTTGAAGCACTTTATAATGCCCGAGGTGAGCGGTACGTGGTGTTTCTCATTTGGGCATGTCTCCTTGGGCACTGGGACGGTAGTGGTGGACTACAGCCTGGGACAGAGTCAGGTTAAAGATGTCTGAGAAGATGCCCGGCAACTGGTCTGCACACACTCTGAGGATGCGGCCAGGGAAGCTATCTGGTAAGGCGAATTTGTGAGTATTCACTCAAGAGTTTTCCTCACATCAGCCTTGGAGAGCGAAAGCTGCTCCGGACGACCATGTGCGAGAGTCTTCCTGGATGGCTCAGTATTGTCTGCCTCGAAGTGAGCATAGAATGTGCTAAGCTTGTCTGGGATGGAGGCTTCGATGGGCACTACAGCTGGATTTTCCTTTGTAGTCTGTGATATTCTGTAGTCCTTGCGACATGAATCTCAGTTATCAAACATAAATTCAAGTTTGCATCTCTGTCTTTTATCGTCCCTAATGGATTTGCGGAGCTCGTACCTGCTTGCCTTGTACACGTTGCGCATCACCAAGTCATTGTGGTTCATTCTGCGGACATTGAATGCTGCAGTACGGCTGTTAGCACTTAACGGATATCTCTGTTCATCCAGGGTTTTTGGTTGTGGTATGTCCGGATGGTTATTGTGGGTACATCCTCAGCAACACATTTCTTAATGAAGCCTGTGACTGATGATGTACAGTCAGTGGCGAGTTTACTAGGTACACCACCCCGTTCACCAAAATTGTTAGCTTCTACAGACAGTGAGTCACGTGGCTGTGGCTTGCTATATGAAGCAGGCAGACAGTATCTCTGAAACTTCCGGCCTCCTGGGCTTTTCACGCATGACAGTGTCTAGGTTTTACTGAGAATTCTGCGACAAACAAAAACATCCAGTCAGCGGCAGTCCTGTGGGTGAATACAGCTCATTGATCAGAGGTCGAAGGAGGATGGCAAGAATAGTGCAAGGTAACAGGTAGGCCACCTTAGATGGCACATTAGAACAGCGGTGTGCAGAACGGCATCTCAGAACGCACAACTCGTTGGTCCTTGTCACAGATGGTCTATTGCAGCAGACAACCACACCATGTTCCACTCCTATCAGCTAAAAACAAAAAGAAGCAGCTCCAGTGAGCACACGATCACCAACACTGAGGAGTGGAAAAACATAGCTTGGTCCGATGAATCTCAGTTCCTGTTGCGTAAATGCGAATGGCAGTCAGGATTTGGCGTAAGCAGTCTATGGACCCATCCTGCCTGGTGTCAACAGTGCAGGCTGGTGGCGGTGGTGTAACGGTGTGGGGAATGTTTTCCTGGCACATGTTAGGTCTCTTAATACCAATTGAGCAATGTTTCCATGCTCTGAAGAATTCAGGCTGTTTTGGAGTCAAAGGGGGGTCTGAGATGTGTTCCCAGATGACCACCTTTGTCCTGCGCCGTTATTTGCCTGTTCGATTCTTGCCATTCTCTTAGAACTCTCATCAATGATATGTTTTCGCCCATAGGACTGCCGCTGACTGGACATTTTTTTGGTTAACCCTAAACACTGTCATGTGTGAAAAGTCCAAGACGCAGGACGTTTCTGAGATAGTGGAACTTTCACGCCTGGCACTGATGATTATACTACGCTCAAAACCTGTCTGCCTGCTTTATATAGCAAGCCACGGCCACGTGTCTCACTGTCTGTAGGAGTGAACCATTTTTGTGAACGGGTGGTGTACCTAATAAAGGGGCCACCGTGTATATTTCCACACTATGAGGAATACTGTAAAAATTGTTATAATGAGGATAATGCTCCTTTAAGTGTAAGAGCTGTTTGAAAAGACTGCATGACATTTCAGTCTGTTTTGGTGGGAGGGAATTGTGGCCTTCCATGGTAACATCACCATGCGGTAAATTAGTTAATACAAATAAGAATGTTCCAAACCTAATTTTCCCACTCAGACCACTCCCAGACAGTCCTAGCTAAATTCTTGATTGAGAAATTACCCTTTGCTAAGAAGCTATTTTTGCTTTAAATTAAAATGGTCGAAAAGAAACAATCACAGTAAGGTACTTAATTGTTACCCAGAAATGATTTGATACTGAGATAAAAACAACTGCATTGGACCTTTAATCAGTACTCTTATCCAAATGAGTTCTTACTTGACGGGAGCATTGTCTCTCTCTCATGGCCTTCAGGCTTCCATTCCAGTGCAGCAGCTGAAAGACTGTCATCAATTCCTGAAAGGAAAACACAGTTCAGCATCGACAAGAAGCATTTTTGTGTGCCTGTGCTGACGGAGAGCACAATTTCAAGTTTGATCATGTCAAAGTCACAAGATTTGTTGATGTTTTTAGGGGAAGCTAACAGGGAGAAAGGTCTATAGCTAACATTCATTTGTTTGCATGTATAGAACCCTAAATCATGAGCTGTGGTTTAGCAAAGACCAATCCATGCATTAGATCAGTGGATATGAATGACAAACAATGAAAGAGTAGAGGCCAGCAATTCAGTCCAGATTTGTTTGGTGGACCCACAAGCTCTCATACGCAATTCCTAGAACCACAGAGAATACATGGTTTCTGCTACTATTCTCTTCTTCACGCATGATGGTCCCATGATCCCTCACATTCATGTAGTGGGTCTAATATTCTAGTCGTTGATTCCTGATATGTGCACTTTGTAGTACAAACTCTAAGTGAGCTGCAGTTCTCAAGTCCCAGTTCAATGGCTGTACATTGTTCTATTTGCTTCTGAAACTGGCATGCTCTGCTTTAGTTCATGTGGTCATGAGTCTTATACCATTGCATTTATCAAGTTCTACTGTATAGTTTTTTCATTCAACCTGGGAAACCAGATTAATAGGTCATGAAGCAGAGGTGATTAAGCCAAACAACTTTGATAAACACTCAGAAATAACTTGTAGTTTTCTTTATGAACTGGAAATACAGAGCTAAATGAGAATATAGTTATCGGCCTGCTTTGTGTAATTACCCATAGTTAGTGGCAGCAACATTCCTAAACTAGCCTCATATACAGTCCAACCTATTCATTTTCTTAAGTATCATTGCAGTAACATCCACTGTATCATTACAAGTAATCCAACTTTGCGTTCCTTCATCCTCTATTTACCTGAAACTCCAGCATTGACTTTCCTTTGTTGGACTCCAGCATGAAGCGAAACGCCCCGATACCTGTGCTGGGGTTGTCTGCCTCTTCTCGGTTTCCCTGTAAAAGACACGTAGAGTCCAATCATCCAGTCTTATTCTCCTTAAGAGCCCAATCAGATTAAAATATTACCCTCATAAGGACGTGACCTTTTAATTAATAAGAGCTACAGTAAAGACTATATTAAATACCAGTGCTCACTGCTACTGTTAATGTCATTTTATCTGAAAAAACACATTCAATGACACTCACATTAAAGGAGGCCAGCGCCTCACATACACTCTTCTCAATGAAGTCATCTGTGATGCGGCGGGAAGGATGCTCGTTGAAAACTGAGTTCATCAGAGCGATTTTGGCAGCACTACGTCTTGCCTCAGCCTTGGTTGGACAAAACTGCCGAAAGTAAAGCATATTTAGTACTTTTCTGAATGGTCTCCAAAAAATATATGTAGCCTATGGCACAAAGCATTATGACCCTGTGAGACATGGATACATGCAATATCATATCTGGAAGATGGTTAGGTCAAATTATTGTATGGATCTTCTGGATGTCATTTAAAAGTGCATTTTAATAGTGACATTTTTTGTTGTTGAAAGATTATGCATTTGAAAATGTTAATCTTTTCTTATTTATATTTCATAATTACATTGAAATAATATCGATGCTTCCACTTCATTGCTATTATCTCAAAGAAAGAGAGTTAGGAAGGATAGGGGCAAGAGAAGCTCTGTGCAAAAGGGATGAGTGGGAGAATGTGGGGAGGGGTTTCACAGCTCCTTCTAAGCTCAATGTTTGGCTCTAATAACAACCAGATGAGCTACCCACCAGATGAGTTTCCCATCCCAGTATGCATTGCAGCCAGGCAACTCGAAGAGAGGAAGAAATGGCAAAACACGTCATTCTCCCATGGAACATTCTATTAGGCACAATGCTCAAGTTGTCTAATATTTACTGTATGATTTAGAATTTTAAATGACATTTGAAAAAAATAAGAATGTACATTAAAGGAGTCTTTACTATTTCAATAATACTGTGGATTATTTAGCAAAGATAGGAATATGGCTTGTACTGTATGTAATTATGTATACAAGTTCATAGATAGATAATGAACTTGTCAACAGCCAAATGTGGTTTCCTACATCATGAATTCAGTTAAACTTGAATTTCCTTATAAAGTTTTTTTTTTAATGCTAAGCCTGAAGACAAGTAGGGTCCTACACCAGGGATCATCAACTAGACTCAGCCGTGGGCCGATTTCTTCTTGAGCGGATGGTTGGGGGGCCGAAACATAATTACAAATAATTTGTAGACTGCAAATTGACCGCAAGAAGCCTAAACAGATATAATGTTTGACTAAAACAACCATTTCAAACCTTGTTTACATTTGCATACGGTCACGTCTCTCTATTATGTGTGGGAATACATGGGAACAGATTTCTTAAATTAAAATAACTTGGAGTTGATTTCCTGGTGTTTTTACAGTCTTTTATGTCCACCAATGAAAATCAGTTGGAGAAAGCTGTCCTACACCTTGCTAACATGTTTTTGATGGACCCAACTGCCTAGAGTTATTGATGTGGCAGTGTGTTTTACCTCAGCAAAGGTTCAGATCCAGGGATTATTATTTTAGATTTGCCAATGGTTAGCTATTGAATTTAATCTTGGTTTGTAATCCTGATGGGAGGCAGCAAACTGCTTTAATCTGGGATTCACAGTATACATACTATACCATTCACCAAGAGCAGCCTGAAGATGGAGACTTATCACTCTCCATTTCTTTACTCTTCAGCTAACAGTTCTCTTTTTTTCTGTATACTGCAATTCAGCCATTAGCTGTGAGTGTGTTCAAGCCCCCCAACCAATAATAATAAAAACTTGATATATACAGTACCAGTCAAAAGTTTGGACGCACCTACTCATTCAAGGGTTTTTCTTTATTTTTACTATTTTCTACATTGTAGAATAATAGTGAAAACATCATCTATGAAATAACACATATGGAATCATGTTGTAATCAACAGACTGTTGGAAAAGCATTCCAGGTGAAGCTGGTTAAGAGAATGTCAAGCGTGTACAAAGCTGTCATCAAGGCAAAGGGTTGTTACTTTGAAGAATCTCAAATATAAAATATATTTTGATTTGTTTAACACTTTTTTTGTTACTACTTGATTCCATACGTGATATTTCATAATGTTGATATCTTCACTATTATTCTACAATGTAGAAAATAGTAAAAATAAATAAACTTTTGAATGAGTAGGTGTGTCCAAACTTTTGACTGGTACTGTTTATACACACATACACACACTTCAACTGTTCTGCTCAAGTTATAAACTACAGTGGGGAGAACAAGTATTTGATTTTGCAGGTTTTCCTACTTACAAAGCATGTAGAGGGCTGTAATTTTTATCATATGGACACTTCAACTGTGAGAGGTGGAATCTAAAACAAAAATCCAGAAAATCACATTGTATGATTTTTAAGTAATTAATTTGCATGTTATGACGTAAGTATTTGATCACCTACCAACCAGTAAGAATTCCGGCTCTCACAGACCTGTTCGTTTTTCTTTAAGAATCCCTCCTGTTCTCCACTCATTACCTGTATTAACTGCACCCGTTTGAACTCGTTACCTGTATAAAAGACACCTGTCCACACAATCAAACAGACTCCAACCTCTCCACAATGGCCAAGACCAGAGAGCTGTGTAAAGACATCAGGGATAAATTGTAGACCTGCACAAGGCTGGGATGGGCTACAGGACAATAGGCAAGCAGCTTGGTGAGAAGGCAACAACTGTTGTGGCAATTATTAGAAAATGGAAGAAGTTCAAGATGATGGTCAATCACCCTCGGTCTGGGGCTCTATGCAAGATCTCACCTCGTTGGGCATCAATGATCATGAGGAAGGTAAGGGATCAGCCAAGAACTACACGGCAGGACCTGGTCAATGACCTGAAGAGAGCTGGGACCACAGTCTCAAAGAAAACCATTAGTAACAAGATACGCCGTCATGGATGAAAATCCTGCAGCACACACAAGGTCCCCTTGCTCAAGCCAGCACATGTCCAGGCCCGTCTGAAGTTTGCCAATGACCATCTGGATGATCCAGAGGAGGAATGGGAGAAGGTCATGTGGTCTGATGAGACAAAAATAGAGCTTTTTGGTCTAAACTCCACTCGCCGTGTTTGGAAGAAGAAGGATGAGTACAACCCCAAGAACACCATCCCAACCGTGAAGAATGGAGGTGGAAACATCATTCTTTGGGGAGGCTTTTCTGCAAAGGGGACAGGATGACTGCACCGTATTGAGGGGAGGATGGATGGGGCCATGTATCGCGAGATCTTGGCCAACAACCTCCTTCCCTCAGTAAGAGCATTGAAGATGGGTAGTGGCTGGGTCTTCCAGCATGCCAATGACCCGAAACGCACAGCCAGGGCAACTAAGGAGTGGCTCCGTAAGAAGCATCTCAAGGTCTTGGAGTGATTTTGGTGACTGATTACTGTATTGATCATTACGATCAACTAATCTAGGAACTTGATGGTATAGTAAATTGCCCTTATCATCACCAACACACAGACCTATCACAGATTATTGTTCAGTATAAAGATTCAAAACACAAAACACGTACATGATACACAAAGAATAATGTTGATCTCGACATTTGGCATTAAATTGAATGAACAGAATGAAGCTGTCCGAATTGTGTAAAAAAAAAAAGAAGCAAATTATTTCAATTTATGCTAAGCAAGTTGCTACACCAACTGATCTATTTTGTAAACAAAGCTTGAGTTTTGAAATATGGTCTGAGAAGAACAAGCCAGTCTCCAGACCTGAACCCAATAGAAAATCTTTGGAGGGAGCTGAAAGTCCATATTGTCCAGCGACAGCCCCAAAACCTGAAGTTATCTGGAGAAGGTCTGTATGGAGGAGTGGGCCAAAATCTCTGCTGCAGTGTGTGAAAACCTGGTCAAGAACTACAAGAAGCATATGATCTCTAATTGCAAACAAAGGTTTCTGTACCAAATATTAAGTTCTGCTTTTCTGATGTATCAAATACTTTTGTCATGCAATAAAATGCAAATGAATTACTTAAAATCATACAATGTGATTTTCTGGATTTTTGTTTTAGATTCCGTCTCACAGTTGAAGTGTACCTATGATAAAAATTATACCTCTACATGCTTTGTAAGTAGGAAAACCTGCTAAATTGGCAGTGTATCAAATACTTGTTCTCCCCACTGTATGTAAAACATGCAACGATGCCTTTTAACTTGATTGGTTACTTAGGCCAGATTTATCAAGAGTGTGAGCCGTAAGTCCCGGCAACATCCGGGTCATGTTCATAAGGCACAAAAAAATGTATGCACTCACTGTACAGTAAGTCCCTTTGGATAAAAGTGTCTGCTGCTGTAAGTGTCATATGCTTCCAGCAGAATATGGGTGCACATTTAGAAGTTTGCAAACAAAGACACTACATAAACATTGTTTTCAATTGCACAACGTTTTGCTACAGTGTGCCCCAATAAACATGACCCAGGCCAAATTTTTCTCTTGCTCTCACTTGACATTTCTCATGACAGTCCAGAAGAGGCTCCCAGTGATCGACATTTGATCTGAAAATCCGGGGCAATGTACTAAAGGAAATGAGGTCAGATTGGCAGAATTGATTTGGGTGGGAGCTTTAGTGCATGAGTAGAGTTGTATGGCCGGATAAATCACTAATGTCATGTCCATATAAGGAAGTTAGGCTAATTTATGCAGCTACACCAATGCAATGTCAAACCATTATATTGTACTGTTGTGGTAAAAATAAAGACAATTTTCAAGCACTTTCTCTAACTCAGTGATACTATACAGGGGGCCTTCCACCTGAGGCGCAAACCAACGTTTTAGTGCCAACAACTATATTGAGAACACCTACGGCCACAAGTTAGCTCACCTGGAAACTCCCAAAGCAGCTTCCCCCTGGAAGACTGACGTAACAAACGTAGGGTGGGTTGTTTGATGGGACCATCTCGTACACCACCAGCGCCCCATTCCTGAGGTCTGCCCCTCTTGACTGCTTCATCTGCCAGAACTCTTGCAAGGCTTCCACCACATTCACTGGAGGAGACATAAAATGACACAGCTTAACGTTCACTGGAGGAGACATACAATTATAGTTTAACATTCCCCTGCATGCTGTCTTAAAGGCTGACTCAGCGATATGACAGATGCAGAACGTAAAGGGCATAGTGGGCTAATTTCCGCAACAGCTAAGACGGTTGAAGTGCAAGGCTCAGCTTCTCCACTGTTTTGGTCCTGTGGCTACCACGCTGTGACGGCGTGAAGTGAACCCATGCATATACCGTGTGTGACTGTGAGAGCGAAGTCTTGCATCTCACTCATGTCAATATCTCAAGTTGTAATTGCTGAGTTTACCTTTAAATATGGTCTGGTGTTCTTATTTTGCATGCAGGTTTGGATTTAAGAAAGGATAAAAGTGGCACAGTGGGTTATTACATACGAGTGAGCATTAACACTACTTTTGTACATATATGGATATAGCCAAAAACATCCTGTTTATTTTATAAGTAAACAACAAGGAACAACCCACTGACAGACACTGAACTGAATGAAGCTGTCCGAATTGTGTTGACTTTCAACACAGTTATAATAGTCCACAAAAACTAAAAATGAAGAGTATGTAACATCATACTACTTCTTTAAATGAACATTTAACAGGTCTATCTACTCACATTTAATTGATTGGGTTTTTGGATGATAGTATGACATGTTGGCTAGGCCTAGTTTAAAGCATTGTGGGTGACTTGAAGTGTCAAATGTCGGATGGAGTGCCCAAATGCTATGTAAATTGAGCACACAACTGTATCCTGTAGTCAACTGTATCCTGTAGTCATTAGGCTAGACATACAAAAAATATAGGCTATAATAAACTCGGTATGTTCATGTAGCCTACTGTTATAAACTGAATGTGTCACCAAAATTGACCAATCTGCATGTTGCACATGCACTACTAGGCTATTTTAATCCCATTTCTCATCCTAATCACACTTACAGTGGGTTACATTTTAACCACGACTAGTTGCATTTGAATCACGACCAGGGAAAGTCGGAGGACATACATTCTGCGACTATTTTTTTCCAGGTTACCTCTGCCATAGCCCTGCGTATGCTTCGCAAAACTCCGAACAACAGCCTCCACCGCCTCCTTCAAGACCGCCGGGTTCCCTGGATTACATAGACCGAATCCAGCCATCCCTGTTCCGAGCCCCGCACTCCCAATAGTGCCGTGAAGACTGTGCAGTTGAAGCGGCGGAGGCGGCCCAGAGGAAGCACATAAAGAAGCCGGGGGAGGCAGTAGAGGTGCGGTTGGCATTGTAACCCCAGGCCGGAGAGAAGACCGTAGGGTCCCAGTCGATCCAGCTCCAAATCCTATCCCTGGTTGAAGTCGCTGAGGGCGGATAGATTCCATTGTTGAAGCGTAAACGTCAACAGTATGGGGTAATAGAGAAATTTCGTGATGAAAATACTGGTTTCCCCGCTGATATTGTAATAGAAAATGAAAACAACGCAACAAAAAAAGACAGTGATAAATAAAATCCCTCTTTTCCTCACGGAGAAAAATGTATCCTGCCAATCCCTTTAGTCTTTGTGAGGATTAGGTTTAGGCTGCTTGGCTGTCAATCTCGGAGTAGGGGCGGAGACATCAGAGACGTGAAAATGGGGAGCTGTGAATGGGCCATTTACTGTTACCAAAACTGTAAAGGAATTCTGTGGCTAATGTGATTTAAATTGCTATACATTGGAAAAATAGTAGCTACACAAGTTTTTGGTAAATGACCGTGACAGCACGGTGGTAGATACCTTTTAAATCATACTATTCTTTAACCATAAAAGCAACACACAATGTCTATCCATCCATTCATCCACCCCCAACCCCCCACCCACACACCACCCATCCATCAATCTCGATCCATCCATTCATCCATCTTCCTAACTAGTCATCTTCACTATCTAGATCAACTGGGCATCTAAATATAACACAGTCCAGATCAAGCTGTGGGACTATTTTTTTTTATTGAGCGGATGGTTGGGGGCAATGTTCCCTCTAATTTGTTTTGCCACTGACTGAATTTCAGGTCTGCTGATAGCAAACTTAAACGTTGTGAAAACTTTCAGCACACGTTTACTGTGAACACTGAAGCTGTACCCACTTTAAGTTACAGTTTTACCTGTGGCCAAGTAGTGCTCTTGTATGAAGTAATCACTCCCCTACTGCTGACTACAAATTATCTATAACTGGGCTAATAACTAACTAACTAGCAAAGGATATGAGCAAAATGTGCAGCTCCCACTTTGATTACAAAACAAGTGCATCTACTCATGACTGCTCATACTGTAAACACTGCCCAGTTCATAGTAAATGGCACAGATCCATATATGGCAATGGTCTATTTGCATATAGGCCTACTGCAGCTCTGATTGTTCATGCCACACCGGTCTGTGTGGAGTATGGGCTGAGTCATGGGTGTTATTGCAATAGAATCCTACTCCGACGCATTCTGCCTACAACAAAATATCTTGCGTACTTAATTTTGTTTACGATCACGTCTCTCTATTATGCGTGGGAATACTTGGGAACAATAAATGACTTGGAGCTGATTTCCTTGCGTTTTTACAGTGCGGGGGGAGGGGCTCAGAAGTTGGGGTGCCAAATAAAGCCATCCGTGGTTGGGAACCCTGCCCTAGACCAACACAACATCTAACTTTCTACTGTAGATTTAGATCTACAGTACACCAACTAACCACTCCCTAAATTATAACGCTTCACCAGCGCTAGACAGACCTTCTACTAACTAGACAATAGACTTAGACTAACTCGATTTTAGATCTAAACCAGCTATACCAATTATACATCTAACTAGACCATAGATCAAAGATGACTAACGTAAGCTTACATTTTCTTAAGGGACATTCAAAATTTTCTGTTCTATTTGTAGGCTATCATGCTATAATTTAAAGCCGGAGTGAACAAGCATTTCCTTCTAAGCAGTTCAAATATTAGTGCTTGGAGAACATAATGATTTAATAAGGCCTGGTCTATAGCCCAATAGGTTGAAACGGCCCTGCCAGAACCCATAATCTTTCCTCTGTGTTTTAATTATTTCATTATCTGTCACGAGATACTACCCACCTATCCACATTACAATGACTCTTACCTGTCCCATATGCTGTCCCACAACCAATCGAGAACAGAAGTGAGTTAGAAGTGAGAGAGGTCAACAAGTTTTTCAAGTTATCTGTCAGCAATGTGGTCTCAGGGCAATTTGTATTATTCTGTACGTAAATATGTGACCTGGGTATGGTAGTAGGTGCCAGGCACACCAGATTGAGTGTGTCAAGTTGTTCATGCTTAACAGTTTCCCATATGTATCAAGAATGGTCCAATGTGACATAACTGTGGAAAGCATTGGAGTCAACATGGGCCAGCATCCCTGTGGAATGTGTTTAACACCTTGTAGAGTCCATTCCCCAACGAATTGAGGCTGTTCTGATGGCAAAAGAGGTACAATAAGTGCACGTTATGTTAGGTTACATTATGAATGGAATAGCTGTCATACAGTATCATACAAATTGGATGAGCAAGCAAGCAATGCAGATGTAGCAGCACAATAGAAAGGCAGGAACCTAGGAAGAAACCTAGAGAGGAACCAGGCTCTAATTAGACTCTATTTAGGAGATGTTATTGCCGGCAAAATGCTTTTTTCCCCTAGCTCCAATAGTTCAGTAATATCTAACAATTCACAAAAATACACACAAATCTATAGTAAAATTATGGAATTCAGAAATATACAAATATTAGGACAAGCAATGTCATAGTCCGGAGTATAAATATACAGTACCAGTCAAAAGTCTGGACACACCTACTCATTTTCTACATTGTAGAGTAATAGTGAAGACATCAAAACTACGAAATAACGCACATGGAAACTTGTAGCAACCAAAAAAATGTTAAACAAAAAAACAAAATATAATTTATATTTGAGATTCTTCAAAGTAGCCACCCCTTTGCCTTGATGACAGCTTTGCACACTCTTGGCATTCTCTCAACCAGCTTCATGAAGAATGCTTTTCCAATAGTCTTGAAGGAGTTCTCACATATGCTGAGCACTTGTTGGATGCTTCAGATGCATTTTGGCAAACTCCAAGTGGGCTGTCATGTGTCTTTTACTGAGGAGTGGCTTCCGTCTGGCCACTACCGTAAATGCCAGAATGGTGGAGTGCTGCAGAGATGTTTGTCCTTCTGTAAGGTTCTCCCATCTCCACAGAGGAGCTCTGGAGCTCTGTCAGAGTGACCATCGGGTTCTTTCTTCCTCAGATCTGTGCCTCGACACAATTCTGTCTACGGACAATTCCTTCGACCTCATGGCTTGGTTTTTTCTTTGACATGCACTGTCAACTGTAGGACCTTATATAGACAGATGTGTGCCTTCCAAATCATGTCCAATCAATTGACTTTACCACGGGTGAACTCCAATCAAGTTGTAGAAACATCTCAAGGATACTCAATGGAAACAGGATGCAGCTGAGCTCAATTTCGAGTCTCAGAGCAAAGGGTCTGAATACTTATTAAAAAAGGTATTTCTGTTTTTTTTATGGGGTATTGTGTGTAGTTTGCTGAGGATTTTTATTTTTTAAATTAATTTTAGAATAAGTTAATCCATTTTTAGAATAAAACCCTTTTTGCTTCTTAATTATTGGGTATTGTGTGTAGATTGATGTCACGACTTCCGTCATCACCGGCTATCACGGCTGTTGAAAAAACTGGACCAAGGTGCAGCGTGGTAAGCATACATTTTCTATTTTATTTAAAATGACCCCAACAAAACAATAAACAATACAAAACAAACCGTGAAGCTTCAGGCTATGTGCCATCAAACAAAGTTAACTTCCCACAAACACTGGTGGGAAAAAGGGTACCTAAGTATGGTTCCCAATCAGAGACAACGATAGACAGCTGTCCCCGATTGAGAACCATTCCTGGCCAAAACATAGAAATAGAAAATTATAGAAACACAAAACATAGAATGCCCTCCCCAACTCATTCCCTGACCAAACCAAAATAGAGACATAAAAGGTCAGGGCGTGACACCGGCTTTCTAGCTGCCACCGATCCATGTTTCTGTTTTCCATTTGTTATGTCTTGAGTGTACACACATGGTTCCCATTAAGTTGTTATTATTTCCCTATTTAACCCTCTGGTTCACATTATGTTTTGTGCGTGATTATGCCTGGTTTGTGTTAGTCGTGTGTGTTAGGGTTGTTTTCCCTGCGTGGATTATTTTGGCTGATTTATTTTCAGAGTAAAGTACATTATTTTACTCCATTCTGTGTCCTGCGCTTGACTCCGTCCTCACCTCTGCACAACTGACATATGACAATTAATGAATATATATATTTTTGTATCCATTTTAGAATAAGGCTGTAACGTAACAAAATGTGGAGAAAAGTCAAGGGTTCTGAATACTTTTCACTGTATATCTGACATCGTACATGTCTTCTTTTTGTTAATCCCATAACCATGTGTGTGAGGTGTATACTTTTGTTTCAAAGTACATTTGTTTAAGACCGGCAAGAAACACTCCTTATTCGGCCCACTCCAGTATATGGTTTTACGTTTAGTATAAGGGTTAGGGGAAGGGTTAGGTAAAATGCCACAGCTGTCCCCAATGCGATACGAACACGCAACTTTTAAACTGTCCCGTATTACGCCCACCAATCTTCCCTGACCAACCTCTCAAAAAACCTCTTTACTATCGTTTATGTCTAAAGGAACTAGACCAGTAATTGGTATATGTCTTGGATGTGCTCAGAAATACGTAAAGCATGTTTCGTATAGCTCTCAGGCCAGGCTAGTGTCAGGCAGCCCTGCAATGCATCAGTAGAGGGCACTGTGCAGCTATAGACTGTTCCCCCCGAATGTTCATCCCATGCTGCTGCCAGCAGAAGCTAACCAAAGCCCCACTCAACTGCCCCCTGCCACATCCTCTCAGTCTCAGACTTTTCTAAGTAATTTGAACCTGTGCTTGTGATGTGGTTTATAAGCTTGTTATGTCACACCAAACTGGTGTCACTTTACATAAGCCTGCAATGTACACTCAATAAGGACACATGACACAGTTGACTTCATAAAAAAAACAAGACCCCTGTACCATGTCAGATATAGAGTTGAAATGTTTCGCTATAACAACAAAGGAGAATTATGGGGAATATGACATTCACTATAGTGTGCCTTGAGATATGTGACACAAAGCTTTATGAATTGCATTGTAGCCTCTGAAGTAGCATGTTAAAGCAGAACTGTTATTGTGTAGCCTGTGTTGACATAAGAGCACATGACAACAAAATTGCCTTTCATCTATAATGCCCATTATAAGTGCATTAATAGTGTCTTACGGCAGTGTTCCAAATGTTTATGACTTCCTATGATGGATGTTATAATGTAGTGGTTATGTAGCGGTTATAATGTAGAGGTTATAATGGTTGTATACTTGAATGCATATACAAGGGGGGCTACTGTAAAGTTTTACCAAATATATAATTTTCAAAATCTTTCCCAGAATGCATTATACTCATCATTGCTGCCTATATCAATTGGCCCTACTCTCCTCACCTGATGTATTACCTAGTTTTGGCTTATGTTCTGATGAGATTAACATAATGGTTATAAAGTATGATAAGGCACTGGGGTTGTCAGGTCCTGACCTTAGTTCCTTTTTTATGTCTCTGTTTTAGTTATTTCTTTCAAGTATGATGGTGGCTGCTTCATGGTATGGGTATGCTTGACATTGACAAATAATGGGGAGTTTTTCAGGATAAAAAGAAACTGGATAGGGCTAAGCAAAGGCAGAATCCTAGAGCAAAACCTGTTTCCGTCTGCTTTACACCAGACACTGGGAGAGGAATTCACTTTTCAGCAGGACAATAACCTACATCACAAAGCCTAAGCTGCACTGGAGTTGCTTACCAAGAAGACAGTGAATGTTCTTGAATTTTTGACAGTTTTGACTTAAATCTGCTTGAAAAATTATGGCAAGAGCTGACAATTGGTGTCGAGCCATGATCCCCAACAAAGGTGTTTCTAACATATTTCTGGTATCAGGGAGCTGAATACTTATGCAACGACTATATTTTATTTATTTATTTGTTTTGTATTAATCTTTGAAACATTTTAAAATTTTTCTACCACTTTGACATTAGAGTATTTTTTGTAGATTATTGACAGAAAAATTACAATTAAATCCATGGTAATCCCACTTTGTAACACAATCGCATTTTCAGTAATCCAAGTGTACAGTGCCTTGCGAAAGTATTCAGCCCCCTTGAACTTTGCGACCTTTTGCCACATTTCAGGCTTCAAACATAAAGATATAAAACTGTATTTTTTTGTGAAGAATCAACAACAAGTGGGACACAATCATGAAGTGGAACGACATTTATTGGATATTTCAAACTTTTTTAACAAATCAAAAACTGAAAAATTGGGCGTGCAAAATTATTCTGCCCCCTTAAGTTAATACTTTGTAGCGTCACATTTTGCTGCGATTACAGCTGTAAGTCGCTTGGGGTATGTCTCTATCAGTTTTGCACATCGAGAGACTGACATTTTTTCCCATTCCTCCTTGCAAAACAGCTCGAGCTCAGTGAGGTTGGATGGAGAGCATTTGTGAACAGCAGTTATCAGTTCTTTCCACAGATTCTCGATTGGATTCAGGTCTGGACTTTGACTTGGCCATTCTAACACCTGGATATGTTTATTTTTGAACCATTCCATTGTAGATTTTGCTTTATGTTTTGGATCATTGTCTTGTTGGAAGACAAATCTCCGTCCCAGTCTCAGGTCTTTTGCAGACTCCATCAGGTTTTCTTCCAGAATGGTCCTGTATTTGGCTCCATCCATCTTCCCATCAATTTTAACCATCTTCCCTGTCCCTGCTGAAGAAAAGCAGGCCCAAACCATGATGCTGCCACCACCATGTTTGACAGTGGGGATGGTGTGTTCAGGGTGATGAGCTGTGTTGCTTTTACGGCAAACATAACGTTTTGCATTGTTGCCAAAAAGTTCAATTTTGGTTTCATCTGACCAGAGCACCTTCTTCCACATGTTTGGTGTGTCTCCCAGGTGGCTTGTGGCAAACTTTAAACAACACTTTTTATGGATATCTTTAAGAAATGGCTTTCTTCTTGCCACTCTTCCATAAAGGCCAGATTTGTGCAATATACGACTGATTGTTGTCCTATGGACAGAGTCTCCCACCTCAGCTGTAGATCTCTGCAGTTCATCCAGAGTGATCATGGGCCTCTTGGCTGCATCTCTGATCAGTCTTCTCAGGGATGGGATAAAGCTGTTGTTTAAAGCTTGGGAAATCTTTTTGTATCCAAATCCGGCTTTAAACTTCTTCACAACAGTATCTCGGACCTGCCTGGTGTGTTCCTTGTTCTTCATGATGCTCTCTGCGCTTTTAACGGACCTCTGAGACTATCACAGTGCAGGTGCATTTATACGGAGACTTGATTACACACAGGTGGATTGTATTTATCATCATTAGTCATTTAGGTCAACATTGGATCATTCAGAGATCCTCACTGAACTTCTGGAGAGAGTTTGCTGCACTGAAAGTAAAGGGGCTGAATAATTTTGCACGCCCAATTTTTCAGTTTTTGATTTGTTAAAGAAGTTTGAAATATCCAATAAATGTCGTTCCACTTCATGATTGTTTCCCACTTGTTGTTGATTCTTCACAAAAAAATACAGTTTTATATCTTTATGTTTGAAGCCTGAAATGTGGCAAAAGGTCGCAAAGTTCAAGGGGGCCGAATACTTTCGCAAGGCACTGTATCTATAACCTAGTAGATTAGGAAAAAGGCTGACCTTTGACCAAACACTTTGGCATAGCAAGAATCCTGTTCAGATCAAATGAGGTAATGAGGTTACATGATGTGACTCTCTTCTGGTGATGATACACTTGGCTAGTCCAAAGAGAGGCAATACACTCAGCGGTCCTGGTACACTCAGCGGTCCGGTTCTGTGAGCTTGTGGCCTACCACTTCGCGGCTGAGCAGTTGTTACTCCTAGACATTTCCACTTCTCAATCACAGCATTTACTGTTGACAGGGGCATCTGTAGAAGGGCAGACATTTGATGAACTTAATTGTTTTAGAAAGGTGGCATCCTATAACGGTGCCACGTTGAGAGTCACTAAGCTCTTTAGTAAGGCCATTCTACTGCCAATGTTTGTCTATGGAGAATGGATTGGTGTGTGCTCGATTTTAGCAACAGGTGTAGCTGAAATATCCCAAACCACTCATTTGAAGGGATGTCCACATACTTGTGTATATATAGTGTATATTCTTCCAAAATCTATATCATATATTTAAAAGAAACAAAATCAATCCCAGACTGTATGTTTAACATATTTTGAAGCTGGACATTTTTGTTAACATCAATGTTATTTACAAACAATTGAGCAAAGCAACCTTACATTTTGGGTTATGACGGGGAAAGACGGTTATTTTTTTCAATAATCGGTGGGTATATGTCATTAATTGGAGTATCAAGAAAAATCTGATTGTGCCTTTAACGTTCCTGAAGATTCTGTACAATTTCAGAAGCAGATCATAGCATGTCTATTTAAAACACATGTGGAATACATGAGATATCTAGCATATCAGCCCATATCAGCTCCATGTTGGTGATATAAAGGTAATTGCCAAAATAATGGAAACACTTGATGGATACAAAGTTTAATGAAAGCAGGTGCTTCCACACAAGTGTGGTTTCTGAGTTAATTATGCAATTCATGTATAGGGTCATGTAGGGTCATGTATGTAGGGTCATGTATAAAAGTGCTGGGCAGGCCATTATTTTGTCTATTATTTTGCCTACCATGTCTTGTCTATCCCCAATAGAATAACAATGCCCCCATCCACAGGGCACGAGTGGTCTCAGTCACTAGGTCTCAACCAAATGGAATATTTATGGGAGATTCTTGAGCGGTGCCTGAGGCAGCGTTTTCCAACACAAATGATTCAAGTTCCAGATACTTGTTGAATCTATGCCAAGGTGCATTGAAGCTGTTCTGGCTCGTGGTGGCCAAATGCCCTATTAACACGCTTTATGTTGGTGTTTCCTTTATTTTGGCAGTTACCTGTATCTATAACCTAATAGATTAGGAAGAAAGCTGACCTTTGACCAAACACGTTGTCTTAGCAAGAATCCTGCTCAAATCAGGTTACATGACTCTTTTCTGGTGATGATACACTTAGGTAGTCCAAAGAGAGGTTTCATAGCATTGTCAGGATGGGGTCCAAACAGTAAAATAATACGTTTTAGATTCATTCTACATTGCCCTTTCAAATACCTTTTTAGCTCCGTAGACAATTTCCATTTTGTTGCTAGCTGCCACAGCAACCAAAATCTCAAGAACGCAAGCTTTTACTACATTGTCATTACTTTCTCTGCATTTTCCCCTGTTTCTGTTTGTCATCCTGGACTTGCATCTTCACCAAATAACCAGTGGCGATTTTAGCATGTAAATCTTCGTGGGGCAAACACATTTTTTTAGATGCATGCAAGCAAAGCCCCTACACAACACAACACTAACCAATACATGAATTACACTATAACGGTGACAAACATTGCCCACAAACTGTTAGGGCCTACATAAAGCTGTCCCAACAGCAGAGCTTTCTTTTCAGCACCATGGAGTGAATCCTTACCACTGCTACACCTGGCGATCAGCAGAGCTTTGTCTGGCAGTGAAACACTTCATTTAGCCTCATTTACTGCCTTTCAAAAAAACATAGCTGATATGGCTGACTTGCTTAAACAAATGCGGTTTCAACTGACAATTGACATGTACAGACTATGGCATAAGGGGACGATGAGCAGATAAGAGGCAATCTGTAATTTCAATTAAGACATTTATGACCGAGCGAGGAAGGACGTAGTCAATTTGTTCAGCACTTTTGAAATGTACAGTGACAGAATTCAGAACATGGGCCGTTCTTATAGTATTCTCCCTGTACACCAAGTTAGAACCGTCGGATAAATAAAGGGGGCGAATATGCAGACAATGAAAGCTCTTACAATATTCAATGATTATATTTCTCTAAAACAGGCTAAGTAGGCTAAGTTATGAGGGGGAAAGAGACCAACTTATTAGGGTGAGGGACATGGGCTACTAACAGCATACCACCCTGCATACCACTGCTGGCTTGCTTCTGAAGCTAAGTAGGGTTGGTCCTGGTCAGTTCCTGGATGGGAGACCAGATGCTGCTGGAAGTGGTGTTGGAGGGCCAGTAGGAGGCACTTTTTCCTCTGGTCTAAAAAAATCCCCCAATGCCCCAGGGCAGGACACTGCCCTGCGTAGGGTGCCGTCTTTAGGATGGGGCGTTAAACGGGTGTCCTGACTCTCTGAGGTCATTAAAGATCCCATGGCACTTATCGTAAGAGTAGGGGTGTTAACCCCGGTGTCCTGGCTAAATTCCCAATCTGG